>NW_024412424.1:4433461-4486094 GCF_014898765.1 Herpailurus yagouaroundi
CGCGGGGGGGACGTGGGGTTTCACGTGCCACATTGTCAGGCGGCTGAGTGACTTGGGGGAATAGACGCCCTCCCCTCCAGCTTGTAGGCTGGCCTGTCTGCCAAGAGCCCCTTTCTGAGCTGAGCCCTGGAGATCACGAAGAATCCCACCCCTCCTTGGAAACAGGCACGTCCCTGGTTGGTGTGGAGTGCGTGCGTGTGGGGCCCATCTGCCCCCTCTCTTAGCTCGTGTCACGCCCGGGCTAAGGAAGCCACAGGGCACCCCGTGGCCGTCAGGCAGGCCAGGGCTCGCCCCCTCGCCAGCCCTTGTGAAGGGTGCAAACGCCTGAAGCGCCCGCGGAGGTTCAGCCAGGATTAAGCGGATTCAGCCATGGGAGGAGAGGAGAGTTATCGTGTGACGCCGTGGGTGGGGTGACAGCGGGAGGCTCCAGTTCACTGCCAGCCCTGGGGACATTTGCTCATCGTCCTCTCCACACGCTCAGTGCCATGCTGTCCCGTAGGAACCCGGGAGCCCCAAATTCAAGTCGTGTGTGTACTTTCGTTTTCTAGTAGCCGCCTTAAAAAGGAAAAATGGGGCACCTGGGTGGCTCAGTCGGTTGAGCGTCTGACTCTTGATTTGGGGTCAGGCCCTGATCCCGGGGTCGTGGGATCGAGCCCCGCATCAGGCTCCGTGCTGAGCGTGTGGAGCCTGCTTGAGATTCTCTCCCTCTCCCTCTGCCCTACTCCCCCACTTTCTCTCTCTCTCAAATTAAAAAAGAAGAAAAAAGCAACAGGTGGGATTCACTCTTGCAATATTGTATTCAACCAGTGTATCCAAAACGTTATTTCAATATGTAATCGATACAAGGGTTTTTCATGAACTGCCTTACATTCATGTCCTGCCCTCAGTCTTGGGAGTGCGGGGTATGCATTTGCGGACGCCCTTCTTGGTTCTGACCGCCCCGTTTCAAGTGCTCCATAGCGACCTGCCGCACCTCCCCTCGGCTGGACCGCACGACCACACAGCGCCCTCTGCTGGTTCCCCGGGGCCGCTGGCCTTGGGGTCGGTCTTGCAATCCTTTTGTTCTGTTCTGCTACCCCCTGGACATTTTTGCCTCCCCCCCATCCCCCCAGGACTGCGGCCTGGAACTCAACGACGAAGACGGCCACCGCTGCTACCCCCTGGAAGACCACCTGTTCTGTCACTCCTGCCACGTCAAGAGACTGGAGAAGAGCCCCTCCCCTGCAGCTCTCCACCAGCATCGCTTCTAGCCGGAGCCTCTTCCAGACCTCGCGTTGGCGACCAGCAGCCAGCGTCGCAAAGCCAGACATCTGCCTGCTAATTCCAGTGGCCCCACGGGGTGGTCGTGGGGGTGGGGGGGTGGGGAGGGGGGCCAGGCAGGTAAGTTTCTGTATACGCGCGGGGCGCCGTTCCTTCAACCTCCCTGTCTGGTAGGTGTTACTTTCCAAGTGCCTTTCTCCGCCGCCCCGCCCTCATTGGATTACTCAGGAAGATACTCTAGCAGGTGCATGGCGTGTGACACCCCAAGGAGCCCTCTGGGCCCCTCTGGGAACAGCTCGTGCTTTAGAGGGAAAAGTTTGCGCTGAGCGTACTTCTCGGTGTCCTCTGAGGAGGGCTCAGCTGCCAATACCTTCAGCCCCTCCCTGTCCCTTTAGGAAAGCACCCGCACCAGACATTACCCCCGGTGCCCCCCCCCCCCCACGCACACGACATGATTTGAGACTGCACCCTCGACACGCACATGCAGCATTATGGGAGACGTCTCTCCGCCCCAGAGACTCCTCTCTTCTGTCGGATGGCTGCAGATTTTAACTGCATCGTGGCAAGAGGGGAGCTGTGCCCGTGCTCTGTGTCCGAGGAAGAACTGCTTGGTAAACCGGAGCCGAGTTGTGGACTGAGCGAGCCGGGGTTTCCTCCTCGTACGCTGACAACGTCTTGCCTGCTCCTGCAAATCTTCACTCCCTGACAGGCAGCTGGGAGCCCGGGCGGAGGTTTGCCCCGTTCGATAGCGAGGCGTGTTTGGGACGAGAACTTGGGTGTGGGTACCAGGCGTCCTTTGCCCTCCTGTTTGCACCGTCCTCCTCTGGAGCTCTCGAGAGTCTGGGACTTTGGAGTCGCTCCCACAGAGGCAAGTCTCAGGATCCCGTGTGGGGACATCTCTGTGCCTGTCGTAGCTTATCTAACCACGGGCTTTGGGGAAGCCTTGCCCATGTGCTGAGAGCTGGCGCATACACGAGGAGACTGTGTGTGTGTGTGTGTGTGTGTGTGTGTGTGTGTGACAGTGACATCTCCAGCAGCACGAGACGGAGAGCCTCAGGAAAAATCACCATGTTCGTTTTCCACTGTGTCTCGTCTGTCTCTGGCCCAGTGCTTGGCTCGGGCGTGGCCTGCGAAGAAACCCGCAGAAGGTACACTGCTTTGGTCTGTTTCTTTTCTTGTTTTTCGTTGTTTTCCTCCGCTTGCGGTCTTCCACGCGCACAAAAATACCTCACAGGTCAGGGCTTCACCAAATCGCACGTCGGGAGGAACTCGGCCGTCATGCTGAACTCAGAGATGCCTCCGTGGGTGCGTGAGGGGTCTCGGCCTCCATGCGGGCCAGACTCCCGCGGGTCAGGGCGCTGTGATCTCAGCTGAAAGTCAGCTGAGAGTGGATCCGGTTGAACGTGGGTGCTGTTGCCTGACGCGTTTCATCATGTCGGTTCCCCGGGGTGGCGAGGGGCTAAGGGAGGGCCGCACCCGGGCAGGATTTCAGGGCCACCTGTGCGCTGACGTGTCACACTCCTGAGGCCAGACGTCAGTACGCCCAGTATTTCAATGAAGAGGCGGTGTAAAAGACTTAAAAAAGGAGGTTGCCTGCCGTTCGCCCTCTCGGCCCGTGGGGAGGGCCCCCTGGCCTCGGTGTTGTTGCCGGAGGTCGGGGGTCACGTCACTGCTGCCAGCTGGTCTGGGAGTATTGCCCTGGCACCCGCTCGCCACCGCCTCCCCGCCTCGCACCCAGGGCAGCAGGGGCCACGGAGGGCAGTCACCGGAGCCCGAGGCCCATGGGACTCGCAGACTTTACAGTGGGCCCGGCTCCAGTTCTGAGCCGTGTTTTGACCCGTTTCGGGGGCAGTTGCTACAGGAGGCACCGAATGGGCACCGTGAGTTGCCTCCTATGTTTATTCAGTTCGTTCTGCTAGAATCCTTTGGCCAGATGTCCCTTCAGCCCAGGCTGCGTGCCCTCATCGATCCCATCTTACAGGCCGAGCCTCCAGAAGCCTGGCGCCGCATGGGGCCGGGGGTGGGGAGAGAACCCCTCTCTCCCCAGCTGGGCCCAGGAAGCCAGCCGATGTGTCTCGTCTTTGCCAACCGAGGAACGTCTCTGGCCTTGCTGACACCCCTTTGCTCTGATTGCAAGTCGGGCAGAAAGTGAAGAAAACTGCCTGAGAGCGACTGTCAAAAGCAGGGATGTGTGTGCAAAGTGGGTAACTAGGTTAGTTTTAAAAAAAAAGTCTCGGGATTAAATTTTTTAATTGGGATGTTTTAAGTGGCCTTGATGGACGTGATTGGGACATCTGCCAAAACGGGGTTTTATAGTGTTAAGGAAGGACAGTAAGAGAATTTCCAGGTACCCTAGAAGTCTGAGCAGCAAGTTCTCTTGTGGTCCGGGGCCCCGGGGAGGGGGGGGGGCGCGGGTAGGAATCTCGCACCAGTTCTGCCTCTCGGGCTCTTGGGCGAGAGCCGTGAAGAGATGGTCGCCTAGGCGGCTATCTCTATGTGGTTCTGTAAGCTGTTAGCCAAACAGAGTTGTAATGGGGTTGTATTTATAGGCACCTAGAAAGAAGACACAAGCACCTGGTAAACCAGGATGAATCCATTTGTTTGAACAGGTAGAGCGCGTAGCCCTTCCTGAGTTCCCTAGATAGCTCTTGGGCTTTAGATAAACCAGGAGAATTAAGGTTTGATCCCAGACCCCGAAGCCAGCCTCCGGCCTCCTCCCCTGCCTCATTTTGCCGTTAGTTTTTTTCTTCCCCACCCCCTGCCCCTTCCCCAGCGAGGGCCATTCAGAAACCGCCAGGGTGGTCCGAGAAAAGCCAAGAACGTAGTTTGGCCTGCTGTTCCCCCTCGAGGTTACTCTCCCACCTGTCGGTGGGTAAAGAGTGCTTTGTTCATCCCTCATCGCGGAAGCGCGTCTCATCCCGTCTGGGTAATCGCCTGTACGTGGCAGCGGGGTGTCCCCCTTTCTCCGAGGGCAGTGCTCTGGTGCAAACCTCGCTCAGCCGAATCCACCGAGGTTGTGCTGTTGAGTCCTGGGCGGCGAATGCAGTAAGGAGTTCTGATCGCCGTCACCCGCCGCCATCACCCTGTGGCCGTGGGCTGCAGTCACACTCACACGAGGAAAAATGTCAGGACCTGAGAGAATGACTTGGAACCCCCCATGCTTGGCAGGCTGGTTTGTGCGGGCCATTTCCCGTGCGTGGGGAAGTGTGGCAGCCGTGATGCCTGCCGGTTCCCTCGAAACCACGTGTGCAAGACTTGACCCCAAATCCGCCTTGTTGCTGGATGCACCTGTCACGGCTCTGTCCGCCTTTGTGCCAGGAATACGTTCTAACTTCCAGGTGATTTGAAGTCCGTCTTAAAAGTAATAGGCTAAAAGGAGTAAAATACAGTAGCTATTTGTTCTGAGCCGGAGCTGGACAGGTGTGGGACATTTCCGTATAGTGTATGAAAATTTCACCGTGCAGGGAAATGATTTTCCACTGTATCTCGTCTTCTATGATAAAAAAAAAAAATTCTTCAAAATTATACTGTTGCTGTAAGATGATTCAAAATATTGTTACTGCAGAATCCTTCTTCAAAATTGTACCGTTACTGTAAAATGATTCAAAATATCATGACAATAAACTGCATCAATTTGTAGCCTATTAAAGTGCCCTCCAACATGATGGTGGTTAACGGGTTTTCTTTTGTGTGTGTGGAGTGTGCAGACAGTGCTTTTCGCTAACTGGGTTTAGTCTTCTTTTGCAGCTCTGGCACCTTAAAGGAATGTATGGGTCAAAACTATGAAAGGTCCAAGAACTAATAAGGTAGCATGCGGTGATGTCATGGATCCTGCTGGAAGTTACGAGACTCCTAGGTCAGAGACAAAGGACAGGTTGATGCAGCACCAGCAGGAAGCGTTTTTTGTTTGTTTTTTTTGTTTGTTTGTTTTGAGAGAGAGAGTGTAAGTGAACAGGGAAAAGGGTCAGAGAGAGAATCTTTTTTCATTAATTTATTTATTTAGAGAGAGAGAGAGCATGAGCAGGGGAGGGACAGAGAGAGAGGGAGAGAGAATCTTCAGCAGGCTCTGCGCCTTCAGCACAGAGCCCAACGCGGGGCTTGAACTCACGAACTGTGAGATCATGACCTGAGCCGAAACCAAGAGTCAGATGTTTAACCAACTGAGCCACCCCAGGTGCCCCGAGAGAGAGAGAGAGAGAGAGAGAGAGAGAGAGAGAGAGAGAATCTTAAGCAGGCTCTAGGCTCGGTGTGGAGCCCAACACAGGGCTGCATCCCAAGACCCTGGGATCATGACCTGAGCCGAAATCAAGAGTGAGACGCTTAAATGACTGAGCCACCCAGGTGCCCCAGTGGCATTTTACTTTATCGGCATTTACGCGGACTCCCTGGGCCCTCGTACCTCTAGGGCCCCATGAAGAGGGCCAGGTGGTCCCTGCACGGGCAGCAGGCTGCATTGCAAGAGGAAACCCAAGCTCAGGAAACCTGAGTCTTACGATGACTGGTAAGCCTGCCTGACTTTGGCTCCAAAGAGAGACACTGTGTCTACCACCCAAGACCATTTGCCACATCAACATCCTTGAAAAGACATCTGGAACTGAGGGCGTGCCTAGCTCACAGGACGTACTGGAATCCAAGCGACCCTTGGAGAATGAAGAATTGGCAGTTTCTTTACCTGGGTCCTTAGTCTTGAGACCGGATGTCGTGGTGCAGTGGTGGTGACTTTGTCTCCTGTGAATGTTTCTTTTTGAGGAGGTACTGATCAAAGCATCCCAGAGGTGAGTGGCCCTCTGGATGTGAGGCAAGCTTGCACAGGAAGCACAGGAAGGCAGAGTGAAGGGCTGCGTGTGCGCCTGTAGTCCTTGGGGTGGGAGAGACGGCCCTGGACTTGCCTTTCATGGCTCAGTTCCCGGGCTGCTTCAGGCTTCGGGTGAGTTCTCGTGGCCACCAGGTCTTACGTGCCGGGGACACGGGGAGGCTGAGAATGCTGACCGTCCTGGTGTCTTACTGGGAAATAAAACCCCTTTTTACGTGATGAGAGAGCACGTATACTGGTTTTACAAACACGGGCTGCCATTTTCTTATGACCCTGATGCTACAAGGGATGAAACTATCATCAGGGAACAAGGCGGTTTGGGCCAAGGTGTGCCGGTGCCCCAGCCGTGGGGATTTGTGGTGTTTGATTTGTGGTGGTTTCTGGTTTCTGTGCTGTCCATACTCCCCGTCACGGCCAAGTTCAGGCTGTCAACATGACATCCCTGCCTCTGGAGCCGGGAGGCGATGGCAAGGTCATGAACAAATGACTCCGGCCTCCTGGGCCACGTGGGGCTGAAGCGCTGGGGAAATCTGGCTCGGTTTTCGGTTCTGTGATCGAAGCAGTAACAACAGAAACAGCTGACATTTTTCGTGTGCTCGCCATGTACTAGGTGCTGTTCCAAGGACCGTATTCTTTATAACCTTCCGTTTTATGGACAAGGCAACGGAGTCACGGAAGGGTGAAGTAACTCTCCAGACGTGAAGTATCCAGAAAAGTGAGGCAAGATTTCACCCCAGGCCGAGTCTCACCCAGCGGGAGCTGTTGCATCACTGTGGCCGCTGGGAGCAAGAACTTGCCTTTCAGTGGCTTTGTTCGGGAGAGCCACTTGGCCGGAAGCACTCATTGCGAGGGGTAGGAGGGACCTGCCGCTGCTCTCTGTTGGAGTCTGTATGGGTTTCTTATTGTTCTGGAATAACCAAACGTAGTGGCCTAAAACAACACAAATCTGGGGGCGTCTGGGTGGCTCAGTCGGTTAAGCGTCTGACTCTTGATCTCGGCTCGGGTCACAATCTCACGGTTGGTGAGGTCGAGCCCCGCATTGGGCTCTGCACGGACAGGGAGGAACCTGCTTGGGATTCTCTCTCTCTCTCTGCCCCTCTCCTGCTTATGCGTACACATGCTCTTTCTCTCCCTTGAATGTAAGAAACACACACACACACACACACACACACACACAAATCCGTCATCCTACGGTTCAGGAGAAATGGGCTTTATGGAGCTCAAATCAGGGTGTCAGCAGAGCCGAGTTCCTTCCAGAGGTGCTAGGGGAGAATCTGTCCCTTGCCCTTCTTCAGCTTCTAGAGGCCGCCCACACTCCTTGGCTTGTGGCTCCGTTCTCTGAAGTCTGTTGTCACACCTCCTCTCTCCCCACCCCTCCCTGCTTCTTTCTTGTCCTGCCCCATGTAGGATTACACTGGGCACGCCCATGGCGTATAGGATAATCCCCTCGTCTGGAGACCCTTCACCACATCTGCAAAGCTTCTTCTGCTTATAGGATAAACTATTCATAGGTTCTGGGGATTAGGCCATGGACATCTTGGTGGGGGAGCACTACTCAGCTTACTACAGAGTCCAATAAACTTTTCAGATGGAATGACAGTATCAGGGGATCATTAGGTGCATTTTCTTCAAGCATTGCTAAAAGTGGGCTTTGCATTTCCCCTGGATTGAAAACGGAAGTGCTTCATATATAAAAACGACATGGCCAGGGCGCCTGGATGGCTCAGTCAGTTGAGCATCTGACTGCGGCTTAGGTCATGATCTCGCAGTTTGTGAGTTCGAGCCCCGCGTTGGGCTCTGTGCTGACAGCTCGGAGCCTGGAGCCTGCTTCGGATTCCGGGTCACCCTCTCTCTGCCCCTTCCCCACTCATGCTCTGTCTCGGTCTCTGAAAAATGAATAAACATTTAAAAAAATAAAAAAAAAAAGTGACGTGGCCCACGGATCCTGGGTGTAGAAACACACCGGAATTGGTCATACTCTGTGGGAGAAAAGTAAGTCAGTGGTCTGGGCCAGGAGAAGTCCCAGGTCTGTGACACTTGTAGGAGAAGCCCTGGTTACCTGGATGGTCCCGGCAGCCTGAGGCACTTCCATCACTTGGTTATATTCATGCCCCTCCAACTGATCCCGGCCCTCGAGGACAGGTGGCTGTGGGCCCCGAGTTGCCCACGGGACCTTTGCATTTACACATATAATCTCACTACAGGGAAAACTTAGCTGAAGACGTCAATTTATATTATCTATCCTTGCCTGATTTCTTATTCTGAACATGGTTCTCCCTAGAATCTGATTTGGGCTGGTTAGGCATTTAAAACCCCCAGAAGAAAGTGTTTCTGCCTGGATTCGTTTCCATTTGCCATCCTCGCCGAGTGTTCATAAAGGCCTTGGCTTGTCTTACACAACTGGCAAAGAAAGGCCGATCTTTGTGTCTGTGTTCTGTGGTGAACAGAACTTCCAACGATGACGTGTTTAGGGTCCAGGGAGGAGCTCTCTGCAGGGCGATGGCTGTTCCTTCTTTTCGTGGAGCCTTAAGAGGTAGGCTGCCGATAGGCTCACAGCTGGCGAGAGGAAGCGTCATCAGGATTAGAGACGAGATCTGATTGCTAACTAGCAAGGGAGAAAGGCTGGGGTGCATACGTGATCGCCATTTCATGCCCAGATAGGGAATGACCCTGAGTCCACGCATGTGGTAGCCCTCTGGTGCATGGTAAGCGCAAGGCCAGGATGGCTTTGGGGTCAAGAGCCCAGACTCAAGTTCTAACTCAGGCTCCACCACTTAATTGCTCAATGACCTTAAGCAAAGTTTGTTCCCGCACACGTAAAAATGGGGATCACGACTGAACTTGCCTTATAGGCTTGTTGCAGGATTGATCGAATTAGTCCAAGTAAAGAGTTTAGAGCTTTTAGTTGCTAATAAGGGTGAGAGGCTTTAGGACTTCGTTGATCTTTCCATTGGGAAGAGCAAAAAATAAATTACGAATGGATTAAATGGAAAAAATACAAACATAAAAGAAGTTGAAAAGACCACGTATACAATAAAAAAAAAAAACATAAAGTAAAATATTGGTAAATCAGAATATACAGTAGTGGATTTACAGTACTTTAGGTTCAAAAACAGTATAAAGAAAAGGTAAATGATAAACTGGAAGTTTGCAATGTGTTTGAGAGGGAAAGAGTATCCTTCATATATTAAAAAGTCTAAAAACACTGAATGCATACATCAAGAGAAAATAGATATATCAAGTAATACATGTAAAAGGAAGTTCTGTTTTTCTCTTACAAAGATTGCAAAGAAATCATAGTGAAATCTGTAATATTTAGTGTTGGTTAGCAAGCAAGAAAACTTGCTATTAATGGAAGTGTGTTGGTTTAATTTTTTTGGAGGCAATTTGAAAATATGTTCCAAGTATCATTCCACATCCAGAAACTTAAAAGACATATGAGAAATAATACAGCATTATCTCTGAAAAGCGTTAAGGTGATAACCCAAATTCCCAACCAGAGGGTAATGCTTAAAATTATCTAGTTCTTGGATGGGATAGCTTCCAAGTGTATTTAATGACCTTAAACCTCAGAAAGCTAAGGGGCCCAAACGGGAACACAAAGACATACCTAGTACACGCTCAAAGTTGGAAAAATACATGGGTAGGTATATCCATATTAAAAAGCATGGGAAAAAAAAAACATCTAAAAGGAAAAAATCATATTAACAGTAATGATCTTGGGACGGGAATTATTTTTATTCCAAAATAGTTTTCTGTATTTCACAAATTTTCTGTAACTTCTTCAAAAGGGGGAAAAAAGTGATATTGGAGAGCTTTCATTGATCGATGTCCTATGTCTTGGCCAGTCCACTGGTTTGGGTCCGCTTTCCTCCACAGAGGTTTCCAGACCTCAGGTCTTCAAGGCAGGCATAATAATGCACTCTGCTAGGCCACCTGGGGTCATCTCACTGTAAAAACACGCCTGCCTCGGGGCTTCCCGGGGGAATCTGATGGCAGGTGGCCTGTGCACGCGGACCGCTGCGGGGTCAGCGCGCTGCGACCCGCGCGCAGCCGCACTACAAGCGTCCCGTCCCCGCGGCGTGTGAGCGCCGGAGCCCAAGCGGGCCCGTTTCCCACGTCACTTCGGGGCTCTCCGCCCCGGGGAGAGAGGCCAGAACCGTGCCTCGAATGCGCTTTGGTGTCATCAGGTGGCTAACCTCCGGCCACAGCGCGCCCCCCACTCCAAGCGGCCACCTTTCCAGGTGTATCTTCCTTTATGTACCCCTTTTCCAGGGGCTCCTGCATCATCAATGGGAAGCCGTGCACTTTACAAACCACCTCGACTCCTGGTTCCCAACACAGCTGAAAAGATGACGTTTCGGGCAAAGTGGCGGCAAAAGTCAAGATATTTACCCTCACACTCTAGCCAGGGACCTTTCTAGGGACACCCTGTAACTTGATCAAGCCCAGAAGGGGCAAAAAGTGCATCTCGAGCCAGCCAGGAGTCGAACCTAGAATCTTCTGATCCGTAGTCAGACGCGTTATCCATTGCGCCACTGGCCCTGTAGCAGCCCAACCCTCCCTGTGATGTAGATCACCCCTTGCGCAGCTTCCACAGGTTCCCCAGCACTGGCGCAGCATTTCCGCCCCCGGGGCCGCGGCGCCCGCCCACGGCTCTCACCGCTCCTCCTTTCCCCAGCAAGCGCCCTCCGCCAATCCACAGCCGCAACGTCACGGCGCTCCCCGGCGCGCTCCAATCCGCGCGCCCTACAGCTTCTCTAGCGGGAGCGGGCGTGCGCACAAGTTTGTCCGCGGCCGCCTCCCGTCCGCTCGGGTCGAATGGGGCGGGGAAAGGGGTGGGGCGAGCCGGGCGCTGCGGCCGCGGAGCTGGGTGAACGGTAGCGCCGTGGAAGAGGCGGCGGCGCGGGGCGGAGCGGGCGGAAAGAGGAAGAAGGAGCTAGTGGTGCACGATGGCGGCGACGACCTACGAGCGGCTGAAGCTGTGAGTCCCGCGGACCGAAGGGGCCTGAGGGGTGGCGGGCGGGGCGGCAGGTGCGGGCCGCCGCCTCGGGCAGGGCTCCGGAGTCCCGGGGCTGCGGGCCGGGTGTGGGAGCCCCTGGCACCCCTCGCCTTCCCTTCCCGGCGCGGCCCGTCCTGGAGCTTGTAGCTTGCGGCCGCCCGAAGGCCCCGCTGGAGTCGCCACAGGCCCGGGAGCCCGAGGATGATAGTCTCGCCGGCCTTTCTTCGCCCCGCTCGGCCTCAGCGCCCACGGCGGGAGGGCGAAGCTGCAGACCGGCTTCCAGCGAGCCCGGGTCGGCGTTGTGATGCGACAAGCTCGGGGCGTGCTGCACCCCACCCACTTTGTTGGAGAGGTGGCGGCTAAATTTATCTTTATCGCTTAGTAGAGGAAGAGAGAAGTTTTTTGTGTTGTTGTTGTTGTTGTTGTTGTTTTCTTGTTTAATGGACCCATGACAGCACGTTAGAGTCCACACGCAAATGGACAAACCTTTAACTGGGCATCAAAGCCCGCCTGACCAGCCTTCAGGATGCAGGAAAAAAAGAACCGTCAAATACTCTTGAGATCCTAAAGGGTTTACCTGGTTTCAGCTATTATGCAACTCAAGCACGAAGCAGGTTAAGTTCGTGTTGACAGCCAAAGGCTGTTCTCGAGAATTTTGGCAGGGCAGGTGGACTTTTCCGTAAAGCCAAGTTCCTGAGGCTTTGAGAAATAGGCTCTGGTTGTTAAGGTTGTAAATTAAGTGTTTGTAGGTTCTTTTGGCTGGTCCTGGATAAATAAAAACACATTTCCCTTAGCATTACCGTGAGCTCTTTGGTTCTCTTGCGTCTGAATAACTTTCTTCTACTTTGTGCTTCATGCTTTCCCTCTAGACTGAAAGTCCACTTACCCTAGTGTGAGAATGTCCTTGGCCTCAGAAGCTAATGCCATTTTGAGGAAGCTTACCTATATCCCTAAATGAGTTAAAATACCTTGGGACTTAGGCAGAGGTATCACATTTCCTTTGTAGGAATAGGAAGACATCCAAATGTGGTTTGGGCACTTCCTCTGCTCCCTAGAACCTCAAACTCACATAACTTTCTGGAAGGTTCAATTTAAAGTTAGGGATACAAAAGTGGGAGTGAGGTCATCTACTCGACATGAAGTATTTTGCAGAAAAGGTGATTCCTTTCTCCTCAGCCCGCTCCCTTTGCCCCTTTTGTGTACTGTAATTCTCTTTGAAAACCTCAGCTGCACACTTCCCTCCACATTCTCCTTGCCAGGTTTCCTTATCCTCTCCCAGTTGCCCCTTTGCAAGGTGATCACCTTGCTGGTGAATGAATCCAGCGAAATGTCTGAAATGTCTTTGACTCCGGTACTGGCTGGGCGGGTGTCACGTGTTCTCGGCTGGCTAACTGGGCTATTGTTGACTATCTGAAAGTCACCAAAGGGTTTAATATGATCCTACGGCAGGTCTCAAATGTGTTCAAGCAATAGGGAGCCTTGGCTTGTTGCCGCTCAGGGTTAGGTCAGGGAATGCAGTTGAGTTTGTGGCAAAGATTGAATGGGACGGAGAACTGGAGAACTCTGATGATTGCCTATGTGTTGTCAAGGAGGCACTAAAGTCACCAGTACGATCTTTAAAAAAAAAAAAAAAGGCTCTATATCCATAAAAGAGAAAGGAAATTTAGCCCTTAAGTGGTGGGGATGATGCTTTTGTATTGATTTTTATAGAAGTGGAAACTATGAATTTGAGTGAAAAAGTAAATCTGGGGTTATGTGAAAGTCACTCCTTGATTTGTTGGACCTCAACGTTATGCCTCCCCCCCCCCCCAACAAAAGTTTTGAGCGCTTGTGTCAGTGTGAGGCCACCATTTTTTGTGTGTGTGATTTTTGCATTTCTCACCAAGAAGTTTGTGAGTTGGAGTCTTTGCTCTTAATCCTTCTTTTTGGCCCTTTCTACTCCAAGGCATGCTGTTCAGGGTTTTTAAATGTGGCCTCTGACCTAAGGGATGGTTTTTTTTAGATGCATTTGGGAGTGGCAGTAGTTTCTGACCCATGTAAGAATTAGTAGAACATAATAGCCATTTTTATTTAAAAATTATTTTAATTTTTTTAATGTTTATTAATCCGAGGCAGGCTCCAGGCTCCAAGCTGTCAGCACAGAGCTGGACGCGGGGCTTGAACCCATGAACAGTGAGATCATGACCTGAGCCGAAGTCGCAGGCTTAACCCACTGAGCCACCCAGGCATCCCAGACATAATAGCCATTTTTAAAAACATACCTATAGATGTTTCAAGAAAGATCCATACAAGAGGTGGTTTGATTATTTATTACAAAACTGCTGTTACTGCTCAGTCTGTTACAGTATTGAAGTGCTGGGGATTTTAAATAATGATTTGTTCTGCAAGTATCTCACCCATTTGCAGTCTGTCTCTGTCCTGCTATGACGTTCACCTTGCCCTGATTTTATCCTCTGCTCCCCTGCTTACAGTCTCCAGTTCCATCTTGCCTATAGGGCTGAGCCCACATTTCCTAGTCATCTGGGTCTGGTCTCTTCCCAAGCTGTCCCTTAACCTTATGTCCCCTAATTGCCCAATGCATTTTTCCCCCTTCCACCACACTTGGCCACCCTCGTTTAGCCTCAGGGTAGGGCTTATTTATTTTGATCCTTCTACCCAAATGCCTTCTTCCTCTCTCCCCTCTTTCCATGCTGATCACATCCATGGGCCCATGGTAGGGCTGAGAGATGACAGACTGTGTTAGTCAGAAGAGACTGAGAATCAAATGCTGACCTTGTTCACATGCTCTATGTTATGGCCACGTTACTTAATCTCTGGGTCAGTTTTTCATCTGTAAAATGAGCACAGAACTACCTCACAGGATTATCATAAAGACTGAAAGAGTGTAAATGTAATTAACAGCGACTCACTTTCTCTAAGAAGGCTTTCCCCGCGTCTTCCCCTTCACGGAGCTCCCATGACAGTCTGCTGTCATGGAGACCGGACGCCAAATGTGCATCTGGTTTGCACCTTCTACCTGTTAGGATTGACAAGCGGTATATTATTATCTCACGGACGGGAGGGCTGAAAGTAGAATAAGTCTGTCGCGCTGTTTGAACCTCTCACTGCCACCTGGAAACGATGAAATCACTATAGTGCATGTTCTTTGTTGCAAATAGGTAGAACATATTAGAAATGCCTTAACGTTGATTCTTGGCTAGTCCTCGGTACCAAGCATAAAGCCTTGTGCAGAGAGACCCTCCTTGGATCACCTGAGTACATGAACTTGGCAGTGTAGAGTGTAGATGTAAGAGTAGATGTACGACGTAAGAGGGAGATATCACCAGCATTCAAAAAGAACCCAGCCTGGGGTAATTTGGGATGTATTCTGTGGAAGTAGCAGCAGCTGAGGTCATTCCATGTATATGATTGTCTTTCCAGCGCCTCTGAAGTCATAGGTTGATGTATATCCTCTGTCATCATTGGAGATGGAGATCATTGCCCTTGGCGAGCCATGCCACGGCAGAACTGGCCTTGGAACACAGCAGGCCCAGAGTCCAGAGATCTTTCCATTACACTGCATTATTCAAATTACCTTTTTTTCTTATCAGATTGCTTTCACTTTAGTCCTTGGATGTGCCTGGTACAGAAGCAAGTCACTTAGGTTTGAAAACAGCTGACGTGTCCATTTGGATTTTTAATATAGAAAACAGAATGTTGATATAGTCAGAATTTAAAATTCTTTTTTTAAATGTTATTATTTACAACAAATTTTTTTAATGTTTATTTTTGAGAGAGAGAGAGAGAGAGAGTGCAAGCGGGGAAGGGACAAAGAGAGAGAGGGAGGTACAGAATCCAAAGCAGGCTCCAAGTTCTGAACTGTCAGCATAGAGCCCAATGCGGGGCTCAAACCCACAAACTGTGAGATCATGACCTGAGCCGAAGTTGGACACCCAACTGGCTGATCACCCAGGTGCCCCTTTTAATGTTATTTTTGAGAGAGAGAGACAGAGAGAGAAAGAGAGAGAGAGCGCGCACGCAAGCCAGGGAGGAGCAGAGAGAGCAGGGGGCAGAGGATCTGAAGCAGGCTCCGTGCTGACAGCAGAGAGCTGGATGTGGGGCTTGAATTCTTGAACTGTGAGATCATGACCTGAGCCAAATTTGGGTACCCTTGACCTGAGCCAGATTAGGACCCTTAACCGACTGAGCCATCCAGGCACCCCTAAAATTCTTTTTTAAACATCCAGGCCATTCTAAATAATCTACCTTGTGACTCCTTTTTCTTTTCAAGTTACTGGTGTGAACATGAGTAACGTCAAACAATGAAAAATGTGAAATTACGACATGATTACAACAGAAATCCACTCTTGGAAACATTTAAGGCACTCCCTGCCCCCGCCCGCCCTTTAAGAGGTCAACTGAAATAGGTGTAAGACAGGAAATCCTTTAGAAAGTGAATTCGGCTGCCGCTTGCCTCTGGAGAAACACTGTTGCCTTGGTTAGCAGGTCCCCTTTCTTCTGAAAAGTTGGCCACGGTCGTGAGGTCAGTGGGGCAGATGTGATGCAACCCTGAACAGATATGAACTAAGCTGCACGGCGACGAAGACACAGGCGGTCTGCGCAATACAAGGAACCATCAGCATATTCACACATCTTTTTGTAAGGAGGGATGGAGGGAAGGGAAGGTTATAAGTTTGGGCACGGGTAAGCGGAGTTTCTTTCCAAGGTATCAGTTGGGTTGGGGTTCAGGCTAGAGTGTCTGAGTTAGTGCTAGGCTGCGTCAGATCACTTGCTGGTTGTTTTAACTGTGTATTCCAGAGCCTCACATCAAGCCTACTGAGTGAAAACTCTCTGAATGTGGGGTCTGTGAATCTGCGTGTTTAACTAGCTGTCCCAGTGGTTCTTACGCACACTACAGGGTATTTTGGGGCCGTGTGAAGCAGAGAGAACTAAAGCATACCGGTTGGTGAGTAGAACAGCATTCTTTGGGAGGCTTGGGGCCCTGGAAGATTTTGCTGTAGATCAGAG
This sequence comes from Herpailurus yagouaroundi, assembly GCF_014898765.1. Classification (NCBI taxonomy): domain Eukaryota; kingdom Metazoa; phylum Chordata; class Mammalia; order Carnivora; family Felidae; genus Herpailurus; species Herpailurus yagouaroundi. The sequence goes on from NW_024412424.1 coordinate 4,449,544, forward strand.
CTTTGCAGTAGATTAGAGCTTCAGATTAGGCGGCAGTTGGACCTGGGCCTGTGAAGCAGTCCAGTTTGGGGAGATAATGGGCTTTTGGATGTGCAGAAAATAGGAGGGACCTCAAGGTTCTGAGGAAGAAGATGGAACCAAAATGAATTAGCTTCCTGGAAATATCAACTCTTTGGGATCGTGTTGGGCTCCTGGGTTGTCTGGGATGAACCTGGGTTCTAGGAGAGGTCCTGAGCAGTGGCTCAGTGAGGAGGAAACCCCGGGGCCAAAGGGCAGATGGATGAGGGGTGGTGGGAACACCTTCTGGGTGTATGTGTAGTGGGCTCAGAGGACCGACCCTCTTTACTGTCTGAGTTCTTACTTCTTGCCAGCCAGATCTAGTAAAATGTTACTCCTGTATGTTTGGAACGAGAGATGGGGTAATTTTGATTGTGAGGATTTTGATTTCTTTATATAAGATTGTTGAGAATATGTTTTTTTGCTACAGTTTTGTGACATGACAGTTGACATGCTTCTGCGGAAATAGTAACGTTATTTTAAATTGTGCTAAAACATACGTAGGATTTATCGTCTTAACCATTTGTAGGTATACACGGATCAGTGGCCTTCACATCGTTCAACCATTCCAGCCACCCATCTCCAGAACTCTTCATCTTGCAAACCTAAAACTCTGCACTCATTAAACAACTCTCCATTCCTCCTCCCCTGGGCTCGGGCAGCCACCGTTCTACTTTGTATGTGTGTGAGTTTGGCCCCTGTAAGTACGGTGGAATCGTCCAGTGTTTGTCCCTTTGTGACTGGCTTATTTCCACTTGGCGTAACGTACTCAGCGTTCCTCCATGTTACAGTGTGTGTCAGAATTTCCTTTCTGAGGCTCAACAATACTCCATTTTATGTATCTACTACGTTTTGCTTCCCACTCATCCGTGGATGGGCGCTGGGGTTGCTTCCACCTTTTTGGCTGTTACGAATACTACTGCTGGGAGCATGGGTGTATAAATATCTCTGCGAGACTTTGCTTTCAGTCCCTTTGACTGCATACCCAGCAGTGGAATTGCCGGGTCGTAAGATACTTCTCTTTTTAATCTTTCCGAGAGATCGCCGTGCTGTTTCCCCGCAGTGGCCGCACCGCTTCATGTTCCCACCGGCAGCGCACACTGTTCCAGTTTCTCGACATCCTCACCAACGCTTGTTTTGTTTCTCGTACTAGCTATTGTAATGGGTGTGAGGTCAGCAATTGGTAATATTTTGGAAGTGGGTTAATTTTGCCCTCTGATTGTGACAGGATTCTGAAAAGGTTAGTCGTTGCCTGGAAATGTCACTGTTACGGGGGGAAAGGGGGATGTCTTCAGACACGAGAAAATCATATTGCCAACTCTGAAAAAAAAATATTTCGTGTTAATATTATAATTAAATCTGTTGCTTTTAAAATTTGACAAGGGTAGTTTTTAAAAAGCACTCTTAAGAGCTCGTGAATCCCAGTTGGCTATAAGATTAAATGCATTTCTATTAAGTATAATAGAATTGCCTTCGTTGAGTTCAGCTTGTAGTCCTCTGAATTTTCTTTTTTATCTCATATGTGGGCAGCAATCTATGAAAGCGAAACAGTCAGCCAAATGAAAGTAGTCAAAAGAGGAAGTAATTATTATTTATAAAGTATTCTGCTTTTTCGATGTATCTTCCAGAACACGTATCATCTTACTAGAGAGCAGAACTCAGGGTGGAAAGCACCGAGGTAGTTGCCTTGTTCAGTTAGAGTTTTTGGTTCATGCCTGTGGGATCCGGACAACCTCACCAGACAGCGTATATCGGACCAGAGCAATTTTGAGTGTATGGCATTACTGTGAACTTCAGACATTTCATACCATCAGCATAGTTAATGACCAGATAACCTTCTTGGATGGAGTCTTCTTGCCTTGACTTGCAAAATCTAGTTCGTAGAAAAAGTAACGTGAGAGAGTTTAATGAAATGAGAGACTTCACAGCAATTGAGGGCCATTCTTTTGGCTGTAGAGAGAGGACCCTCTCCCAGATTTTCGGTTATCATGGAGTCTTCTGTCTCGGCATCCATATATTTGTCAGGTTGAGAACTCGGTGTAGCCTGTCGACTGGTTAATTTTGAAAAGCTCCGGGCGAGATGGTCAGCGGCGACGCTTTGTGGACTTTCTGATCCGAGAGCCACCGCTTTTGCTCCCTCTTTGTCCTCCCGTTAGTGATACTGTGCCCTCCATTCCACTTAACATTTGACCTGTCAAGATCTTTCCTTAGCTAGGAGAAAGGAAAACAGGTTTTTAAATCCTTTTTACTTTCCCCCCGAGCCAAAGAAAACATGAGTTCAGCACCATAGAAAAAAACCCCAACCTGATGTAGGTATTTGCTGACTAATTATGTTATATTCTCTAAGAATACCGAGGGAGTTTCTGCTGTCTTCTTGTGCGAAATACCACGGGGAACGGACAAACAGAGTCCTTGTCTGCAGAGACTTGGTGGTCTGTTTGGTGGAACTCTAAAAGGAAAAATGATAATGAAACCGCGCACGTCAGCAAAAATTGCCCACCGGATGCTTTACTCCAGTGTTTCTGGTGGTTAGTGCTGGAGAGCCGCAGTTAATTTCACCAGCTTTTGAAATGAAACCCCTGGAGCATAAAACTTACCAAATACAATTTACTGGGTAAAGTTCAGATACTTCAGGTCAGTGTCAAGGCCAGTTAGAGAAGGGCGGGAAGAGGCAAAGAAGAGGAAGACAGCAGAGGAACATGTAGACGTCTCTGAGTTGAGACGACACCTGCTGGGATCCTCGGTGGGGTTCTGAGTCCCCACGCATCCTTACTCTTGGAAATGCCCACCAGCTGGCGGTCACTGTTCATACCTTCATCGCTGCAGTTCGTAAGCCGTTCTCAAGAACGGTGTCCGAGCAGGCTGGTGGCAGCACCGGCGGCTTGGATTCTAGCAGCATCCTCCGAGAGGCAAGATCCAGCAACGGTCCGAGCACCATTGGGCCAGAACTCTCTGTCTTGATTCACATAACTCTTATTTTTGTTTTTGCTATTTTAACACATTTTTAAACTTAAATTTTTATTTTAATATAATACCTGTCTATGGCTCAGAAGTAAACAGTACACAGAGCTTATAATAAAAAAGAGAGCACCCTTCTGCACTTCTGATTCCCACTGTCCCAGAGACCTCGACTTTCAACGTTTTAATCTCTCTCTTTTGGTGTTTTACTCCACATTTTTTTTTTCCAAGATTTTATTTTGGGGATGGGGAGAGGCAGAGGGCAAGAGAGAACCTCAGGCAGGTTCCGTGTCCAGTGGGGAGCCTGGTGTGGGGCTCGATCTCCAAACCCCAAGATCATGACCTGAGCCAATCAAGAGTCAGACACTTAACCGATGGAGCCACCCAGGCGTCCCACATGACTTTTTTTTTTTTTTTTTTTTAATGTGCCTGTTGCTAATTAATCTTCACTCCCTGTGACAGCAATAAGATTCCTCTCAAACACGCTGGGTAACTATGAACTCAGTTTCTTCTCTGAGATTTACCTCTGGGAGCCCAGTACCCTCTGCCGTAATCTGTGGACTGGTTTTTCGTTAGGCCTGTTGCATAGCTGTTGTTCTGGACAATACCTTTGGTCAGAGAACTTCTTCTGCTTCTTTCCTGTTTTGGATTCTCAGTCTAACTCATTCCATTTTGGTGAAACAAACTTTCCCTTCTTTCTAAGAGCGAATGAAAGGAAACTTTTGAGATGTTGCACATCAAAATGTTTTCATTCTATCCTCATGCTTATTCGACAGTGTGGGTGAGTATAGAATTCTCAGTCAGAAATTATTACCCTGTAGAATTTTATTTTATTTTTTTAATGTTTATTTATTTATGAGAGAGAGACAAAGTTGTGAGCAGGGGAGGGGCAGAGAGAGGAAGACACGGAATCCAAAGCAGGCTCCAGGCTCTGAGCTGTCAACACAGCCCGACGCGGGGCTCGAACCCACGGAGTGTGAGATCATGACCTGAGCCGAAGTCGGACGTTTAACCGACTGAGCCACCCAGGCGCCCCCCCTTTTTTTTTTAATTTTTTTTTTTAATGTTTATTTATTTATGAGAGAGAGACAAAGTGTGAGCAGGGGAGGGGCAGAGAGAGAGGACAGAATCTGAAGCAGGCTCCAGGCTCTGAGCCGTCAGCACAGAGCCCATATCCTGTAGAATTTTAAAGACCTGCTGTTGACTAGTCCAGTGAGTGTGCTGTTGCTGGATAATCCAGTATTGTGGCTGTTGAATATTTCCATGCTTCTTTCTCTTAATTTTTTTTTTTTCTGGTAACTTCTGGATTGTCTCTATGGTGTTTAGAAGTTTGATGCTTACTGTGCCTTTGTGTATGTGTGTGTTTTTCCATTTGGGGTTTATTTATTTTTTTTTCTTTGAAATATTTTCTTGCTTTTTTTTCTTGTGTGCTCTTTTGCAATTCCTGCTGTGAATGTATGTTGGATATCCTGGATCAGGCTCCTCTTTCTCTCTTTCCCCTTCCCTCCCCCCCCCTTCCTCCCCCTTCCTCCCTCATCCCCGTCCTCCTTCCTGTGCTTTCCTGTTTTATAGCTCTTATCTTTTTATTCTGTTCTCATGGAGAGTTCTTCAGTTTTATCTTCCAGCCTTTCTGCTGAATACTCAAATTATTATTTCTGCTCTCAGTCCAAGAATATGTTCTTGCTTTTTTTATTTTTGAATAACTATTTGGGCTTTTCTTTCTTTTTTTTTTTTTTTTTTATGTTTATTTATTTATTTTGAGAGAAAGAGCATGAACAGGGGAGGGGCAGAGAGAGGGAGAGAGAGCTCCAAACTGTCGGTGCAGAACCCGACGCAGGGCTCCAACTCATGAACCGTGTGTTCATGAACTGAGCCCAAATCAAGAGTCGGATGCTTCACTGACTGAGCCACCCAGGTGCCCCTGTTCTCCCTTTCTGAACGTGCTTTTTTTTGGTCCCTCTGTCGTGAATGCGATGTCTTCTTTTGAGGTTCTCGCCTGTAAACGTGTTTTGAAGTTACAGTCTGTTCCCGGCATAGTTTGTTTATCCAGTGTTACTTTTCTGTTTATTTTGGACTCTGTCTTGTGTGATGGAAGCTTTTCCTAGTATCTGACGATCCTTGGTTGTGATTTCATGTTGAAGAAGGAAATTGATTGGAGGGTCTGCTTGTGGGTCAGGACATTTCAGCCGGTGGCCTTCGCTGTAGAACTCAGCTCTTTGAGGAAGCCACAGGTCGCAGCTGCTGGTCTGTGCTTTCGGGACAAGTTGATTTAGAGGTGGTGTCAAAGCCCCTGTGGGGGCTCAGGGAGAGGGGTGATGCGAACTGGTCCACCGGCTCTCCGGGAGTCTGACAGAGGAAGAGGGTTGGATGATGTTCCCAGTCTGTGGGTGGACCCTGTCCACGTCTCCTGGTTTCATCTGGCCGTCTCACCCTGGTCCTCAGCTGTGCCTGATGTGTGGAGGCCAGAGAGTATCTTCCGGTAACTGTTCTGAGCATTCAGTCCCAGGGTCCGGGAGGGCAGGCGCCTGCTGTAGGTTTGGGTGGGGGTCTGAGTGCTTCTTACACCCCCTAGGAACCACCTCACCCCCACCCTAGTCCTCACTACCTTTTCTTTCCGGTGTTTGAGGCTTTTCAGCATTCTGCTGCCGGAGTCCGCCTGCTTTGTCGGCTCTCAGCCCATAGGTGATTGGACTCTGCCGATTGGTGAGTCAGGCCATTTCCAAGCACTGTCTGTCTTCCAGACCTGCATTTGAATGGCTAGTGTCTTTCCGATTCTGTGTCTCCCTCTCTCTCTGCCCCTCCCCCGTTCATGCTCTGTCTCTCTCTGTCCCAAAAATAAATAAACGTTGGAAAAAAAAAAAAAAATGAATGGCTAGTGTCTGCCCCACGGCCTGCACCCACCTGTTGGTACCCCTTAGACTCCGTGTTCTCAAAGAATATCTGGGCTTTTTTAAATGGAGGGTTTTCACTCTTGGAAATTCATTTCACTGTACTTCAGTTAAAATTTTAATTTGTTGATCTCATTTCAGATGTGTCTGTCTAGACTGGAAATGTTATATATGATATTTTTCATATTCTTATAAAAATTGTCAAGTAGCAAGGTGTAACCAGCACTTCATGCTATCTTAAAGCCAACGTTGTCTTTTGTACTAAGAGCTTTTTTCTTGTTATAGACTCATATCTACAAATAAGAAAGACATTCATAATTTTTATTCTCATTCTGTATTCTGGAATATTTGATAAATCAGAGGTCTGTTTTATGTGGTCTTCATATTTGGGGGTATATATTTAGTAGAATGTACTTTGATTCCAGCATCTACCTATCAAAGCTAAATTGTTCAGATGGGGTACATGTGGCAAAGATATCAGTACCTTCCGTTGTATTATGTCTTTAAAGTGTGAACTGAATACCTTTTCTGGGCCCGTGTCACCATCCTGTCAAGAAAGTTTGCAACTTTTCTCCCTCCTCTCTTAAACGATGTTTTTGTTAATAGTAAAAAGTTGTCGTCTCTGTGAGTCAGCCCTTTTATTCTTCGCAAATGCCCGCTTAATTCTCGCTGTTCTGTGAGGTAGTGAGGCTCAGCGTTTGCGTCCCCAGGCTGGGTGAAGGGTTGATGTCGCGGGGCGGCGATGGGTGGGGGCAGGGGGCTGGCGGCGGTCACCCCAGGCCGAACAGTGACGATGGGAGTTACTGAGACCCACGTGGGCAGGACAGCAGAGGAGAGGCCGTCTGCCAGGAGGCGGTGGTGAGGGGCCGTAGTTACAGGGCGACTTGGGGGCGTACGGGGATGTGTGAAATTTTCCCTTTTTCCGTGGCCTTAGGCTCTGTGCCTGGTTGTAAGTAGCCCATCGGGTACTGAGGGCCTACGGCTCTTTCCAGGAGGGCGGCTTCATAAACCTGTTTGCCCCACCCGTCCGCCTTCCGCTGCTGGCCTCTGTGGGCCCTCTTGCCCTGTCAGGTGCCCCTTGCTCAAGCCTGTGGCCTGAAAGCAGCCCGGCCCGGACGGAGATGTCCTGTTGACAGAGATCCCTTGTCTTTGTTCACAGCCGCCAGGAGCGTTTTCACGTCTCATTTAATCCTCAGGAGGATTGATCATCTGCCCCGCATCCCCACCTTGGCCAAGTCACCCTAGATTTATTAATTTATTTTTTATAGCAGTTCGCTCTCAGATCACCGAATCACTTCCTTGCGCACTGATTGTCTCCCATTAGAACGTAGGCTCTGTGAGTCAGGGACTCTGGACTGGTACCCAGAACAAGGGCTGGCAGGAGGTGGACACTCGGAACTTGGCCAGTATTACGTCGCTGGTAGCGGGCAGGGTCAGGGGCAGAACCGCTGTATTTTTGACTGCAGATCTTGAGGCCTTTTCAGTGCGATGCTCCTAACACAGTGCTCTTCTAAAGTGTTGAAGGTAGTGTTTCGATCAGAGGCTTATGGTCAGTTATGTGAGTGCTGGTTTTTGATTTCCCATCCCGACGAGGCCCCCATGTGTGTGTTGACTGACCGTGCTTCTGGGGGGTTGCTTTGCCACTACTGGGACGAGAACAAGTCACGGGTAGTTCACTTGATGGGGAGGCAGCATTGGCAACAGACCGCTCCTTATCGGTGCTGGAATCATTGTTTTAAAAGTTAAGACCACAGAGGAGAGATTCTTTGTTTTTCCTCAGGTACTGGAGGTGGGACAGGAGGTCTCAGGATAGCGCCAGCAATTGTATGAAAGTATTTCACGGGGCTCTCTCAGGTCCTAAGCCTGTTTAAGCCTCAAAGAATGCGGTAGAACACCCGTGCTGCACGGGCAATCACAGGGTTTAGAGTGTGGAGACTGGGGACTCTTAAGAGTGAGGCTCCGCAGAAAGGCATCTGCTTTGCAGACAGAACTTTCTTTGAAAGCTTTTTTTCTTCTTTTTCTAATGTTTATTTATTTGAGAGAGAGAGAGAGAGAGAGAGAGAGAGAGAGAGAGAGAGAGCAAGCAGGGGAGGGACAGAGAGAGGGAGGAGACACAGAATCTGAAGCAGGCTCCAGGCTCTGAGCTGTCAGCACAGAGCCCAATGCGGATTTCGAACTCGCGAACCGTGAGATCATGACCTGAGCCGAAGTCGGACGCTTAACCAACTGAGCCACCCAGGCGCCCCTCTTTGAAAGCTTTTATAAAGAAGTCTTGCTTTTGAGGTCTGTTTTTTTTATTAATTTTTTTCCTATTTATTATTTTTACTCTGTTACCCACATCCTAGTCACTTGTGCTTGTGTAATACTTACCACATGGTTAGGTCTTCAGTAAAGTTCTTGAATTACTCTTAGAGGGCGACTTACATTTGCACAAAACATCTGCAGGTAACGACTGGTGTGTTGGTTTTGTTTGGTTTAGTTTCGATGATTTAAGACTAGGTGACTACCCTGTGAGTAGATTGTCCGGAACTTTGTCATAGTCCTGTTGGTTGGTTTCAGGACTCTCTCTTTTTTTTTTGTTTTGTTTTTAATAGCTTTATTGGAAGTACAAAGTTTCCTGACATATAGAGTAAATTCCATATATTTCAGGAGTACGGTTTGATCCGTTTGGACGTATTTTTATACCCACAAAACCATCCCCAGTCTGAAGATAACGGACACCTCCCTCACCCTGGAAAGTTTTCCTCGTGCCGGCACCGCCTTCCTTGCCCCCTCCGTACGAGTCAAACCCACAACTCCCCTGAGACCCAGCCACATTCCACCTCTAGGCAGTCACCCAGGAGAAACGGAGGGGAGGATACGTCTGCCTTAGACTTGTAGTAGGATGTTCATGGAACCTTTGTGAATATCCCAAACCGGAAGCAGCTCAGATGTCCACCGGCAAGTGAATGGGTAAAGAAGCTGTGATGTGTCCACCCACTGGAACGCTCTTCAGCATCAGGCCAAGGAAGGAACTGCTGTATTTCGTTTGAGTTGAAGACTGCCGTTTTTAAGGCAGATTTGTCTTCTTTGTTGCATTTTGCTTAATCTGTATTAAAATTGAGTGATATTCATTCCCTTAGCAACTTCCCCCCACCCCCCCCATCCGATGGAGGAAACTAGCCTAATATTAAAAAGTTGGTTATAGATGAAGTATAAAAGGATGTAAGTTGTGTTTGGCTACTTAAAGGTTGAGAACTTGCAGTCAGTAATGGTCAGTACAGTTTCTGTAATCCCACATAGCTTTTTTTTTTATATATAAATTTTTTTTTTTTTTAATGTTTATTATTGAAAGTCAGAGAGAGTCAGAGCCGTGAGCAGGGGAGGGGCAGGGAGAGAGGGAGACACAGACTCCGAAGCAGGTTCCAGGCTCCAGGCTCCGAGCTGTCAGCACAGAGCCTGATGCGAGGCTCGAACTCACAAACCTCGAGATCATGACCTGAGCCGAAGTTGGATGCTTAACCGACGGAGCCACCCAGGCACCCCATTTAATGTTTATTTATTTTGAGAGAGGGAGCATGCGAACAGGGGAGATGCAGGAAGAGCGAGAGAGAGAATCACAGCCCAATGCGGGGCGCAGACCCACAACCGCGAGATCATGACCTGAGTTGCTACCAAGAGTTAGATGCTTTACCAACTGAACCACTGAGGCATTTCTGTAATCCCACATAGTTTACACACCATCTGTGTATGAGAGACGATGTCAGTGATGGTTGCATGGATTTGTATAAGATTTTTCATGGGCAGGGCAAGCAGAATAGAGGAAGTAGAATTTAAAAGGAAAGGAAAAGGGGCGCCTGGGTGGCTCAGTTGGTTAGGCATCCGGCTTTGGCTCAGGTCGGGATCTCACGGTTCACGGGTTCGGCTCGGAGCCTGGAGCCTGCTTCGGATTCTGTGTCCCCCTCTCTCTCTGCGCCTCCCCCACTCATGCTGTGTCTCTCTCTCTGTCAAAAATAAACATTAAAAAAAAATTTTTTTTAATGTGTTTCTTAGTATTTTTAGCTAATACGTCTTGCTTGCTAGGTGTCAGATGTAATTCTAAGTGCCTCTCACAGAAGCTCATTTTCTCCTCACCCCAGTGTTGTTTGCTGTCTGATAGGATCCCTATCTTATGAATAAGGGAACCGAAGAACAGAGGGTGAGTAACTTGCCTGAGGTCACACAGCACACAGTCTGGTTCTGTAGACTGGTCCTGACTACCGTGCTACATTCTGCACCGTGTTGGATATAATAAATAAGAATTTATTATGATTTTCTTGTGGGAGTCAAGCAGGGGTTCCCCCCCCCCCCAACCTCCTGAGCGTAATACACAAGGGAAAAGAGTTACACCTTATGTGTGAGGACAGCAGAACTATTCTTCGGTAGCCAGGAAATCAGTGTGATGTCGGATGTAAGCACTGCTGAAATTCTTACAATAAGTAGCTCTTTAAAAAGTACTCCTATTTTTAGAAGTCTCCATTTTGTCTGGTTTAGGTATTTATGGCTTTACGTTTCTTTTTAGGCACATCACACCTGAAAAATTTTATGTGGAAGCTTGTGATGACGGAGCAGATGACGTACTTGTCATCGATCGCGTGTCCACAGAAGTCACCCTGTCAGGTATTTCACAGCCAGGGGCAGAGGCGGCCGGCAGGACTTTGTACCGAAGTTGCCCGTGTGGTCATTAAAGTAAACGCCGCAGGGGTGTGGCTGCCGGAGCTGCGGCGGCGTCTCACATTTTAACCCCTGCCACCTCGTTTGATTTTTATGCATTCATGTCAGGCTTCCTCCATTTCATGAAAAAGGAGGAATGGGCTTGAAAATTTTCCCATCTGTAAGGCTTTAAAAACATAATTATCTCTTGACCCGTTCCCTCTTCTGTGCTCTAACAGGATTGGTTTTGTTGATGTCTTACTTCCTTTCTAGCTGTAAGATTTAGGGTATTTGAGTGTAAGAAAGTTGTTTGAACATTAAGTGTGTGGAAATTTAACAGCTGCTTCTGATTTTGAAAATATTCATGACTATGAGGATAATTCAATAAGTGGAAAATTATATATATATATATGCCTAGATATGTGTCACTGACTAAAACTTACATTTTAGGCAAGTAGTGTTCCTAAGCTGTGTCTGTCTATATCTTGTCTGTCTCTCCAGTTATATTTTGGTTTTGGTTTTGGTTTTGGTTCTCTGGGGTGTTGAAAACAATTTTTTTCCCGATTGTATGGAACACTGATTTCTGATTACATGCGAAATAATTTTGGTGACTAATGTACCAGGTGGTATCACATTTAGAATGTCATATTTCAGTTGTTTAAATATTCACCTCTAGACAGAGTCCTCTGTATGTTTTTTAAGTGTGATATTTGAGTAACCAAAAAGTAAGCGTTCAGTAAACAGTATATATCCTTTGAGTGGAGAAAGTGAAATATGAAAATACAGAGGATAGTAAAGTATAAGAAGGAGATGGCCATAAATTTCTATTTCCTTGGTTATCTGGTTATTTTGATAAGTACCATCCATGGTTTTTCTTTGACCAGATGGAATTAGAGGTCTGTTTTCGCTTGATAATTTGGCATTACCTATATCTATTAGCTGGTAGCTGCTTTCTTGAGAGAGTGTGAGCAGGGGAGAGAGGCAGAGGGGGAGAGGGAGAGGGAGAGGGAGAGGGAGAGGGAGAGGGAGAGGGAGAGGGAGAGAGAGAGAGAGAGAGAGAGAGAGAGAGAATCTTAAGCAGGCTCCACAGTCAGCATGGAGCCCGATGTGGGGCTCGATCCCATGACCCTGGCATCATGACCTGAGCTAAAACCAAGAGTGAGATACACAACTGACTGAGCCAGCCAGTCTCACTTCAATTATTTTTGACCTTTCAGTGACATTTCTTTGTAGGTAGAGACCACAGACCCATTTGAGGGGTCAAAGCTGAAGGTCACGAATAGCTTGGACGTAGGAAGGACACCGAGCGGTCATCAGTAGACATGAGGAGATACTTGGGCCTGAAGCCAGTGGTGATGAGGGGCTGACTCACTCACGCTCGCTCTGCTAGTTGTTTCCTGTTGTTTTGTTTTCTTTTTTTAACTTTTGGGAATCTAGACCATTGCCATGAAAAGAGGGGTTTGTTTGTTCTTTCCCTCCATGAAAAACTAACGTGTATTCTTGCGAATTACCTGTTTTATTGCTTTTGTACTCCAGTTAATGTAACTTAGAGCTCCATCAATCAATAGTACCTTAAGTTTATCCGATGATCTCTGTATATTCAGGATTTTCTCTAAGCTTTTCGGTGCACTGCCCCATTTGTCATGTTTGGTCGTTGTGGCACTGCTGAGTAAATTGAATCACAGAGAAACAGAGGTGAATCTCAGACCTTATTCAGAATTACTTTGTTCAGGATAACAGGACGCGGATTGGCAGCGGTGTCTCAGAATGAGTTAGTTCTAGGATGGTAATTAAACTAGGACTGGAGGAAACATTGGGCAGCCCCCGCCATGGCCGGCCCTGAAGGAAGCTGGGAACAGCTGTGTTTCCCTGTAGGCCTCGCCTCCTTTGTTCGCCCCTGAGGTGTGAGTCTGGCAGAGGGAAGAGAGGTGGATGTGGCAAAGTCAGTCCTTTGATGGGGAGGCCCGGCCTTCCCCGCTTCGGGGGCATTGTTCCCTAGACTTCTACAGGTGTGTTTTGTGAAACACCCAGGCTGAAAGTTGAATAATCATGAAATGAACCCTATCATCGAAGATGCTCTTTTACTAATAAGGGCGTTATTGGTAAAGTCACGGTTAATGGTGGTGCCTCCCTGCGCACCTGTTTCTTCCTCCCTTGTCCCCTTGTCCCTTGGGTCTCGTCCACATTTGTAGAGGCGGACGGGCAGGTCTGTGCCTCCCATTAGTTTCATGTTGAGATTAAATTCATGCCCCCCCCACCATTAACTTTCTAACTCTCTTAAATAGACAGGGACTTAAGTTTTTGGCAAGAGGTTGAATAAATTTGGTCGAAAAATGACCGTAGAAGTATCCCACGATTTACCTGATGGGGATCCTGAAGCATGTTACTTTGGGCACCTGCCTCTAGACAGCAGAGGCCTTTACATGTCACATGGACATATGATTTCATATTTTGCCAACATGGAGGTCTAACACCGATGAAGGACTCCTGCTTCCTTAGCACAAATCATTGTGCTTAGGAATCCTTAGCACAGTATTGATTGTGAAGTAACTTCTGAAATCAGATTAAATTACCTTTTCTATCAGTGAGCTTTTTCTTTGTGATTTTTCTTTTCTTTTCTTTTCTTTTTCTTTTAAAGTCAAGAAAGATATTCCTCCTTCAGCTGTCACAAGACCAATATTTGGTATCCTGGGCACAATCCATCTGGTGGCAGGTAAGAACATAAGCTAAGACGGGCGGAGAAGGTAATTAAACTGACACGGTAGAAGACGAAGGCACAGTCCCGTTGTGCTCTAGGCAATAATGTAGGTCAGATATTTGTCATTAATTTCGAGAAGTGACATAATCCAAATGACAGGTGGTTACGTTTATCAGCCTGAGGTTCTGCTAAACAGAACAAAACAACCCACCGGTTTTGGTTTTGGTTTTATTTCAACTAGAGCTGAAATCCTTAGTCAACTAGACCTTTCCTCGTAAATTCTAAGAGTACTTAAATAAACATTTTCATGTGCTGATGGACCAGAGTATTCTATACCATCGGTCCCATATCGAGGTTGAACATGACATAGTGCATGATGTTGGAGAATATTACTTGGTTCTGAGTTACTAAGGAAAGTGATTTTGTTTACCTAAATGCCGTTTCATTGAACTTAAAAAAAAACTCCTATACTGTCAGGCAGCGTGCTAGAGGTTGAGTTAGAGAAGATGCTGGGCCCTTTTGTCCTGCAGTTTACAGTCTAGTGAGAGATGCATGTAAGTAGGGAATTACCACAGTACAGCGTGACTGGTTCTGGGAGAGAGTTGTACAAGGAAGACTTCAGGAAGGGCACTTGTGGGTAGAGCCTTGAACAGAGCTTCAAAATTAATTTCATGGTAAAAGCTTAGTTTGTTTTATTTGCGGGAGGAGGAGGTGGCCAGGATCACGGCTAGGGTTCACGGTGCTGCGATGGCTTCTTAATTCTGGACGGTTCACCTTTGTGATGTTGCAGTGACTGATTATATTGCCCCAGTACGTTTCTCTGCCATTTATAATGACTTCAAGGAGATAAGGGTGGTATAGACGGGACGTTATCTATCCTGCTGTGGTCAGATCTCATGACCCATGATGTTTAGCTACGGACCGGGAAATGCATTAACAGAAGCCTCTATGCCTTGGGGATGGCGAGAGAGAGAAGGAAGTCTTTTACTCTCCATCTGTTAAGATCACTGCCTTTGAGAAACAGTTTGACCTTTCAGTAGGCACTTTTCTAAATAACGTGCTGTTCTTTCTAGTCACAAATCATAAGATCCCTTTTAAAAGACGTATGGGCTTTTTTATCTGTATGGCACAGTGAGGTCTCGCCCTGCCAGCCTTTAGAGTTTAAACAGTAAGGAGTTAGGCTACTTTTGGCTTTAGAGTTGCCTATTTTATATTTCTGTGTGTTTGGCTCTGCTTTTTGCAGGTAATTATCTAATTGTCATTACCAAAAAGACAAAAATAGGTGAATTTTTCAATCATGTAATCTGGAAAGCAACAGATTTTGACGTCCTTTCTTATAAGAAGACAATGTTGCACTTAACTGATATTCAGGTAAGAACTGGACTCACCTACTAATTGCAGAACCGGAAGCAGTACCGTGGCGGGGGAGGGGGGGGAGGGGAGGGGAGGGCAGAACAAAGGATTTTGATGGATTTTGGATTTCTGTTAAGCCTAATTATTTAAGCAGTGCAGAGAGCGAGGTTTCCCTACATACCTTTATACCTAGCCATAAAATGTACTTTTTAAAAGTCCTTTGTATGTTTTTTAACTGACTCAGGCTCTTAAATTATAACCTTTCATATGTATAGAAAAGGACAAACAGAAAACGAATCTCTGTCCAACAGCCAGATTTAACTTCATATCCTTTCTGCCAAGAAATAAAATACGAGATGCCTTTGAAGTTCCACTCACTCCATTTCATTCCCTCTTTGTCCGGAGAAAGCTTTCTTTGCTTTTAACACACGTGAATAGAAGTGTGTGTGTATATGCCCAAACAGCCCCCCCTTGCGCGATTCCAGTATGCCCAGATTGCAGTTACTGTGGCGTAGGAATACAGCCCCCCAACAGCGCGGTATACATTTCAGTTACCTTGGTATATGAACGGACAGATTCGTCCGGCAAAGATGGGAGCGCAAAGAAACAAAAAGCGGCAACTCTAGAGGTGAATTTCGGGTTGAACATAAGAGGGGTGGCGAGGATGTGGCTGACCCTGGGAACGCCGGCCCTTGAGGAGGCTCTCGGCGCTCGGCCAGAAGTCTTAGTGAACGTGAACTTCTCCATGTTCGCGGGGAAGCTGTTGTGAAGAAAAGGTTGAGGATGACCCAGAGGAAGCGATGCCGGCGAGAAACTTCACCCGGAAGGAACTCTCCGGGAGTCCCGTGACGTTGGGAGCGCAGGGATGAGGCGTGGGGAGCGGGCTCAGACTTGGAAAGGTGTAGGACGGTTGACCAGAGGTAGAGGAGAGACTCTGCGTCATAGGTTTATGCGAAGAAGGTAAGCACCCTTCAAGCTGCTCTTGATCAATGGTTTACAAGAAGGAAAACATTTTTAATTTGCATCGTTTCTAATGTTTTAAGTTACAGGGTAACTAACTCACCGTGTTGTGGCCCTGAAATTACTGTAACATTGTGTGTCCACTCTACTGGAAGTAAAACTAAAAAGTTAAAAATAAATAAATTACAGTGTACTAAATAAATATTAGCTTCAATACTTTTTCATTTCCCTGTACATTTATAACTTAGAGAAAGAGAGTTTTTAATGTTTTGGTAAAAAATTTTTAAAGCTCATATCACAATTACAGTTTTTCTCATTGATTATTAAGATGGTTAAGGTGATCAACTTTAAGATCCCATGGTCATTCACAGTCCCACCCTCTCATGCAAAATCAAGATCGCCTGTATTCATATTCAAACAGTATTTTTGCTTGAAGTCTTTTTTAAAAATTACATGAGTGTCATCACCCTGTTCTAGTTCTTGAAAATTACTTTTTTAAGTCAGTCCTATGTTTAGAGATTGACACTTACTGAGTGTTTGTCTTCTAACTGTGATTTTATTTACAGTGTTTACTTTTTCAAAATTTTAACTTGTATTTTTAGTCCCAAGATTACAAAAATATTGGCTTCCAAAAGAAAACGTAAGATCCTAAAACATGTAACACGTAACTCTCCCATAGTAGACGTTTCTAAAAATGAGCCCCAGCACTTGCTGCCTTGTTGACTAAATCAGACTGTAGGATATGCTCCTATACTGTAAACTTAAAATTTCTTTTTTACTAAATATGTTAATATATATTGACATATTCGTTTCCTGTAAGGCATGGTATTTAAGGCAGTAAAAATGGTTGTATTTATTTAATAGCCCAATACCATTGACTTGAGCAATTTTTTCTTGTTGTTGTACTTGGTTGTCAGGCTGTGCAACTAATTTTCACATTGTTCACTGCATATAATTGGCTTATAACTTTTGTTCTTAAAAAAAAAAAAAAAAAAAAAGGTGTGAGCCCAAATTAAAAATTCCGTAGTATGTAGCTTTGTAACATGCACATTAACGTGTTAATCGTTTGCTAGTCCTCAAACATTACCAAACATCAGTTGTCTTGTAAAACAAGGATAAAAATAAATGTCAATCTGGATATTCATTGGGAAAGCCAGCTAAAATAATTATCAGAAAGTAAAGATCAGTATTATTTTTACTGGACATTTCTTTTTCAAATCTTTGCATTAAAAAAAAAGAATTTAATTCCCTTCCAGCCCAGTGAAGTTTCATAGGAACGAGGACGCTATTATTCCCTTGTTATTTACTCGCTGTGTTATTTGGCCTCTCATGAGTTTATGTTTTTCATTTGTCACATGAGGGTAATAACACTAGCCCAGCAGGGGTGTTACGAAGAGGAAAGAATCTGTCTCCAAAAAGTCTGGCAGGAGGTCATAACCTGAGGCGGTGGTATTGTGTTAAAATAACTTGTGCCCTTTAGAGTAAAGACTGAAGGATACCGAGGGCAGGAGTTCGACCCAGTCATCTAAGGTAACAACACCCTACGCTGTTTATCGAACTTCCTCCGTGTCAGGAAGTGGCCTCAGTCCTGGGGGACAGTGAGCATCGTCCTCCCTGCCAGTCCTTATGCCGGTGACGGTTAACAGGGCCGCACTTAATGTTTCTGGCAGATTCCTTTTCAAGTATGAGACAGACTGATATATTTCTCCCTTTTGTTTATAGTTACAAGATAATAAAACTTTCCTAGCGATGTTAAACCATGTCCTGAATGTGGATGGGTTTTACTTCTCAACGACATATGATTTGACCCACACCTTGCAGCGGCTGTCCAACACGAGCCCAGAATTCCAAGAAATGAGTCTTTTGGAAAGGGTAAGCTTTGTCTTCAGTTATTTTTACTTATTATAGGGTTCTTAAAAATGTTTATTTTTATTTTTTGAGTTCTTTTCTTTTTTAAAAAATGTTTGAGAGAGAGAGCACAAGTGGGGGAGGGGCAGAGAGAGAGAGAGAGAGAGAGAGAGAGAGAGAGAGAAACTTCCAGCTAACAGTGTAGAGCCCCACAGAGGGCTAGGTCCCATGATCCTGGGATCGTGGCCTGAGCCAAAATCAAGAGCCAGATGCTCAACCAGCTGAGTCACTCAGGTGCCCCTTGGGGTGTTTTGTTTTTTTTTAAGGGGCATATCTCTATTTCATCCGTAAAAATGTTTATCGATTTTTCTCAATCCTGGCTGTGTCAGGATCCTGTGTGGGGTTGAAAACATACCACGTTCTCAGTATCCACCACAATAGCAAAGTCGGGCTCCCAGAATCTGAACGTGTTACGCAGACAGGATTGAGAACCACCGGTGTAAAGTATTCAGAAATCCAGTCTAAACAGACCTGTTGGTAGTTTCCTGGCTCTCAATGTTGGGTAGTAGAACGGTTGTTCATGTTAACAACATAATTATATTATAAAGTTAATGTTCCAGCAGGCAGCGTTCTTGCTGCAGTGGTGTCATTTGCAGTTTTTGCAACTAGAAAAGTAAGAACTTACTGATTTAAGAGCTTGAAAAGTACCTTTTTAAGGTGGAGTTTTTTTGTTGTTTTGCCTTTTTAAAGAAAATTCTTTTTTAATGTTTGTTTTGAGAGTGCGTACATGGGGGGGACAGAGAGAGAGAGAGAGAGAGAGAGAGAGAGAATCCCAAGCAGGCTCTGTGCTTTCCACATAGAGCCTGACGTGGGGCTTGATCCCACAAATCATGAGATCATGACCTGAGCCAGAATCAAGAGTCGGACACTTAACCGACTGAGCCACCCAGGCGCGCCCTGCCTTTAATTTTTTAACCTGAGTGTATCTTTAAAAGTAGGTCTCAAATGATATCAACCTAAAATTCCTGCTCTTCAGGAACCTGGATAATTGCTGCCTTGATTTTTTTTTTTTTTATTAATGAACCTTAGATGTGTTTAGAGAGCAGACAGAATTTAAAAGGTTGCTGTCTTACCTGTTAGGTTAGACCATATGAAATTGCCAGTAATTGATCATTTTTGACCAGTAAAAATGAGAATTTCATATAGTTCAGACTAAATCAGTATTTTAGTTGGCTCTTCTAAGATATTATATTCTAATCTAGTAAAATCGTATGTAGGCTTGGATGCAAATTTAGATGTAAGCTAAGCAATCGTGAAATTTGGCTTGTAACCAAGAGGCTGTTGCTTTTAGAAGGAGTTGCTCTGTCACGTTCTCCATCTGTTTATCAAATGTCTTGGGATGCCTGCTGTGTACCAGGCACTGTACCAGCCAGTGGGGACACAGGGAAAAGGACCGCCCCTCGTGGGAGCCTGCAGTCTCCTGGGGAAGCACAAGTCCGGGCAGTCACAGAACAAGGAACCATAGCTGTCATGGAGCCATGTACCAAAATGGGGTGGCTCCCTGGGTCTACTCCCCCAGAGTTGGGGATGACTGCAAAGGAAGGTACTCTTGAGCGGACGCTGAATTGCTGAATAGGCCTTGTTGGTCAGGGGACAGCGGGAGAGGGAGGGTTCCAGGTGGGGATGGTGGCGGTACTGTTGCGAAACTGAGAGGGAAGCCATCTCACGTGTTGGGACGTGAACTTGTCAGCTACTCAGACTCCGTTAAAGTCAACGCAGGAAATCGTGAAAGTGACAGATGAGCCATATAGACCTTAAACATTGTATCTGACTTAAAACATAAAATTTTACCCTGGTCAATTTTTTCATATAGGACTATAAGCTTTTCTTCATTTGGGGTTCCTCGATTCCCGCGTAAAGTACATCCTTACCACTTTCCAGTTTGAGTCTGTAAAGGTTCGGACACCCGCAGAGTGATCTGTTGGCAGAATCCTGTAGATTCTGTTTCTCTACCTGCCGCTCCTCTGGATCCGACAGCAGCATTATTTTAGCAGCTTGCCTTTTACCACTTTCAATTCCGTATCGTTCAGCCGTACATATGTAAAAAGTGGTTTGTTCTTAAGCCCTGTTTCCTTGATGTGTAAGACATTTAGTTAATTTTGTAACGATGAATAACAGGTACAGCGGGCACACGGCGATTGGGGCACACGCCCGAACCTGGGAGGTGTGTGCTGAGCGAGGCTGGGTGCGGCTGACTGCCAGAGCCCCCCACCCCCACCCCCCGCCTCCCGGGGACTCCGTTGTAGAGGGGCAGGGACGGTGCCAGCGCTGTGTTTTGTAAAGAGAATGGAGAGAATCAGTTAATCCACTGTGTTGCTGAGGGGACCTCTTCTGCATTAATCGTTTGAAAGAGTGGCCAGAGATGCCCTCAGGGAGTTGACGGAGGGGCTGGCAGAGGTTTGTTCTTCAGGGGGACAGCGAGCCACTGAAGGATTCCCAGCAGCCAGGAGACGGGTCCCATTCGAGAGCTCCTGCCCGGCAGCATGCGGAGGGAAGGGTGGGGAGGGCAAGGCTGAGGCTGGAGGTGGGGTGGGGGAGGCTGTTGTGGTAGTTAGATTGGAGTCCAGTGTTGGCCAGGGCAGTGGGAGCAGAGATGCAGGAGATAGGGTGGATTGGGAAGATTTAGGAGGACTTGGCAGTTGACTACAGGTAAGAGAAGGACAGATTCCAGAGGACGCATGGGTTTTTCTCTGGGCCCCCATCGTTGGCCTGAGCTGGGGAGACCTGAGATACCCCGAGGAGGGGCGGATTTGAGGGGAGGTTCTGCTTGGCCGGTCAACGAGACCTGCGTGTAGCCACCAGGTGGAGACATAGATCGTTTCATAGTTTTCTCTCCGTAGAAACTCAGGTTGGCAGGAGACATTTTATTAATTTTAAATCTTCTCTCTCAGGCAGATCAGCGGTTTGTATGGAATGGTCATCTTCTAAGAGAACTTTCTGCGCAGCCAGAGGTGAGGTCTGCTAGATAAAACTCGCTTGTCGTAGTCCAAGTTTTAGTTGAATACGTATTACAAAATGGCTGCCTAATCACCAGGGATTTTAGTAAACACTTCTCATTGAACTCACTTTATAACTTACAACCTTTGACAGGTCTACCCCCTCCCATTTTCTGGTTTGAAGAAGCCCAGTTAATTTACTCTGATCTCCTACAGAAGCCTTAAAAGAGAAAAAATACTTGCATAAAAATGCATTGCTTTCTATGAGTAAGGGAGAGAGAAAGAGAGAGAGAGAGAGAGAGAATGGGCCTCAGTGGGTGAGTGGTGGGAAGTGAGGGGCCCCAGGAGGTCCCTGGGAAAGTGAGAGCTCTGCGTTGGTCTTCAGTCATCCAGGAGAGACACGCACAGATGTCACCTTCCTCTGTCCTTCGTTCGTGCACATGCGGCGTGAACAGGGAAGCCCAGCCAGGAAGCGTAGCATATTGAATCTGGGTACATAGGTTTGCCCAGTGTCTTTACTTCTTGGCATTTGCTGTGCTTTTTTGGAAGAGGCGTATGAGCTTCCAGCAGTTAGCAGGGGTGTCTCTTTTCCCTGGAGCAGTCGAGTCGTCCTCGGCAAAGAGAATGGGAAGGGGGATAAACCTCCTGCAGCTTCACGTAGCTTTTTAGCGTTCCAGAATCTGCACACTTAGGCCCAAATGATCGTATCACGTTCTTAAACGTTTTTAATTGAAAAGACAAGGGGACATTAGAGACATTTTTTTTTCTTTAAATAGAAAGTTATCCATAAGCTTCATACCTGGTTGTATTTGCATGTTACCTCCGTGACGTGCAAATATTTTTGTATAGTATGAAAACATTTTATGTAGCACCTTTTTGTTTATTTTGAAAGCATATTTATTCCTAAATGTAATGTGTCTCTTCATTTCAGGTCCACCGGTTTGCTCTTCCCGTGTTACATGGCTGTATCCTTACATAGCGTCGCTCCTCGGTTAATGTGGCAGTCTTTATGTCAGTATTTTTCATGGGGCAGATTTAGGAACAATCCCAGTTGTATGAGGAAAGCATTTTAGAATTAATAGAAATTGCTTTTGATAACAAAATCAAACCGCCATTAACATAAAAAAATCTTAGAATAGTGGTTTACATGGGTCCCCTTTTTTTTTTTTTTTTTAAATGAGCTCTTTAGACTGAATTATTCTCTCTGTTCAAGAATTCTGGGGCTGGCGGTTTAAAGAAGGAGTACGCACACTTTGTTTTGTCTTCATTCGATTCTGTCCCAATAAACGAAGTAGTTCAAAGAGTAGTTTGAGCCTGGCTATTACAAGGAAGACTTCCCCTTCCCCTTAAAAGAGTTAGATTGAGGAACTAGGGTGACCAGCGATGTGGAGAGGAGAACGAACATGAAAATTTATATTGGTTATGCGAAATAACGAATCTGTGAGAATAGATGCTACACAAAGAATAATGCTCACCGGGGAAGGTCTGCGCACATGCAGAATTAATCATGAGTATCCAATTGTAAGTTCGTTTTATATTTTTTTAATATTTACTTATTTTGCGAGAGAGCGAGTGTGTGCTCACGGGGCAAGGGCAGAGAGAGAGGAACCCAAGCAGGCCCCACCCTGTCGGTGCAGAGCCCGATGTAGGGTTCAGTAGCAGGAACAGCAAAATCATGCCCTGAGCCAGGATCAAGAGTCGGCTTAACTCTTAACCGACTGCGCCACCCGGACACCCTGTTGGTTCACTTTAAAAACTTGCCAGCGACATCAGGATTAAAATAGGGAAGCAGAGTGAGCTGCCGTTAAAGGAGAAGTCTGCCACTGAGTGCCCATAGTCAGCACTGTGATTTCCCTGCAGAAACGGAGGTGATCTTTGTATCAGGTACCCCCAAGAAGTTTACTAAGGAAACAGTCTGTGGTTTATATGCTCATTACGTTAATATGATGTCTTTAAATTATTCTTGTTATACTTAAAGAAAAGCAGAAAAAGTTGGAGGAAACATTTTTCACAGTTGTGGGAGAATAAAAATCAGAAACTCTGGGGATGAAAGCTCTTGTTTACTCGGTGTCTGTGCCCCCTCCCCTTCCCTGGAATATTTCCAAGTTCTCCTAAAACTGAAATAAGCAACATATCTAGGTAGTGCTTTTAGGGATTTGGGACAGTTGTGTGTGTGTGTGTGTGTGTGTGTGTGTGTGTGTGTGTGTGTGTTTCTAAAATGAGATTGTGAATGGACAGATGGACAGCAACATCAGATGAGATTACTTTTTCTGGGTGATTTTAGAAACAGCCTATCTGTTTGTTTAGCTTTAAATCTAAAGCCTTAAATTCGCCTTTGTTTAACGCAGTTTCAGTGTTTGACATGCATGGAGAGAGATAGGCGGGAACAGAGGCCTGGAGGCAGGAAAGGGGGAGGTGGGAGCCTCTTGGGGGAGGAGCCGAGTCCAGGTTATGCCCGGCCTTGTGCGCTTTGTCTGCAGTGTAACCATGACAAGAAACTTGGGATTCGCCGAGAGGACTGGCATGGTGAGACGGTCACTGTGACGGAGACAGAGAACAGGCCAAAGGCGGCCATGGGAGGATACAGGGGATAATTGGAAGACAGTTGCAGTAATCCAGGTGTGAGAGGTCGTGGTACCCGGGACCAGGACCGTAGCAGTGACACTGGTGGAGGTGGCCAGGTTCTAGAACCTTCTGACAAATTGTACGTGGGGAATGCAAGAAGGGGGTTTGGCATGAATCCGAGGTCCATGGCCAGAGTAAGTGGAAGGGAGCCCTCCTCTGGAGTGTGGAAGAGCCTGGAGGCGGGAGGGAGGCCAGAGGGTCCAGAGTCCCATTGGGACGCGCTGAGCTTGAGGTCTGTGTGGCTTCTAAGTAGGGGTGTCATGGAAGCAGATGGATTCAGGGACTGGCCTCTGCGAGGGAAGTTCACGTTTGGAGATATAAATTTGACAGTCCTCTGGGCACAGACGGCATTTAAAAAGCCACAAAGCTGATGAGCTGATCGAAGGAATACGCGTAGAGAAGAGAAAAGGTCTTGGAGAAACAGAGAAGGTGGCCTGGAGGGAGTTCTAGAGAGCGAGGAAATGCTAGAGCCACGGACTGTAGGCCTCAGTGAGGACAAAGGGCCTGTGGAGTGGGGGCGTCAGTGTGAGGGAGCGCGAAGGGCGGGAGAAATGAAAATGAAGCAGCCAAGGCCAGTGAGGAAGAGGGGACCACGCAAGTGAGCGCGGGGTCCCCGAAGCAAGTGAGAAGACCGTCTGCAGGCACGGGGGTCATCGGGTGCTGGTTGGTCAAATACGGGCATTCGAGAGGGACCTTACGTACCTGCTTCCCCCACCCTCCCCCCCAAATGGGAGATGTTACCAGATGCCGATGAGAAGGATTTGGAGAAGGGGAAAACGGAAGGTGAGAGCACAGTCACACGCTGCAGTGATGTCTGTGAGCGTGTGACAGGTGGAGGCTGGTGCCCGGGCCCTCTGCCATTGTGGGTGGGAAGCAGACGTGTGTACGCGGATGCTAGTTGGCAGACAGGTGTGGTGGGAGCCTGTGGGCCTGGCTCTCATTCCCCCAGAGGAACAGGAAACAGTGGTGTGAGTGGAGCGAGAGAGGGTTGTGGCAGGCTGAGAAAGTGTGGCCTGGGCACCCAAGTGGCAGTGGATGGCCCTGGGCGGAACTCACTGGTAAAGACCGGAAGGAAGTAAATGTACTCACGTGGTAGAAGTTACATCATGGTGATGAGATGCTGTATGATTTTTACTTTCTCGTTTCTTCCGTGCTCTCTGGATTTTCTAAAGCATGTGTAGATTTGTCTTGTAATCAGAGGAAATGATTCGTAAAGCAGTCCGTCCTATTCTATGCTACGCTTAGTTCTCTAAGGGCAGGCTCCTGTCTGACTCATCTTTGTGCCCTGGCCCGAAATAGGGAATGGGTGAATGAGGGAAAGAATAAATACTGCCTCGGATTCTTGTTCGGTGCTGTGGGTTCTAAGGAAAAGTGAATTGGGAGCTCAGGATGAGTCAGTGTTACGTCTGATGGTATCAGGTCAAAGAGAGGGATGAATCATTAGGAATTCATACCGCTCGTGTCCCTCAGTACCATCATTTTGTTTGTTCACCATTCTCTTGCGGACTTACCAGAACTTCCCCTGTGCCTACCCAGTAGGTTTATACCAGGAGGTGTTTACGGGAGTGTTCACAGCACCACTTACTAACCTAACGTGAGTTCCGTCAGAGAAGAGTTAGGGCTTTCGCAGTGTGGTCCTCACAGATGGCGCAGGGCACTGAGGAGGAGGGGACTACTGGCTCACGCGGTCCCAGCATGAATCTCGGGAACCTACTGGTGGAAATAAGGGCTGAAGTTTATCAAGAATGTGGTGCTTTTTTATAAAACTCAAATATAAGCAGGCCGTGTATTCTTAAGTCACGGTCGCGGGTGGTGAAATTAAAAGGCAGGATGAAGGGGTGCCTGGGTGTCTCAGGTTAAGTGTCCAACTCTTGATTTCAGCTCAGGTCGTGAGCTCGTGGTTCGTGAGATCGAGCCCCACGTCAGGCTCGACATGTCTCATGTCTGTGCTGACAGCGCGGAGCCTGCTTACTTCTGGGCAAGAAAATACTTGGATGCGTTGGAGAAGGAACAGATAATTAGACTCAGGGTTTCGGTACTGTTCTGAAGTTGGACAGTAAGTTCGTAGATAATTTATTGAGTCAAGTTACATGTTAAGAAAGTGTTACCTATAAAAAAGAAGCATGGGGCAAACCCAAATAAATGAGGAAGGAAGGAAGATAAGGCCGTTGAGACGATGAAAGAAGCCTGTCTTTCTGTTACCCGTACAGACAGATGAAGCATTGGTAGAGACCAAGAGTCAGAGTCGTCCTTTAGAGAACTTGGCACTTCCTGATACAATCAGATGACAAGTATAGCCCGTGGCCTGGCAGTGCCGTCCCCACGTCCGGGTGCAGGGACGTCTGCCGCCCCACCGATGCCAGCTAGAACCGGAAGCAGCCTGGACAGTAGGACGGACAAGCCAGTGCGGCCAGTAGGCACGCGGTGGATAGAACACGGCCGTAGCAGCAAGCGAGCCGCACGCGTGTCGTGGAACAGATACGGCGAGCCCGGAGAGCATACGCAGGAGAGTTCCTTTTATGTGAGAAGGGTTAAAAACGATCCGCCTCAACCACAGATTGCTCGGTGCAGAGCTAGAAAGACCAGCGAGGGAGTGATGGGGCTGAGTGGGTGGTGGTCCTCACTTGGAGGGCGGGACGCAGGGGAGCTAGATGCAGGGGGGTGACTGACCGCTCTGGGTGCTTGGGGGTGCTGGGGGCACACGCGTGGGTGGGCGTGTGCATGTATGTGATGGTTTTTGTGACGCTCAGACATCCTTCACTGCGATCGGCCGTGTTGGCCAATTCTAAGCATACGGTTCAGTAAGTGGCATTTCATTCACAATGAGGCACCAAGAGCATCAGACCATCTCCTTCAGCCCAACCGCAAGTCCTCTGTCCCTGAAGCAGTAGCTCCCCAGACGTGGCTGTTTTTGTAAATACTTCGATACACTGTGTATTTTTTTCTCTTTATTGTATCTCCTAATAACACCGTTTTAACGGAAGAGGTCCGCCCTCTCCAGAAGCTCCTTCACCCTGGCCATGAGGTGGAGAGGCCCGTGCCTCGGGAGTTTGCAGGGGTGGAGGCCTCTGCACGGCCGAGCGGGAGCGGGCGAGTGTCCAGCTCGTGCCATTGCCGGGTCTGTTGGGGACACAGTTTTTATGTTAGGAAAAGCTTTTGAGGGAGCTGCTCGTTTTCCATCTGCAGTTTCACTTTTCCTGTTTCAAGGAAAAAGTAGAGTCAAAGTGTGTTGGTGGATAATCCTTAATTCACAGTTTGATCTGTAAATCTTCACGGGCTTACCGTTGTGGGTACTTTATATTCGTCATTAACGGATATGACGTATTTTTGTTTTTCTTTCAAATTGCAGTAGCCAGGTCCCCCCTCCCCCCCCCCTTTTTTTTTCCCATTTCTTACTTGAAGGCAAAACTATTTTAAAGTTATGTTTTTCATTCAGGGTAGGTTTTTTGGTGATGTGGGTAATACTTTACTTTTAGAAAGCGGCTGAGGCTAGCAGGGAAAGGAAATCATATTATTTAAATAGAAACAGTGTAGTGAACCACTTAAACATACTGTCTGTATGTCCTTGTATATAGGCTTGCTGACTTGACCAAACTTCACAGTTGAATAGCACAGTGCTAAAGGCTCATGAATATTCACGAAGAACGCCAAAAGAATGCATATTTTTCACCCTTTTTTCTCCTAAAGATGGAGGCGTTCTGGCTGGGGTAAATAGACTCAAATGTCACCTGGAAATAATGCATACGATTTCTGTAAATGTTATATTTTTCTTAATGGAGCTAAGTTATTACTATGCACTCGTGTTCTATTAACGGAAAATACTTTGATTGGATTCTCATCTCGAGGAGGAGTTGTTTCAGAGCTGGTGTGCGCTATTATGTAAGAGGTGAGGTTCACTTTGTCAGCGTGATTCAGTACCCGGTGGTCTCTGTCCCTCATCCGTGTTTTGTCCTACGGTGACTCGCATGTAACCTTTCGTATTCTGTTTCCATTATCATTTGATAGCCTCACTAAATATTTATCTCCTGCTTCATTATAATAGTTAGGTAGGTCTTCTGTGCTTTAACCCAGCTACTGCAGTTACAGCGGAGATGTTAATGAGACCCTGTAGGCTGCTTCTTACCGCTTTGAGAGGAATTGTTCATGTTATTTGCCGGATGTCTGAAAGCCAGCTGGACTCTGAGTAGTTCTCAGTAACCTAAACTCATGTCAGAAAGTATTTTCTCTTAATTGCTCTTGGCTCCTTTGCATGCGTAAAGCTAGACCTCTGACCTTATGCCTGCAGCTTTAAAGATTTGCTTTCTGAGCATTTAGCCCCTAGGGCTTGTACTAGCAACATGCTAATTTGCTTAAACCCAGCTTTTAAAAGCTCCCTTGAAAATTAGGGACATTATGAAAAGGAGTTTCTCTGACTCGTCTTACTTATTTATTTTTTTTTATAGGCCAGGCTATATCGGGATGAAATCCTATGGACCGTTAGATAAATTGTAGAAGTTTTAGGCCAGGAAGTTGTCAAGGTTATTCCCTTATTACGGGTGAACTAGCAGAAGAAAGGCACTTAGTAAGTGACCTGGCCAAGATCGCAGAACCAGAATTGGAGTTAGCGACTCCTTCCTGAGTAGATTGTTTTGGATGGAGACGTATGTTGAATTAAAATTTTTGAGTAAGTAATGTATTCACATAGTTCAGGTACCAAAAAGTATACGCATATATGCAGCAAAAAACATTTCTCGTTTTTTGAGCCCATCCACTCGATGTTCCTCCACTACCAGCCAATCAGTTGTTAGTTCCTGTTTATCCTTCCAGATCATTTTTACGCTGTTACGGTTGTATGTTCTCCTTCTCCTCTTACAGACATTGATTGTATGCTCTGCCCATTTTCTTGCACCTTGTTTTTTTCTGTTTTTTAAATCCATATATCTTAGAAATCTTTTCATAAAGGTCTGCCTCCCTTTCTGTCTCTCTCCCTCCCTCCCTGCACCCTACCCCCTCCATGCACACCGACCTCACTCTCATTTCTAAAAATATTCCGTAATGGGAATTACGGAAAGAACCAAGTATACGATGCTTCTGACAAGTAATTTTAGCAGGTATTGAGTTCTTAAAAAAAAAAAAAAAAAAAATTGAAAAGCCGGGAGGCACGCCTGGCTGGCTCATCGGTGGAGCAAGCGACTCTTAATCTTGGGGTCATGAGTTCGAGCCCCGTGTTGGGTGTAGAGATTACTGAAAAATAAAATCTTAAGAAAAAGAAAAAGTGTTGAGAAAGCATTTCACTGCTAATTTGATTCAGTAATTTTGTCCCCATCAATATTAACAAAAACAGCTACCTCACCTCAAAATGTTGTTTGATAAATAGATCAAATAGAAAGGACATTAAGAAATATCTGAGGTGGTTAAAAATAGATCCGATAGGATATTAGGAAATATCTGAGGTGATTAAAAATCTATTGATTTTTTTTTTTAATTTTTTTTTAATGTTTATTCATTATTGAGAGATAGAAACTGAGCATGAGCAGGGGAGGGGCAGAGAGAGAGGGAGACACAGAATCCGAAGCAGGCTCCAGGCTCTGAGCTGTCAGCACAGAGCCTGACGCAGGGCCCGAACTCACCAACCGTGAGATCATGACCTGAGCCGAAGTCGGACGCCCAGCCGACGGAGCCACCCAGGCGCCCCAAATCTATTGATTTCTTAATGATAACTTGGTAATTTGAGTTCAAGACTAGCTTGAAAGTTGCCTTTACAAGCTTTTCATAATGAAAATAGCGTATGTAAACAGGATTGTACAGGAAGGTTTCAGGTAATTGGATGGAGTAACTGATGTCAAGACTAAACGCTTTGGAGCAATGGTTTTCAAACTAGGCTTTGTGGGTATGTTCATGAAGTTACAGGGGTTCTAGCACCATTCAGGTATTGTGTTTTCATTTTGATAATTAAAATCATTGTAAATGTTTGTTGGACCCTTTGCATTATTATAATGAAATACTGTCAACCTGATGACCCACATTTGCATTTGCTGTTTTAACTTTCAAAATAGTATTTTTCAAACTGGGATCTATGTATATACTTTCAGGGGTCCTTGAAAATTTGACTTTAAAAAAAATTTTTTTAACATTTATTTTTGAGAGAGAGAGACAGTGTAAGCAGGGGAAGGACGGGGAGAGAGGGAGAGACACAGAATCTGAAGCAGGCTTCAGACTCTGAGCTGTCAGCACAGAATCTGACATGGGGCTCGAACTCACGGACTGTGAGATCATGACCTCAGCCGAAGCTGGACACTCAACTGACTGAGCCACCCTGGTGCCCCAGAGAATTTATTTTTTCTTGAAAATATTTCTCAAGTTTGAAGGACGCTGTTTTAGAGGAATTGTGTATGTACAAACAACTGACACGTTAGTGACCCACTTCACCTGTTTATTGATCGGTCGTTAATACCCCCCTTAAGCCTGTTCAGAGGAGTGAGCCACTGGTAGCTTTCTGATCATGGACCATGTGTATGTCTGAAATTTATTTTTACAAGTACTTTCTCACTAACTAGAGTCGACTTAATTCCTTCCAAGTTAAACTGGATGTGTTTCTTACGTCATAAATATCGTTAACTTTAACTTTTTTCCAATTCAGGAATTGATTCTGAAGGCCATGCAGCCAACTTTGTAGAAACAGAGCAAATTGTGCACTACAATGGGAGCAGGGCTTCTTTTGTGCAGGCAAGTGGCAAGTGGATGTGTCTGTGAGGCAGCCCGCCAGCTGCTGCTTTTGCTTGGATCGTAATCTTCTGCACTGTTGTTGAAATTGCCCTCCTCCTTGCTGCTTTTTAAAGCGGCACCATCTACAATGTGGAAAAAGTTCACTCAGTACAAGCTACTCCATTAACCTGGCACTCACCTGCCCTTGAATTGAGTCCCGAAGGAGAGGGGAGGGGAGGAGATTCAAAGGTTACGGAAGGGAGCCGCCTGTCTGCCCCACCCTCCAGACTTCAAGGCGCTGGTGATGGGGCCCCTGCCCGTGTGATGGCTTTTCCCACCCTGCACTTCTTCGTGGGACAGCCTGTCTCTTGTTGTCTCCTTGTGGGGTCATGGGTCATTTGCTGCTCCAGAGGAACAGCAGTGGCTCAGGCTATTCACAGGTTCATGAACTACTCATTTGGGAATGAATAAAGCAGTTTCTGGTTTTATCATAATACCATATTCTGTAAGACATAACTTACTAAGTTTTACTTGTAGATAAATTGATTTATTTTAGAGTTTAGGGGAAACAGAACTGTTTGTTGCCCAGGGACCAGGTACATAAAACCAAGGAGAAAAAGTCCTTTCCGAATACATTCCTACAAAATAGGAACTTGGGGAGTAGGCAAGTTCACGGACTCTTTCATGGTTGTAGGTTGTATTTAATTTTTTTCCTTTGTAGTCAGTGACACACACGCGCCCCTGACAGTAAGTTAGCTGAGACAGTAAGTTAGCTGAGACAGGTGTGTGTGTGTGTATTTTCATATTTTCACATTTCTCTCTCTTTTCTTTTAGACTCGAGGATCAATACCACTTTTCTGGTCTCAAAGACCAAATCTCAAGTACAAACCGCTGCCGCTGATCAACAAAGTAGCAAATCATGTGAGTATCTTCTGTGCTTTTTTCATTGGCTAAAAATAGGAGCTGAGTGGCATCATAGTTTGCATGTGGAGCACATATTTATTTCTTGCACGTCAGAATTCAGCATCTCTGCCGCCTCTTTCCTAGGTTCTGGCGCCCAGTGAACCTCTGACCCACGGGCTGTAGGGACGGCCTGTTGGAAATGCAGAGAACAAGCTGATCGAACGGGATGGCAAATTTAGATTTTTGAGCTCTCGTAACATTTGCCGCTTCGTGCTGTTCCGAGTACCTAGTGTATTCTGTTTGACGTTGTGCGCAGAACGAAAGTATAGTATTGCGGCTCAAAATTGAATGGCTTGGAGTTAGTTTATCACATGGTATTTAGGGGACCTGGTCTCAATTGTAGTGCCATTCTCTTGAATATACAAATAGGACGTTTAAGGAGATCCTTTAAAAATTTTCTAAATGTTCTTACAGTATAATCTGGTAAAGTGTGTAACCCTTTTTTCTTTCTAGATGGATGGTTTCCAAAGGCATTTTGATTCCCAAGTTATTATTTATGGAAAACAAGTAATAATCAATCTGGTATGTGTCTTACATGTTTCTTGGGGGAACAAAACAAAAAACGTCTTAAAATATGTAACATCTATCATTATAACTGTTTTTAAGTGTGCAGTTCAGTGGTATAATGTGTTTTACAGTGTTGTGCAACCATCACAATTGACCGTTGCCAGAAGTTTTCATCATACCAAACAGAAACTCAGTATCCATTAAACAGTAACTCCTCTCCCGTCAGCCCCTGGTAACTGTTCTACTAGCTCTCTTTATATTTTCCTATTCTAGGTACCCCACGTAGGTGGATCATAGAATATTTATTCCTTTGGCTCTTGTTTCTTTTACCGACTTAATGTTTTTAAGGTCTGTCTGTCCATGTTACAGCACGTATCAAAATTTCATTCCTTTTCAAGACTGAATGACACTCCATTGTATGTACCATATTTCGTTTACCCATTTGTCTGTGGATGGACATGGGGTTGTTTCTGCATTTTAGCTGTTGTGAATAATGCTGCTCTGAACCCTGGTGTGCAAGTATGTAGTTGAGTTCCTGCTTTCAGTCCTTTTAGGGCAACACCTAGAAGTGGAATTGCCGGATTGTATGATAGTTCTAGGTTTAACGTTTTAAGGAACCGCCGTCCTGTTCTTGACCGTGGCTACGCGTCTTACATTCCCACCGGCAGTGCACCCGCATTCCAGTTTCTCCACATCCTTGCCAACACTTGGATTTTTCAGGATTTGTTTTGTTTTTTGATTATAACCGTCTTTTTGGGGGTGGAGTGCTATGTCATAGTGGTTTTGATTGGCATTTCTCTGGTGACTAATGACATTGAGCACCTTTTCATGTGCATATTGGACATTTGTAGGTCTTAGGAGAAGCATCTTCTCAAGTACTTTGCTCACTTTTAATCAGGTTGTTGTTTTGTTGAGTTATGGTAGTTCTTTATATATTCTGGAACGAATCCCTTCGTAGAGATGCTTTGCAAATATTTTCTCCCATTCTTTGGGTTGTTTTTGAGAACTGCTAGTTGTAGGTCTATTCAGATTTTGTTTTTTCACGATTAACGTTTTGGTAGATTGTTTCTAGAAATGTGTCCATTTCATGTAGTTGTCCAGTTCATTGACATACAAATGCTCCTAGAATTCTCTTATAAACCTTTTTATTTCTTCAGAATTGGTAGTAATGTACTAGAATCATTCCTGATTTTAGTAAGTTGAGTCTTTTTTTTTTCTTGGTCATTATAGCTAAAAGTTTGTCAATGTTGTTGATCTTTTCAAAGAACCAAATTTTGGTTTCAATGGTGTCTCTCTGGTTTTCTGTACTTTATTGTATTTATCTCTGCTCTAATCTTCATTTGCTTCCCTTTGCTAGCTTTGAGTTTCATTTGCTCATCTCTTTCTGGTTCTTTAAGGTGAAGTCCTTGATTTAAGGTCTTATTTTTTTAATGTGTATGTTTATAGTTGTAAATTTCCTTTGGTGTACTGCTTTTGCTGTATTTCATAAGTTTTGGTATATTTTCAGTTGTCTCCAGTTATTTTTTAGTTTCTCTTGTGATTTCTTCCTTAACGAAGTGTTTAAGAGTGTGCTGTTTAATTTCCACGTATTTATGAAATTTCTGGTTTTCCTTGTTATGAGGGTTAGAAGGGTTTCTGATCCATTCCACCGTGATCAGAAAACATACTTTGTATGACAGTTATTTTAAACATAGGTAAGACTTGTTTTGTGGCCTAAACATAATCTATCTTGGAAACTGTTCATGCATGCACACTTGAGAAAAATGTATCTTCGGTGGTGTTTTGGGTGGAGTGTTTGTTTGCTGGGTCTGATTTGTCTGTGGTGTTTAGCTTCTCTGTTTTCTTGTCGATCTTCCGTCTGGTTGTGCTCTCCATTGTTGAAAGGGAGCTGTTGAAATCTCTAAGTGTTATTGTAGACATGTTTATTTCTCTCTTCAGTTCTTTCAGTGTTCCTTCATGTTTTTGGGCTCTGATGTTTGGTGCACATATATCTCGTGTGTTTGAGCTTTTTGGTGAATTGACTCTTTTATCACTATATAGTGTTCTTGTTTGTCCTCATAACAGGTTTTGACTTAAAGTCTATTTCATCTGATGTTGATAGAGCCACCCCTGCCCTGTTTTGATTACTATTTGCACGGACTATCTTTCCATCCTCTCCTTTTCAACTAATTTGTGTCTTTTGATCTAAAGTGAGTGTCTTGTACAGCATATGGTTGGATCAGATTTTTTAATTCATTCTGTCTGTGCCTTTTGATCAGAGAGTTAACCCATTTATATTTAAAGTAATTACTTATTTGTAAAGACTTATTTCTGCCATTTTGCTCTCTGTTTTCTGTATGTCTTTTTTTATCCCTTGTCTCCCTCCATTACTGTCTTCTTTTGAGTTGAAGTTTTTTGTACTTCTGTATTTCGATTACCTTCTCGTTTTCTTTTGTGTATATTCTACACATACTTTCTTTTTGGTTACCGTGAGGATTACATATAATGTCATGAAGTTATAATATTTAATTTGAATTGATACCAACCTGACTTCAGTTTGCTTACAAAACTCTACTCCTGTAAAGCTTTGTCCCTCCGCTTTATGTTATTAATGTCTCACATTACATCTGTTTCCTTTTTGTTCCCGGTAACATAGATTGATAAATTTCTTTTAACGCATTTGACTTCTAAGTCCTGTAGAATGTAAAAAACAAAACAAAACCAGACATACAGACCATTAAGGCTGCCTTTTATACTTGTCTTTGTCTTTACCTTTGTGGGAAATCTAAATACCTTCCCGTGGCTTTGGGCCGCTCTGTACGTTTTTTTTTTCATTTCAACCTGTAGGGGACGCCTTTAGCATTTCTTGAAGGACAGTTTTGCCACATAGAGAATTTTTGGTCTCCAGGTCTCTTCTTCCAGTACTTTATAAAAGTTTATTTATTTATTTTGAGAGCGAGTACGTGAGCACAAGTGGTGGGGGAGGGGCAGAGAGAAAGGGAGAGAGAGAATCCCAAGCAGGCTCCACTCTATCAGCGTGCTGTCAGTGTGGAGTCCTAGGAGGAGCTCAGACTCCCGGACCGTGAGCTCAAGACCTGAGCGGAGATCAAGAGTCGGACGCTTAACCGACTGAGCCACCGGGAGCCCGTCTTCCAGTACGTTAAACATATCAATCCCCCTGCCTTGTGGTCCCCAGGGTTTCTGAAGAGAGACTGACCTGTAATCGTATTGAGAATCCCATGTCTGGGATGCATCTCTTCCCTCTTGTTGCTTTCCAGGTCTCGCTCTGTGTTTCAGTAGTTTGATTATAATGTGCTTAGCGTGGGTTTCTTTGGGTTTAGCATACTTGGAATTGGGTGATCTTCTTGGATCTGAAGATTTATGTCTTTCATCAAATTTGGGAGATGTGGGGCCATTTTTTCTCTTTAAAAAAGATCTTTACTCCTTTCTCTCTGTCTTTTCCTTCTGGGACCCCCATAATGGGTGTGTTATCCCTGGCGGTCCCCAGACATCTCCTGGGCACTGTTCACTTTTCCCCATTCATTTCTCTGTCTGCAGCTCAGACTCGGTTATTCCATCCACGTCTCGTCTTCCAGTGCGCGATTTGATTTTCCTCCCGTGCAAATGTGCTCTTGAACTCCTCTCGTGAATGTTTGGTCTCCGTTTTGTACTTTTCAGCTCTAGACTTACTGTTTAGCTCCTTTGAAATGTTTGTTTCTTCACTGGTTATCTTATTTTATTCATATACTGTTTTCCTGGTTTCCTTTCATTCTCTGTTTTCCTTGAATTCTGAGCATATTTAAGACACTGGTTTTAACCTTTTTTCTGATAAGTCTTCTGCAGGCGTGATTTCTGTCACTTTATCCTTTTCCACTGACTAAGCCTTGTTTTTCTATTTTTTGTGTGTGCCTGGATATTTTTGTTGTTGAAAGTTGGGCCCTGGGTGGGTTGTAATGTGGTAACTCTGGAAGTCGGGTTCTCCTCTCCCAGGGTTTTACGGTGTTTTTGTTTTCGTTTTCCTTTCAGTTGTTGAAGGCTGTGGCAATCCATTTGTTTTGAGACCTGTCCAAACCATTTTTGAAAAGACTATCCCCTTGTTGTGTGCGCTCACTGAAGCCTCTGTTCTTTTAGCTCATGTTCAGCTAGTGTTTTGACAGAGATTGCTTTGAATGCCGGGAACTGAAACAAAGAATAAAACAAAAAAGAGAGAATAGCCCCTTTCCCGGACTGTGCAGACTGGTTCTGTGCTGGAACAGTTTTCCGCTGGCTGCCCAGGCTTGCTCGAGCGCAGGGGGGTCAGTCTGAGGGGAGGGCTGTCCCTAGGTCTTCTCGGGCCTTTGTGAGTGTGCATCTCACCTGGGTGTACACGTGGCTCTCTAAAATCCTCCCCCTACCTGGCTGCTTTGGAAGGTCCTAATTTCTCAAAAAGCGTCACCCCAGCTTCTTTCTCAGGCTGTAGATGGTCTCTTATGTTTCCCAAAACTCCCTGCTCGAGGCATCTGATGGCCCGTGGTGCTCTTGTAGCCTCCGCCTCCCTCCTGCTTGTGTTCCTGGTTACGTGAGACAGAGACAAACAGGCCGGTCCTTCAGGTCAGAACAAAACGCACAGGGCGATTTGCCAACAAGGGCTGGTCCTCTCTCCTGTTGGAGGAGGGGAACTGAGAACCTGGTTGCCGTTTTTTTGAAGTTTATTTATTTTTGTTTATCTTGAAAGAGGCAGAGACAGTGCAGCAGGGGAGGGACAGAGACAGGGAGAGAGAGAATCCCAAGCAGGCTTCACACCGTCAGTGCAGAGCCCGATGCAGGACTCGAACTCATGAACTGCGAGATCATGAGCAGAGGGGAAACCAAGAGCTGGACGCTTAGCTGACTGAGCCGCCCAGGCGTCCCCTGGTTGCCATTTCTTAACACTTAAGACCGAGACCCTCACTGCCCCAGGGATGGGGTGGGGTGAGGGCAAGGAGAAATGGCACAAAACCGTCCCACAGTTTTGAAGAGAGCTTCTTTCTGATTGGGCATTTGCTCAGTTGCCTCTTAAACGTTTGGTTTTCCAGAGCTCCTACAAAGTTGGCTCAGACGGCTTCTGTTGTGTCAGCGTTTCTGTGAGAGTATGGAAGCTTGGAGCTTCCCGGTCCTCCGTTTTGCCGATCTCACTCTCCCCTTTTAAAGGAACTTAAAAGAACGCTGTGGTGTTTTTGTTTTTTTACAGGTTAACCAGAAGGGCTCAGAGAAACCACTGGAACAGGCATTTGCAACAATGGTGTCTTCCTTGGCGAGCGGAATGATCAGGTACCTCCCTAGAAATCTGTGCAGGTCTTTTCAGATCAGATGTGTACGTACATGGCCTTCAGCCCCGCCCCCGGG
>NW_024412424.1:4486194-4487256 GCF_014898765.1 Herpailurus yagouaroundi
TAAGAGCAGAAAATGCCAGTAACTACAGTAACTAGTAATAGATCGTTAAAACAATATGCAGTCATAAAAGCTGCGTGAACATGGCCTCTCTCAGAACATCTGGCTGTGCTGTGGTCGTGCTCCTTGTGACGCCGTGAGATGCCAGGTGCCCACGTGATGAAGGGCGCTGAAGGTCGTGCCGACCTGACCAAGTGTCAGAAGGAGGGCCATCGGCTTTCGGGCCGAAGTTGGTTGCAGGGGACTAAACGCGTGAAAAGTGAAACCGTGGATGAGGGGAGACTACTGTATCCACGAGTTCGTAGCTCTCACTGGACATACAGGTGTCCCCGGCCCCCCAGAAGTTGGCTTTACACCATCTCGCTTTTACAAGAGCCCTGTTAGTACCTGGGCGCGCCAACAGAAAGAAATCCCAAGACGAGTTTTCCCTTTTACAAGGAAGTCACGACCGTGCTGATGAAAGTCTTCCGTAAAACAGCGTGGCCTGGGGCATAAGGCGAACTTCTGGAAAGCAGGGGCTGCCCTTTGCTACTTTAGGCTCCTTCATAGGAAGCCTTCTTCTGGATGGCAGGGGAAACCTGTATTCCATATTTCTGCCTTTTTTTTTTGATGCTAGATCAAAGCATGATTACGTTGGCTTGAAATTTTCTCTGGCATAATTGATATTGCAGAGTAACTTCTTAACGGTCAGATTTTAATGTACTTTTGTGAAAGTTTAGTCCCTGATCACAATCCCCTCCTTGAGGCTTTGTGTTGCCTGGCCACGAGGTCGTGAATTTCAGTTCCTCGCGATTGCTTGGTGTGGTGTCTGTGGTCCTGAGCGCCACCCGAGTTGAAGAAACGTCCACTTGCATGGTGGCCTCGTCCAGAGCAGTGGCTTTGCCTCTGCAGGTCACCAGGCAGCGGTTGCAGACCCTGTGCAGCCTTGTCCAAAGAGGGGGTCCTGAAACATCAGCAGTTGCCCTGTGGGAAGGTGCAAGGTGGTGAGCCCACTTGGAGCTTTTCTGCAGCAAGAAACTGGGCCGGAGGGGGGGCGTGTACTGTGGTAGCACATGGTCACAGGCA
>NW_024412424.1:4487656-4521947 GCF_014898765.1 Herpailurus yagouaroundi
TAAGAGCAGAAAATGCCAGTAACTACAGTAACTAGTAATAGATCGTTAAAACAATATGCAGTCATAAAAGCTGCGTGAACATGGCCTCTCTCAGAACATCTGGCTGTGCTGTGGTCGTGCTCCTTGTGACGCCGTGAGATGCCAGGTGCCCACGTGATGAAGGGCGCTGAAGGTCGTGCCGACCTGACCAAGTGTCAGAAGGAGGGCCATCGGCTTTCGGGCCGAAGTTGGTTGCAGGGGACTAAACGCGTGAAAAGTGAAACCGTGGATGAGGGGAGACTACTGTATCCACGAGTTCGTAGCTCTCACTGGACATACAGGTGTCCCCGGCCCCCCAGAAGTTGGCTTTACACCATCTTGCTTTTACAAGAGCCCTGTTAGTACCTGTGCGTGCCAACAGAAAGAAATCCCAAGACGAGTTTTCCCTTTTACAAGGAAGTCACGACCGTGCTGATGAAAGTCTTCCGTAAAACAGCGTGGCCTGGGGCATAAGGCGAACTTCTGGAAAGCAGGGGCTGCCCTTTGCTACTTTAGGCTCCTTCATAGGAAGCCTTCTTCTGGATGGCAGGGGAAACCTGTATTCCATATTTCTGCCTTTTTTTTTCGATGCTAGATCAAAGCATGATTACGTTGGCTTGAAATTTTCTCTGGCATAATTGATATTGCAGAGTAACTTCTTAACGGTCAGATTTTAATGTACTTTTGTGAAAGTTTAGTCCCTGATCACAATCCCCTCCTTGAGGCTTTGTGTTGCCTGGCCACGAGGTCGTGAATTTCAGTTCCTCGCGATTGCTTGGTGTGGTGTCTGTGGTCCTGAGCGCCACCCGAGTTGAAGAAACGTGCACTTGCATGGTGGCCTCGTCCAGAGCAGTGGCTTTGCCTCTGCAGGTCACCAGGCAGCGGTTGCAGACCCTGTGCAGCCTTGTCCAAAGAGGGGGTCCTGAAACATCAGCAGTTGCCCTGTGGGAAGGTGCAAGGTGGTGAGCCCACTTGGAGCTTTTCTGCAGCAAGAAACTGGGCCGGAGGGGGGGCGTGTACTGTGGTAGCACATGGTCACAGGCATGGGGTCGGGGGGGGGCAGGCTTCCCAAAGAAATGGAATTGGGTTATTTGGGGAGAAATGTCTTTAGCCTAAGAGAAATATTTTCCTAATTTTCGTCAATGTTTGTTTATTTTTTTTGAGGGAGAGAGCATGTGTGCACAAGTGGGGACGCAGAGCGGCGGAGGGGCGGACGGGGAAGACACAGAATCCGAAGCAGCTCCAGGCTCCGAGGGCCAGATGTGGGGCTCAAACTCACAAACTGCGAGATCATGACCTGAGCCAAAGTTGGACGCTTAACCGATTGAGCCACCCAGGCGCCCCTAACCTATGAGCAGTTTTAAACATGCACAAAAATAGAATGATACAGTGAACCTTTGGGGAAGATTTTCAGTGTATTTTGTCCAGCTCAAAAGCTCTGGCAAATTCATCAGACCTCCCTCCCCCCACCACACACACACTCCACGTACACTTCTGCCTTCTCACAGTAGAACTTTCTTAAACCCCCTTCAAAGGACTCCGAGGAGGGTTCCCAAGCAGGGTGTGCCTCAGAGTCCTCAGAGGAACTTACTCAAACGTACCTTAGACCTGGACAATTATAGTCTCTGGGTTTGGAGTCCAACGTGCATATTCTGGGAAAAGTTTGACTTCTGGCTCCTGGGCATACCCCTTGTTCGGTCCCTCTGCCCCAGAGGGCCTCCACAGGCCTGCTTGCCTCCGTGAGTTCGTAGCAGCGGCTAACTTGGAGAACTTGAGACATAAGTCAGAGTCTTAGGTTATGCCCTTGGTGTTCTGGGGAACTTGCAGGGCACCTACTGCCCGCACCTGAAGAGGGAACTCCCAGAGCTATTGTCTTTTCCCTCCCGTGAGCTCTAAACACCACCAGACAGAGGAGCATGTTAAAAAGTATATAATTTAGGAAACATAATTTTATAATATTTATGTATACACACACGCACATATATATATATGTACGCATACATATATATATATACACATATACACACATACATATATATATATATACACATATACACACATACATATGTATATTATAGATTCGTGGGTTCGAGTCCCACATTGGGCTCTGTGCTGACAGCTCAGAGCCTGGAGCCTGCTTTGGATTCTGTGTCTACCTCTCTCTCTACCCCTTGCCTGCTCACATTCTCTCTCTCTCTCTCTCTCTCTCTCTCTCTCTGTCTCTCAAAAATAAACATTAAAGATTAAAAGCCATATGTATATAGTTTTTATTTAGTAGATAAGTATTCTGGCAGGGAGAGAAGAGCAGTCTGTTTGTTACAAAGTGAAATTAAATGGTAGACTTTCTGTCCTCTCTCATTTGTCTGTTGGACTTACTCACTTTTGAGTTGTTTAATGATTGTTGCTTTGAGTAAATTAAGTAAATGAAGTTGGTGGGCTTGTGAGCGACCCAAGGAGAAAGGTCATACAGTTGCCCTGCTGAGGAATGG
Source organism: Herpailurus yagouaroundi (assembly GCF_014898765.1). Taxonomy (NCBI): domain Eukaryota; kingdom Metazoa; phylum Chordata; class Mammalia; order Carnivora; family Felidae; genus Herpailurus; species Herpailurus yagouaroundi. The sequence continues at coordinate 4,490,164 of NW_024412424.1, forward strand.
TGGGCCTCGTTAGCAGTGGGAAGTTTTTCTTTCGGGAACTGGGTGGGAAAAAATGAGCCGTGCGAGGTGATGTGTCTCTAAGGGTTTCTTCCTAGAACTTTGAAAGAGGTAGAACCGCTGGACTGTCGGGGTCAGAAGCAAAATGATGTATTTATTTATTTATTTATTTATTTATTTATTTATGTATTTATTTATTTATATTTTTTATTTTTTTTATTTAAAAAAAATTTTTTTTAACATTTATTTATTTTTGAGACAGAGAGAGACAGAGAATGAACGGGGGAGGGGCAGAGAGGAGGGAGACACAGAATCGGAAGCAGACTCCAGGCTCTGAGCCGTCAGCACAGAGCCCGAGCGGGGCTCGAACTCACGGACCGCGAGATCATGACCTGAGCCGAAGTCGGACGCTTAACCGACTGAGCCACCCAGGCGCCCCAAAATGATGTATTTAAAACCGTTCACTGTCCAACTACAACTGTGCAGTTCATTCTTAGAAGATAGAAATGTGATTTTAGAAGGATAGAAGCCTAAGAATCCAAATGCATTGAGGTGCTGGCAAGCTGCTTCAGTCCTGGAAGCCGGTCCAGGGCCGGCGCTTGTGGGAGCAAGCACTGGGTGGGAGCACTCCAAAGGTGACTGTCACACTGCCGCTCTTGGGAGAGCTGCCTTCGGAAACACTCCCCCCCACCCCACCCCCACCCAGTCTCAGAGTGTGGCCTCTTGGTTTGCTAGCCCCTGTTACTGTACTGATTCCTAAGGATGCCGTTCTCCGCTCGGTGGGAGAACCACTGAAGCAGAAAGAAACCACACCGCCCCGGGGTGGGAGTCTCCCTGGATGTGTGGACAAGCCCACGCTCCGCCGACGCTCCCTTGGTCTGTTGGGACTTAGCGGGGGTCACATGAGAGCGGATGCCCCGTCTGAATTTCACTCTGTGGACCAGAACATCATGCCCTTCCAGGCCTCTTGCTTTATGGCTTGACTCCTGGCTCCCTTGACTTTCAGGAACTAGTCCGTGATTTTTTGCCCCCTCTCAGTTGGCAACATTTTCCAGCTCATGGTAGGACACCTTCACCGTCAGAGTGTTCTGACTTTAAGAATTGTGCCTATTAAATATCAGAGAACTGAAAACGACCCGTGACGCATTGACCGAAGGTTCTCTCTACCACATCTGTGCGAGATGTATAGATACTGATAAAGGATGTGAATGGTTTGATTTGTTAAGACGATGAACAGAAACTAACCAGCCTGGGGACCATGCTGCCTGTGTTCCTCTCACAACCCCTAGGGCAAGTCCGACACTCAGTCTGATCCTCCTTGGACGGAATTGAGCTGGACCATTTTGAACATTTTAATCTGTTTGAAAAATGATAAAAAAAGGACCCTATTCTTTGTACATTGGGGTAGAGAATAAATATACACTGGGTACTCCATACTCATTTGGACAAGGCTCCCTTATACTCTATACCCGATGCTGTGCCCGAGCTCACTTCTGCATTTGCAGGACTTCTATACTCCTGTCGGAGGGCCCCTAGGAGAACATGTGAAGATACGTGTGTGTGTGTGTGTGTGTGTGTGTGTGTGTGTGTGTGTGAGAGAGAGAGAGAGAGAGAGAGAGAGAGAAAGAGAGAGAGAGAGAGAAGGAGGAGCACTCTGCTCCGACAGAGAGAGGAAAGTCAGCTTATGAACACAGTAACGGCGGAAGCAAAAATGACTCCTCTTTGCTCATTACCTGCGGATCTTTTCTTTCGGCAGATATATTGCCTTCGACTTCCATAAAGAATGTAAAAATATGAGATGGGACCGACTGAGTATTCTGATGGACCAGGTAGCAGAAATGCAGGATGAGCTAAGGTAAGCTGTATCTTTTCCTGTGGAGGTCGAGGGAGGAGGTCCGCGTGTAGATGGAGCATAGTTATCACACATTGTCTAGCGGGCTTACGAACACAGCGTGCTGGGTTGACCGCGCTGGTTTGGACTCTTTAGTTTTTAGTTCCTTTTTTATTGGAAAGATGAGACTTAGTGGCTTAAAAATATTTTTAGGTTCTTAAAAACAACCCAAGGCCAGGTATTTTCACATTTTTATGAATCCGCTTCCACATTTACAAAGTTTCCCTAATTGGAGCTAGCGTACTACTATTTTTTTTTTTTTTTAATTTTTTTTTTCAACGTTTATTTATTTTTGGGAGAGACAGAGCATGAACGGGGGAGGGGCAGAGAGAGAGGGAGACACAGAATCAGAAACAGGCTCCAGGCTCTGAGCCATCAGCCCAGAGTCTGACGCGGGGCTCGAACTCACGGACCGCGAGATCGTGACCTGGCTGAAGTCGGACGCTTAACCGACTGCGCCACCCAGGCGCCCCAGCGTACTACTATTTTATATTCCGTTGTTTTGACTAAACATTCCATCGCGGATACTTTGATATTTCGTCGTTACCCTACCTGGTCTTCCTAATGATGGTGTTTAACGGCTTTTCTGTACTCCCCCGTGTCACCCTACAGCCTCAGCTAAGTGTTCTTTTTCATCCTAGGCATCCTGGCTTGTTTCCTTGTCTCTTCCCCCCACAAAACATGTGCTGCAGCGAATCACCCTGGGCGTGTCTATTCTCACTTCTGTTCGGTGATTCCCTAAAATAAAGTCTTGAGAGCAGGGCTAATAGTTCAAAGGGTCCGAATAACTTCATGGTACTTTCCAAACGTGTTTGGCAAGTTATTTGCCGTGTTGGCCTATGGGTTTACTGTCCTCTAAGCATAGGTCAATCTTTACTGATTCTAAAGACAGAAGAAGGGATCTCTAAGTCGCTCTGTCGTTTTGTTCCACCTGGGCATGTTTCTGACCCGGACAACCCCCATGCATTTTTCGTGTTGGTTCCACAGTAACACAGTAAAACCTGTCGTGTAGGCATTTCTCAGTTTTTAAAAATGTTTCTTATGCCTATTAAGTAGTCGGCGACGGTTAGTTAAATCTGCTCTTTTTCTATGCGGTTTTGTCATGAGCAGCTAGTGAAGGGCAGTTGACGTGCACCATTATTGGGCTGCAGTGACACTGACCGGACCTGGGACGCTATCGGAGGAGGTGGCTCCTGGGGTTCGCCCATGAATCACTGCCCCACAAGAGCCTGAGAAAAGACGCCAGAGTCTGTCCCCCACCGCGCTCTGTGTCCCACAGGGACAGTGGAACTTTCCCCAGTGCCCTGCACAGGGCCTCTCTGGACACTTTCTCCTGGGGTTTTGGGGAAGGTGGAAAGAATCTGGGCTTTGGGGTATGACCTGTCTCGTTTTGAAATGTTTGCTTCTTATCAGCCATGTGACCAAGACAGTTGTCTTCAAACCTTGGTTTCTCCGTTTGTAAAGTGCAGATAATAATACCTACCTCATAGACCTAGTGTGTAGTTTAAGAAACGATATTTATCAGATACCCAGGACATACTCTGTAAGTACTAACAGCATGCTAACACCCACGTGCACTCACGCACACCTGTGTATATACACCAGCTCTAAACGAACCTCACCAAGTCTGCGTGAATCTCATGCAGATTTTTAGCCTAAGCGCATTCTTTTAGGCCCTTATTTTTAAGGCCATAATTTTTATTTGGCCTGTGGTGAGTCTGTTGTGTTTCCCTGCTCCATTTCGATTTGGGGGAGTAATTACAACGAGATTACTTCGTGGTGTTCATCGTTTGCTCGGTCCCATCGGTTGCTCCGGTTGCTCGGTCCCATCGGTCGCTCGGTTCATCGTTTGCTCCGTTCAGCGCTGCGTGTGTTACGCATTCCCGTGGGGACCGGGAGCGGCTAGACGGGGTGCCGTCCCCTCCATCCTGTGGAACTTTGGTTCTGAGAGATCAGGGCAATGACTTGAAGTTACACAGCCAGTGAGTGGCCTAAGCGGAGCTCGTTGCTCACTGCCAGAGTCCACGCTCTTCCCCGCTACGCTGCGCGTTGTCCAGAGTTTGAGTTCAGAGCATTATCTGAGGAAATTGTTAAAAATGAATGAGACACAGGAACTGAGAACCGTGATTGGCTCCGGGGTGGACATGTGGGTGGTGAAGGGGAGAAAGGGAACCTCATTTTTCAGGTAACACCGTATTGAACTTTATAAACTCTGTACTTTTGCATATTTAACCCAGGATTCTTAACACACAGTTTCCAGCCTTTGCTTGAGAGATGCTGACTTGAGTTCATCTCAAGGCCAAGTGCGTTCGGTTTAAAAAAAAAAAAAACAGCGCAGGGAATTCCGATACAGACGGTGTAGGGACCTTGCTTCGAGAAGTCTGATCTACAGGACGTAGATGAACAGCTGTGTCGGAGGGGGCCTGCTCTGGCCTCGGGGACGCCCCTCGGCCCTGCCGGTTCGTGTCTCGGGGGTGCCGCGGTGCGTGTTTGGACAGGGGCTGTCTCGCCTCGGCTTTTCAGACGTGGTTTTTTTTTTTTTTTTGCTCTGTACTAATCAAATACCCCCCGGGCCACACGTTGCCCTTCCAAACTTCTCATTTGCCAGTTGTCCACAACGTTGCAGACCATCAGCAGCAGGGCGCTCGTGCGTCGGACTGCCTTTGCTATGAGGGTGTTTATACAAATATGTTGTAGTTATTTTCTAGTGGACTCCGCCGGCATGGTGGTGGCAAGCCAGGAGGGCGTGTTCCGCAGCAACTGCATGGACTGTCTGGACAGGACCAACGTGATCCAGAGCCTGCTGGCCCGCCGCTCGCTCCAGGCCCAGCTCCAGGTGCAAACGCTTTTTTCCTTCTGTTAAGTCAGCAGTGCAGCCCAAGTAGCAAAGCTACATTGACGAAATCGTTACCAGCCAAAACAAACAACAGAAGACATTTCACCTTGCTCCCCACCCTAAACCACCTGTTTTCGGTTTTGTGTCTTTCCACCTGTGGGCGTGCACATTTCTGTACCTGCGGTCGGTATGTGTGTACATGGTGTCGTTTGTGCGTTCAGATTTTATTTTTAAGTCAGCTCTACACCCGACATGGGGCTCGAACCCCATGGGTCAAGAGTCGCAGGCTCCAGCTGCTGAGCCAGCCAGGCGCCCCGTACAGTTTCTGATATTTCCTTTTCCTCCAGCGTTATACACAGCCATCATTTTTAAGAGTTGCACTTACTAGGTTGTTGCATTTTCGGCTTATAAGTAACACTGCAGAGAATATATCTTGGTGTGTTATTTTTAGCTTGAATGCTTCCCTTGGGGTTCATTCCTAGAAGTAGAATTTGCTGCGTCAAAGAGAATACGCTCTCCGAGAGGGTCATGGCACTTTACACTGGTAAACTGCTCAGCATGGTTGGTGAATCCGGTTCATTGAACTCTTGCCAGCCTTACGTGTTCTTATTTAAAACTTTGTTTTCTGTTTTAATAGAGTGGTGCCTCAAGGTTAAGTTTTCGTTTGCATCTCTTTTATTACTGAAGCTCAGAGTTCAGATAACATTGGCATTTATTATGAGGGGGCAAACAGAATGCATGCCACATGGCTTCTTGCCCCCGATGGTTAGCTTTGTTTATGACAGTCCAATTCCTGATACCAGGAATTGTGGAAACAAAACACCTCCTTTAAAACGAATTGTCCTTGACTCCTAGTAGGTAACACAGGCCAGAGGAGCGGTTTCCCTGTTGGAGCATGATCTACTTTGTATTGTACCTTGTCCTCGTTCATCTGATGGATTTACTTCAGAGTGTATTTTTTGATGGAAACAATGGTAGCAAAGAAAGAAAAAGGAACAATATTAACAGCGGTGGTTTCCAAGTCCGATAAACAAAAACCTATTTAATAGGTTCTATAATCGGTACTTAACTATTTCACATGCTAAATGTAGTACTAAACAACCTAAGCCACATTTCCAGGACTCTACGCATCAGTTCGGCTCTGGTGGGGACTCCAGGCATACCTCCCCCCTCCCCCCCGCCCCCACCACCACCAGCTAAAGGTCATGGAGGGCAGGTGGAAAGGCCATTCTGGGGTAGAAATGGGGAGGTATGGTCTCAGGTGAACAGTGAAGATGGGGGTTCTGAGAGGGCTGAGGTCCAAGACAAAGACCAGGGCAGGGGGTGCTGATCTGTGGTCCGTGACCCCTGAAGGGGGGTCCGCGGCAGGATTCGGGATGGCAGGGAATCCTCTGAGATCCTCTGAGTCTGTGGGGAGGAAAGGGAAGGCTGGAGGTGACGGGAACAGCAGGGAGGCTAGAGGGTGCAGGCGGTGGGAGGTGGGGGTTGGCAGGGACGGACGAGGTGATGGCTGGGATGCTGCCGCTGCCTTCCCTTTCCCTCCCCCTTTCCCTCTGCCCCTCTACCTGCAGGGCCGGGGGAGTGCTGGGGCCCGGGGTGAGTGGGGGCCGCGGGACAAGGAGCCCTCAGAGGCTCTGTGGCCTGGCCAGGGGCACGGGTGGGGGGGCGTGGGGAACTGGGGCACCCCCTGTGTGCAAGGACAGCATCTCTGCCTGCAGCCGGGAACCGCGTGCTACCAGCCGGGACTGTCTGCTCTTCTTCCCGAGCTGTGTGTGCAAAACCCGTTACGCTTGAGCACGGTGTGCTTCTTATTCCAGAGACTGGGAGTGTTGCACGTGGGACAGAAGCTTGAAGAACAGCACGATTTTGAGAAGATTTACAAAAACGGTAGGTAACTTCTTTAATAGGGGCCGGGTTACTCACGTTGTGAAATAGATTAAGAATTTGGATTTAGAGACTCTGGCCCTCACGTTCGTCATCGTCAGTTGACTTTTCCTTGTTCTCACAGCCTGGGCCGACAACGCAAATGCGTGTGCCAAGCAGTACGCGGGCACTGGCGCCTTGAAGACGGACTTCACCAGGCAAGCCGTGCTTTTCAGCTAGCACTTCAGACCCGCGGCTCTCGCGTCTGGTGCACACGTTAGGATCACCCGGCAGCTTTGGGACGGTGGCCAAAGCCCAGCGCCCGGGGCCTCGGTTCACAGCAGTCAAGTCGGGCTCGGTGGGGGGGGTGAGGCCCAGGCGCCGGTGGCTTCCCGGCCTGCCTGTGGTTCTGCTGCGTGGAGAGCGAACGGCGGCCCCTCGGCCCTTCCCGAGCCCTGCGGAGCCCCTGGGTCAGTGGGGTCTGACTCGGCAGGGGCGGGGCGGGGCCTGAGGTTCTGTGCCTCAGGGAAGCGGCCGGGGATGCCGATGCCACGTTCAAGGGCCACGCTGCCAGTGAGAGGTTAAGACCTGGTGAGTTTGGTTTTCTGCCGGACGGATTCTCTGGGAACAAGTGAAGATTCCTAGACTCTGCTGTTCTAACCACCTCACCTGGGCCTCTCATCTCATTTTTTTCTTTCTTTTTTTTTTCTTCTTTATTTATTTTGAAAGAGAGCATGAGCGGGGGAGGGGCAGAGAGACAGGGAGACACAGAACCCCAAGCAGGCTCTGCGCTGTCAGCATGGAGCCCGACTCGGGACTCCGTCTCCCGAACCCTGAGATCATGACCTGAGCTGAAATCAAGAGTCGGACACTTAACGCACTGAGCCACCAGGGATGATTTTTTTTTTTTTCTTTAATGTTTTTGTTTTTGAAGGAGAGAGAGACAGAGCATGAGCAGGGGAGGAGCAGAGAGAGAGGGAGACATAGAATTTTGAAGCAGGCTCCAGGGTCTGAGCTGTCAGCACAGAGCCTGACGTGTGGCTCGAACCCACAGACCGCGAGATCATGACCTGAGCCGAAGTCGGACGCTTAACCGGCTGAACCACCCAGGCGCCCGGGGATGATTTTTAAAATCTCTGTAATTCACTTTACGCCCGTACCACATACTTTCCAGCCATAAAACTGGGGAGGAACGTAATATACAAATCTGTAATTTGAGATTCACCTCTTTTGACCAGAACCGGGAAGAGAACTCAGCTGGGACTGGTCATGGACGGCTGGAACTCGCTAATACGCTATTACAAGAACAACTTCTCCGATGGCTTCAGGCAGGTAAGTCTGTATTTGCTGCTCGTCTTTGCTCATCCGGCCGCTGCGTCTTTGTACTGTCCCTGAGTAATGTAACTACATCCAAGTGGGGAGTTCTTAATCTCCTTTTTTCTGTTCTAGGATTCCATAGACTTATTTCTTGGGAACTACTCAGTGGACGAATTAGAATCTCATAGTCCTTTAAGTGTTCCACGGGATTTGAAATTCCTGGCTGTAAGAGACCTTTCTGTTTTTCAAGTTTGTAAAAGCACTGTGTCTGATTTGATTTGAAACCTAACGTGTGGTCCTAAAGGGACTGGAGATACTCGGTTTCCCTGAGGAGAAGACGAGGGAGAGGAGTAAAATAACTTTGGTGTCTGTGTTCCTGCACACTCGACTGCCTTCCTGAGAGCACACGGGCCCGAGGGAGGGTGGAGGGCCTCTCGTTCCAGGAAGATTCTACTCCCCTTTACGCTGGGGGGTTGCGGGAGGCACACCTGACATGTGGAAGGCAGGGTATGTTTTTGACGCTTGTCCCCTTTGTGACTCCTCTGTTCACCAGACTTAGCTGGGGCTTCTCTGGGGTCTCCTCCAGGGGGCAGAGGGTCCCGGAATGGAGGGGGCTGGCGCCTCCCTCACCTGTCAGGGCCATCGCCTCGCTTCTTCAGCTCTTGTGACCTGACAGTCTGGCGACGTGGGCAGCTGGGGTCCCACCGCCTAAGTAATGATGTTTTGCCAGAGAAAGATACTTTGTATGTTAGATTGCAGAAGAGTCTTACTTACCCTTTTTCAAGCGAAGACCCCCGCCAGTTGAGCAGAATTCTCGCCTGATGGTCTCTCTCTCTCTCTCCGTTTGCCTTTCCAGTTGCCTATTATCATGGTTGTTGCCTTCTCGATGTGCATTATCTGTTTGCTGATGGCTGGTGAGTCTGCCCTTATTTCATATTCTTGCATTAACTTCTGAGAACGTGGGGCTTCCTTGTACGGCATCTTGAGATTGTGAGTCTGCTCAGCCCTTGATGTCCCCTGCTGGGTTCAGTGAGCCGAGCGAGCAGCTGTGACTGGTCCTTACATGTGACGGAGGAAAAACACATACTCACTTTTACTGATAATTGGTGTTGATTTATTTAAGATTTTAAAATATTTTTCTTTTTTTTTTTTTTTTAAGTTTATTTTGAGAGAGAGAGTGAGCAAGTGCACACACGTGTACGTGCGAGCGGGGGAGGGGCAGAGAGAGGGAGAGAGAATCCGAAGCAGGCTCCAGGCTCTGAGCGTCAGCACAGAGCCGGATGCAGGGCTCGAACTCACAAACTGAGATCATGACCTGAGCTCAAGTTGGACGCTTGATTGACTGATCCACCCGGGTGCCCCTGATGTTTTAATCTTCATAACTGTGTGTGATTTTTTTTCACAAGTGAAATATTATACATTTTTTGTACCTTTTTTTTTTTTTTCACTGAGCAATGTAAACATTTCCCTGCATTCTTTATTTTTAATGGCTGCATTAAAATCCATTTATGAGGGCGCCCTAGTGGCTCAGCCGGTTGAGTGTCTGACTCTTGATTTTGGCTCAGGTCGTAATCCCAGCGTCGTGGGATCGAGCCCCACGTTGGGCTCAGCACGGGGCGTGGAGCCTGTGTAAGATTCTCTCCCTGCTCGCACTCTGTCTCTGCCTAAAATTAAAACAAAAGGGAGGGAGGAAGGAAGGAAAAGAAACCCCATTTATGGGTATGTAGTTTATTTAAACAACCACCTATTAGTAGACAAATAAAAGTTAATAATTAATACACTATCACTAAATTTTATCACATGGGGAGCAGAATCCCCCAAGAACTTGGGCATCTTTGCTGTTGTGTCACTGAAGCTGATGAGCATTTGGGACTAAAGTGTCTCCGTCGAGTGTGGTGCGGTGCTGTGGCAGCTGGAGGCCGGGACTCGGTTGCACTGGGCTCTGAGGGGCAGCCTCGGCGGCTCTGGAGGCGGGCCTCCTCCGGCCTTCCCCCTCCGTCCGGGTCTGCGGGCCGGCTTGTCGGGACGCCGCCTGGACGTCCGCTCCTCACCGCCGTCTCAGATCACGGCAGAAGTCTGTGAGCTGAGGACCCTTAACCGCCAGCCCCCTCCCACGCACGCGCACACCTTGTTGCTGGTGTGGTCCCTGTAATCCCCTCGGTGTTCCGCACCATGGACGGTCCCGACGTGGGGGAGGGAGCCCCTCTTGTTACTCTAGGGCAGGGGTTAGCAAGCGTTTTCTGTAAGAGCAAGACAGTGAATAGTTTAGACTTCCCAAACTACACGGGGTCTCTTTAAAAATGTAAAAACCGTTCTTGTTCACGGCACGAAAACAGGCTGCGGGCTCCAGAGCGCAGGGAGTGCCGTGCGGCCTAACTTGGCTCCCGTGTCCGGTTCAGGGGCAGGAAGGACGGGGCCGGGGTCGGCCAGCAAGTGCGTCCCACGAGTCCTCAGACGCCCACACTCTTCACTCCCTACGTGCTGGCTTTAAAGCACCGCCTTGCGGGTGCCCCTTTCCGGGAGCCAGTCAGTCCGCTGTTGAATTCGTTTTGTTGCTTTGATCTGTTCTGTGTCTTCTTGCCTCTACACCCGCGTGTCCCCGTAGAACCTCAGGGAGCTCGGCCTGCACAGACGGACAGGTCCTTTGGGGAATGTCCCGAGGCGGGCTCGGGAGGACCTGCCTTTCTTCTTTGTCCAAGAAGAATGTTCAAACTCAGAGGGGTGAAAATTAGCAAGTGTATCAGTTTGCGCATGTTTTTGAGTAAAAAGAGACTGCCGCTACGGTTGGCAACGACTCCAGGCAGTTCATCACTATAAAATCGTGGGTTGGTGCACCTGGGTGGCTCGGTCGGTTAAGCGTCCGACTTCGGGTCAGGTCACAATCTCGCGGTCCGTGGGCTCGAGCCCCGTGTCGGGCTCTGTGCTGACAGCTCAGAGCCTGGAGCCTGTTTCGGATTCTGTGTCTCCCTCTCTCTGACCCTCTCCCGTTCATGCTCTGTCTCTCTCTGTCTCAAAAATAAATAAACGTTAAAAAAAAATTTTTTTTAAATCGTGGGCATTGTGTCTAGGTAGGACGGCGTCTGGTTTCTAGCCCATGAATGGGAAGTAAGTGAGCGGGACCCCTGACCGCTCACTAGGGGCCTGCGTTTCTTCCCTGGCGCCCTCTCCCCGTCCCTCGGCCTGCGCCCGCGCCTCCCCGCCCGCAGGTGCCGACGGTCCTATTGCAGGGGAGAAACGACACCAGGTTCAGGTCCTCAAGTTGGAGAACACACAGTAGGTCTTTTCCCACTGCTGCCAACCTTCGTGAACTCTATGCGTTGTACCAGGAGAGTTGTGTGAAATACGTCCTTAACGTGATATTGCGGAGTTTTGCTTTATACGCTTTGACACGCAACTTTTCTGAAGCACGTATGTGTTTGTGAGGTTACTTTTCGTGCAGGTGTTTTGATTGTAGCGAATGTATTAGTAATGGCCTCTTGTGATATAAAGTATATAATCTAAAAGGGATAATTATTTGCGTGATGTAACACGGAATAGTTTAGCCAGGTGCTTCTTCTCAAGGTGTGGCTCCTGGACCAGCGGCATCGGTGTTACCTGGGAACTTGTTAGAAATGCAGATTCTTGGGCCCTGGCCCAGACCTGCTGAGTCGGAATCGCGGTTGGGCCCAGCAGCTGATGCCTTACGGGGCCCCGGCCGGGACTCTGATGCCAGCCAGAGTTCGAGAACCGCCGGTTCAAACCTTAGTTGAGAGGTTCTTGTATTTTTCCCGTAGATGTGCTCATAAACTTTAATGTTGTCGAGACTAAACTTTTAATGTTTAAGCATCCGACTTAAATGTTGCTAAACAGCTGAAACTAGATGTGCGATCAGTAACATGGCTTTTATTTATCAACTCTGTTTATATCAACAGGTGACACTTGGACAGAAACACTGGCCTATGTGCTCTTCTGGGGAGTCGCAAGCATTGGAACATTTTTTATTATTCTTTATAATGGCAAAGATTTTGTCGATGCTCCCAGATTGGTCCAGAAAGAAAAGATGGACTGAATTTGTGTCTGTGGAAAGCGGCTCGGCTTAGAAGATTCCATCATGCAGAACTGGAGTCTTTACTGACCCGCTTTCCACATCAGCCCGAGGTCCTTTTAAAGCCTCTCTCCAGAAGCACGGCTTGTGCTCCGTGTGGGGGGAGGGGGGGTGACCTAGAATCAGCCGGACGTTCCTGCCTCGGCGACCTCTTCACTACTGGGATGGCTCTGTTTATAATTTGAAGCTCTTCTGTAATTAAAGGGTGACCCGAATTCAGCTCCTGGAATGGAAGGAATCTATTCCTTGTCGATTTGATCAACTTTTGCAGGATAAGTAATATATTTAAGAAATCTAGCTTCTTTCGTTATTTAAAATGGTAAAATTATTTTTCTAGCTCAGTTTCCTTATGGTCGTTGTAGAGGCCGTCGCTGTTAGCAAGCGGACTTCGCCACACCTCTTTGGACTTTCTTCAGAGTTTGAGAATCCGCTAGCTTGACTGCTGGTGCAGAGCACGTCTTTCGCAGCCATCGCGCAGTTTGACGGAACAGCCTGAGACTTCAAGGAGTCGGGTCTGGCGTGCTTCTGAAGTTTCAGTTGGGCTGTCCTCTGAGTTCAGCTTGAACTTGCGTATGAAGAAGAAGTCCAGATAATACTTTATCTTTTGTTAAAGGTGTAAATGAAATCAAAGAATGTAAAGCCTGTGTCTTACGCTAAAGGTCCAAAGCTGCCTCTGTTTTCAGGATTTGCCTCCGTGTGGAGGATACCCCTCGACTGGCCAGCAGTCCCTCCCGGGCGTGCTGGTTTCTTTGGGGGTCGTTCGTCGAGACACGCAGGCCTCCGAGAGGCGCTCGTGCTGGACTTGGGGTTGCCCTTGGAGGCCGCAGCTGCTTCCCACGACGCATGGCACCACCCGCGCTCTCCTCTCCGTCAAGGTTTTGTTAGCTCCCGACCAGTAAGTGTGTCTGCAGTGTTGCGCTTCTGGTAGTTAAGTTAGCGTTCTCCAAATCAAGGACCAACTTCAGTGTTAATTTTTGTGCAAAAACAAACCTGAGAAATCTGCTTTAGAAGCTGTGCATAGTTCTAATTATAAGTTGGACTGTGTATTCAAACTGTAATTATGAGGTTTAAATATTAGAAAAGTATGTAGGGTAGTATAATCGCCACTATTTTAAGGCAGTTCAATTAAATACGGCTATGATATTTGTGTTGTGCTTGAAAATATGTACAGTTTATTTCAGTAGTAATACCTTATGTTGTCCTTAAATATCTCTCAAAGCGCCTTGATTTCAACATGAATTTTTTCCCCCCGTTATCTTTTATAAACGTTAATAAGAGACGTTGCTTCTAGAAACTCTAAAAGAGATAATAGCTGGACACCCTCTGTAGCTTAAAACTCAGTCACTAAAATTCACAGTAGGGCAAGTCATTCTTAGAACTACCTATTCCTGACACGTACATAAGCGTAATCTCTTCCAAAGATGGAATGTGTGAAACTTGGTTCGTGTCTACTGTGCTCCACGACTCGAGTGCTACCGGGCATTTCACGGGAAGGACTTCCTCCCACGACCACAGCAGAGACCACCGGAGAGCCGCCGGTGCCCACGGACTGATGCTGGCGTGTCCGATCTGAAGGCGTCCGTGTTCCAGAAGCCTGCGGCGATTGCATTTCTGAATTCATGTACTGTGCACCCATACGTGAAAATAAACGTCCTATTCTTTTCTACCCACTGTTGCTGTCGTTCCCACACGTGGTCTCGAAAGGGGTGTTCTTTTTAACTGGAGAATTTTTTTTTTTTAATTTTTTTTTTTCAACGTTTATTTATTTTTGAGACAGAGAGAGAGACAGAGCATGAACGGGGGAGGGGCAGAGAGAGAGGGAGACACAGAATCGGAAACAGGCTCCAGGCTCTGAGCCATCAGCCCAGAGCCCGACGCGGGGCTCGAACTCACGGACCATGAGATCGTGACCTGAGCCGAAGTCGGATGCCCAACCGACTGAGCCACCCAGGCGCCCCTACCGGAGAATTTTTAAATTATGCCAGGCAGCGTGTGCTTGGGCTTCATAGAAAATCGGGACAATGCAAGTGAGCAAGAAAATTAATGGCTTCTGAAATCTGGCTTTTCAGTGATCGCTTGAGAAATTGTGCTCCTCCTTATTTTTTAGTTACAGGTAAAAACAGGGAAACATTGGGGCACCTGGGTGGTTCAGTCAATCGAGCGTCTGATCCGGGCTCAGGTTATGAACCCGTGGCTGGTGAGTTCGAGCCCCACGTCGGGCTCTGTGCCGACAGCTCGGCGCCTGGAGCCTGCTTGGGATTCTGTGTCTCCCTCTCTCTCTGCCCCTCCCCCGCGTGTGCTCTGTCTCTCAAAAATGAATAAATGTTAAAAAAAAAACAAACAGGGAAATAATTTAGTAACGTGTGATGTCCGTAAAAAAGGTGTTCTCTGCCCGCCCCCCCATCTCTTGAGTTGTGGTCTGTTTTTCAAAATGATACAGGTCTCAGCTGGGAAGTAGGACTGTGTTGCTTATTAGAAAGTGGTCTCTGGGGCTGGGGATGTGTCTGAATGAGGCGGGAAACACCTCGGCGCCTAGGAGGCCCTTGCGCACGGGAGCGAGGCAGGAGTCCCTGGAGATGTTATGTGGGTACGCCATCCCCCTCTGAACCGAGCAGAGCTGCCTCAGGCTGCGCCAGGCCGTCCCTGGGGTCGGCTCTCTGCGTGGGCTACTGCGGCCCCTTCCCCGCACATACGGGTGAAGACAGCTGTCCCTGTGGCTTCCTGCAAAGGGGCTTTCCAGAATCTCTCCCACCTGTTCCCTGTGACCTTCTGTCCTTCCCTGATACCCCAGCCGGTGTTTCGTGCCTGGTAATCCCTAGCTCCTTCCTTCCGTGGGGCGAAGAAAAAGGGTATGCTTCTGATTGTACTTCAGTACAAGAGAGATTTCGTAGTGTGTTACCCAAGGAATCTGTGCTCTGTCTTATTTGTAGCTACAGAATGACAAGCTTTGTCCCATTCGGGATTCAGGGATCACGGGTGGGGGTGGGGAGAGGCGGGGAAGGTCCCCAAAGTTACGTGATGCAGATTCCTCAGTCCTGATGGAATGGGATTTACTTTTGGTATCAAGATTGGAATTGGAGGTGTGCCAAACCCAGAGCCTGGATAAGAGGGCAAGAAGAATGTAGGGGTGTGTGTACAGAGGGGTGGCTTCATGGCCTTTTAAAAAAATGTTTATCTATTTTTGAGAGAGAGACACAGAATCCAAAGCAGGCTCCAGGCTCTGAGCTGTCAGCACAGAGCCTGACGCGGGCCTCGAACCCACGAACCAGGAGATCATGACCCAAGCCGAAGTCAGAGGCTCGACGGACTGAGCCCCCCCCCCCCAGGGGGCCTGGGGAAGCGACTTAAACAAATTAGGGTCTTGGGGTTTTATCATCCAAGGGTCCTGATGTCAGAAGAAAGCATCCTAATACAGATAAGTTATGGTGGGTTTTTGAGATCTGCTCCTTGCCTCGGGAGGCTCTCCCGACATGGCAGCCTGGCTCATCAAAGCCAGCAAGACCGAAGTGCCAGGCTTCCGTGACCTAATCTCGGACGTCACGTCTGCCGTATTCTCTGCAGCAGTTCTAGCAAGCTCATTCTGCAGAGCAGACCAGCGCCCTGAGTGGCCCAGCACCCGGGTGACATGGGCTTTGCTCACAAGACCCTGCGGTTTGGGCAGGGCCTCGTAGGCATCCCTCATCTCTGCTGGGTGGCCCCTGGGGCCCGCAGCCGGCTCTCACCCGGGAGGAGGGGAGGGGAGAGGGGAGCTAGGAGGTGGAGGGAGGAGGGTGCAAAGATGTCCCCGGTGTCCCTGCTCCCCGTAGCTCCCGTCCGCCTTCCCTCTGCCAGTAGGAGAATCACGAGCCGTGAAGGTACGAGATTAACACGGAATCATTGTCTACACTGGCTGTGCCATGTAGAGGCCTAGTGGCTCCCGTGGCTACCAGTGCTCGGGAAGCCAGACTTCCTGACTTTTTAATCCACCGGGTATAAAACGGCATCCCATTCCGGCATCTCTCCGATCACTGGTGAGACGGGAGCATCTTTTCGTAATTCTTCGTTGGGTTGTTGCTGTTCCTGTTCTGCGCCTTGTTGGGGTCTCTTGCCGGCTGCTGGTAGGTTGTTTGTCCTTACTGACTTGTGGACGTTCTTTATATTCTAGAGAGTAGTTCTTTGTTGGTTTTACGTGCTACACACTTACGTCTTCTCCCGGCAGCTCATGCAGGGAGGGCCCCCGTGTTCACCCCTCAGTGGGGTTCCGGTGCTCTTTGAAGACCATCTAAGCTCCTTGCCTGGCCCACAAGGTCTTACTGGCCAGACCCTGCTCACTCCCACCCCCGATCACTCTCCCCATCACAACCACAGGCCTCCTTCCTGCCCTCTCCCACCTCCGGGCCTTTGCACATGCCGTTGCCTCCTCCCGGACAGACATTCGGTCCGCAAAGCTCCTCAACCACCGGACTGACGCACTGTCCCTGCCACACCACCACTTGACCCATGTATTGGCTTCTTAGAAACGGTCACCATCTGTAGTCTTCTCGTTTGTTACCTTCACTGTGATTCTCCCCACCCCCACCCCCCAGAATGTAAGTGCCATAAAGTCCAGGGACCGTGTCTGTCCTGTTCAGCACTGTCCCCAGCACCTGCCTCCGGACTGACTTGTAAGATCTCAATAAAGGCTGATCCTGTCCACGTGGGCAATAGAAGAGAAGTGATTCCCGTGTCAGAGGCCGGTCGAGACATTCTGGTTAAGAATTTCCTATTTGTCGGGGCACCTGGGCAGCTCAGTCAGTTAGCATTCAACTCTTGATTTCGGCTCAGGCCATGATCTCACGGTCCACAGGCTTGAGGCCCACGAGGGGCTCTGAGCCGACAGTGCGGAGCCTGCGTGGGATTCTCTCTCTCCCTCTCTCTGCCCCTCCCCACTCACGAGCTTTCTCTCAAACTTAAAAAAAAAAAAAAATTTCCCATTCGTCAATGATGTTTTTTTTCTGCAGCAATTTAGAAGGGCTCATACCCTGTTTTAAACCCATCGAATTAGACCTTTATGATTTTTCTCTTTTTTTTCTTAATTTTTTTATAGTTTATTTTTTGAGGGGGGGGGTTGGGGAGAGAGAGAATCCCAAGCAGGCTCTACACTGTCAGCGAAGAGCCCAGTGTGGGGCTTGAAGTCAGGAACCATGAGGTCATGACCTGAGCCGAAACCAAGAGTCAGGCGCTTAACTGACTGAGCCACCCAGGCGCCCTTTTCTGATTTTTCTTACGGACACTAACCATCACCTCCCTGGAGGGTCACACTGCGTCAGTGTGGCTTCTCTGGCTGCCTGAGGAGGGAAACGTGGGGAAGGTGACAGAAACGAGAGACTGGGTGGATTCTCTTTTATTTGCCATGTTTTCAAAATTAGCTCATCTATTTACATAATGTGGGCATATCTCGTGTTACGAGAGGGGGCTCAAAACTACAGCCAGGACGTGACAAAAACCTACAGAGACGCTTGTCAAAGGTTTTATCTATGACAACAATTGCTGAGCACCCAACCATCTCCCTCCCTGATTTCTTAGAGCTAAGTCAAGGACCGTTATGTCTCCAGCATAAATAGAAAACTCTCTGGAGTCCGTGATCTGGCCACGACGTCATGGTGACTGTTACGTGGATGTGGGTGGCACATCCCTTTCTCTCTCCAGCCTACTGGAGGAAGGTGGACATGTGTCAGATGACCACTTTGGTGCAGCACCGAGAAAACACTCAACAAAGAATTTTTTTGAGACATGACTCATTCCTGGTTCAAGAGGACTATTGAAGAGTGCTCTGTTCTTCATGAAGTTCACAGAAACCAGAATAAAACTGAATGGGAAACCTGAGGCATTTTCACCTGGAGCACATGACTCTAGAACACCGTGACCTCATCCGTCCGACTTCCGTGAGCAAGCATTATTCTGTAGAAGTGGCTTTTCCATGCAATTGGAAGTGCACAAAAATGCTTTCAAACGTTTGAAGGTCACTTAAAAAAAATTGTTAACATTTACTTATTGTTGAGAGAGAAAGAGTGTGAGTGGGGGAGGGGCGGAAAGAGAGGGAGACACAGAATCCGAAGCAGGCTCCACGCTCCGAGCCATCAGCGCACGGAGCCCGATGCGGGGCTTGAACTCACGAACCGTGAGATCGTGACCTGAGGTGAAGTCAGACGCTTAACCGACTGAGCCACGCAGGTGCCCCTAAAGGTCACTTTGGACGTAAATGTTCCTACATGTGTGACACATTATGGAGCCCTGGTCCTCCGGGTGTGGCCCGGGTGGGGCGTTGGGAGTTTTACATGCTCACAGGCTGTTCGAATGGGAGGCGAGGTGTGGAAACACAGAATAAAGGAATGATTTAGGACAACATTTGTCTCCACGGTCCTGAGGATACTTGGCATTTGGGGCTGAGACACCCTGCTGATGACGGACCCCAGGAGGGGCGGCCCATGATGTAAGACCGTGACCATGACTGGGGCCCGAGGGGGACCCGCTCCGCAAGGATTCAGGAACGGAGGGCTGTGTGTTTGCCACTGAGTGTACCTACTCTTCAAGCCTTGACATCTAGTTTTTCAACGCTAGACCCTCTGCTGAGAAGTCCCAAGGCTGAGTACTTGTGCTTGATAAATGCTGGTGCATTTTGAAGGCTAGTAATGACCTCCTCATAAGTGGCCATCAGGTGAAACGGGGAAGCAGTGACAAGACGGCTTGTAAAAGCAGAAGACCTTTCTGGTGCCTATTTTTGTTATCTGGGCATTTATAAATACACGAAAAAGAAGTCAAAACAAAACAAAACACTCCAGCCGACGTCCCAGGGGAGTGTTTCAGTGTCTTCGAAGATGTCTGTACAAATCTTACCCAAAGAAACTCGTGAATTCTGTATGTCGGTGAAGCACAGAAGGTTTGCGGGGGGGGCCCTCCCCCTCAGGAATAACCTTGACCTGCTGATTGCTGTGAAAAAAGACAGGAGACCCTAGCCTGGTAGACTAATGCTGAATCATAAATACAGTGCCTTCAGTTACAAGATGCTCTGTTTGAGTTACATATACGCTTTAGAAAACTTCTGTACGGGGCGCCTGGGTGGCTCAGTCGGTTAAGCATCTGACTCAGGTCATGATCCCACGGTTCCGAGGGTTCAGGCCCCGCATCGGTCTCTGCGTTGACAGTGTGAAGCCTGCTTGGGATTCTTTCTCTCCCTCTCTCTCCGCCCCTCCCCTGCTCATGTTCTCTCTCTCTCTTTCTCTCTCTCTCAAAATAAATGGATAAACTTTAAGAAATGTACAAATATTTTATTTTTTTTTTAATTTTTTTTCAACGTTTATTCATTTTTGGGACAGAGAGAGACAGAGCATGAACGGGGGAGGGGCAGAGAGAGAGAGAGACACAGAATCGGAAACAGGCTCCAGGCTCTGAGCCATCAGCCCAGAGCCCGACGCGGGGCTCGAACTCACGGACCGCGAGATCGTGACCTGGCTGAAGTCGGACGCTTAACCGACTGCGCCACCCAGGTGCCCCAAAAATGTACAAATATTTTAAAATCGATTGTAAGTGATGCTCGTGGTCTTTGCTATAAAGAGTTGGCCACCGTGTCATCTGTGGGAATGTTAGATTTACTTTCACCCTCAAAGCGGCTCGGGCACCTTTCCTAACGCGTAAGGCACTGGGGCAGGGGCCGGCTGCACGGACTGCTCACGGGACCATGCCCGGGGCTTTGGGGTCGCATCCTGTGGTTGGGGTGACTGGTCCTCGACCCGCTGTGAGAGACCTCAGATCACAGGAGCGACCCCAAACAAAGGCCTCCCTTCTTCGTGACTAGCCAGGTCCTCTTAGTGAGAAACACAGTCCTGGCGGATTCAGTATGACTGAAAAAAGAGAACTGATTTTGCACCAGTGACATTCAGATGGCTCATCTCAGGGCGCTTAAAAAACCTCTCTTCACACTGATCTAAAAGCACCTGCCCTCTGTTATGTTGGGATTTCTTCAGGGGGAGAAAAATTGCTTAAATTTTATCCCATAAAAATTATAGTCGAATTTCAGCCCACGGTGTGCCTGGATTCTGGGGCTTCCCTAGAATCGAGAAAGCAATGGTCTTCAAGACCGGCCTTGAAAAGCCCGTGTCTTTGGCGGAAAGGAGCCAGCTCGGTGTGACCTTGGGGGCAGGCAGAGGGGAGCAGGGGCCGCTCCGTGGATGGGTGTGGGTCCTCCCGAGGGAGCCTTCTTCCTCCACACCCTCCTAATTCTTCTTGATGGGCTCAGGAAGATGACGGGTTGAGTATTTCTGGAGTAAATATGTTTAAAGGCAGCCAAGGAGATTCCACCTATAAATACAGCCGCAGAACAGTGAGCGGCCGACCGGAGTCTCTGGGAAGCCCAGTCCTCAGGCCACGGGAGGCGTGTCTCCCCTCTTGAGGCAGCGCATGATGAAGGTCCCCAGGGCCACCAGGGGAATACACATGGTGGAAGAGGCCACGAGCAGGCCGATGATGGCCAGTGCGTAGAGGGGGTAATCCTTGGTCACAAGCTGACCCTGAAAGGAGAAGCCGAGGGTCAGCAGGAAGAGCCACCACAGGCAGAGCCCCGCTTGGCGGAGAGCATCTGGGGCTGGGCATCCTTACATCTGGGGCCACGTAAATGGAGGGGCTTAACCTCAGCCCCGTGCTGCCCAACAGGACCTTGTATGATGATAGAAAGCTCCATCTGGGTGCTGTCCGACATGGTAGCTAACAGACACAGGTGGCTACTGAGCCCTTGAAATGTGGCCAGTGGGCGTGAAGCACGGAACTTTACATTGTACTGAATATTCACGAATTGAAATATTAATCACCACATGTGGTGGTTGGCCGCCATCTTGAACGGCACAGCCCTAGTCTTGGGAGGAGGCTTGGCGGACGTCTGGATTGAGTTGGGGGATGCTTCCCTGAATGCAGATGCATTAAAGCTGATGAGAAAGGAGGCCAAAAAGCCAATAAATGCCACCTTTCTACGAGGGGGCCGCAGAACAGCTACGGCCGAGGGATCACAGGCCAACCGCGCGTGGCTTATAAACCAAAACGCGCTCGGAGTGAGGTGTGGGAACCAGCCCACAGACTTCCTGTTACTCGTCCTATGACTTGTTGTTGCTGTTGTTGTTCTGTACTGACCGGTACAGAAACCGGGGGAAGCGTTTAGAAGCTGTTTTAGCAATGTGACAGCTTCGTCTCGTATCTGTTGATACAAGAAATAATGGGAGCTTGTAGTCCATACGTGGTTTTGTGTGTACATTCTCCCTTTTCAGGGGATTCACTGCTACTGCTTTTGACAAAAGCGTCAGTCTGCTCTGGGTTGGAGAAGACACCCCGGTCCTTCTCCTGCCGGGAGGCAGGTGCGGGGGCGCCTCGCAGCCGCCATCAGTCACCTGCTCACTTGGAGCGGCGTCCTTCACAGCCACCATGCACGCTGGGTGCTAAGGGACAGCGTCTTCTACCCATAGGAAAGCAAATGCCAACTGGCCTGCAGGATTACTTTCCTCCCAGCGTAAATGTTCGCTGTGAGAGTCTGCCTGTATGTAAGGGCAGCCAAGGCTGGCCCTCAGGCCAAGTGCATTAACACGGCCGCCCTGGTTGTCAAAATGCTGACACACGGCGCTTCTGGTCGGTGAACAGCAGTTGCCTGTGGCCTGAGTGAGCCTGTTGCGTCCCAGCCACACACACACCCGGAGCCAGACCCTCCCGGGATGCGGTGACTCGAGCGCTAAGACGGGTCCTCTCGGGCACCTGCCGGGGCTCAGGGACCATGCCCCGGAGGCTGGCTCTGTCTTTCCCCAGGAGGCTAAGTGGACAGAGGTCGGAGGGCCTGAGGCTGAGGAGGAGGGAGGAGGGCGCAGCCCCGGGGGCAGGAACCAGCGCCTCTGCAGGGGGCTTTCTCCCAACCCCCGGGAAAGGCCCCCTGGGAAGTTCTAGAAGGAATCTTATTCTTTAAGGAGCACACGTCCGCAAAACTCAAAGCCCAGGTCTGCTCTCCTGGGCTGTTTTTAAATACCCAGGTGGTGTTTCCATGCCGCGACAAATAACCTGCCCACGCCGCGGAAGCGGATCTTTGGTTTCAGGAAACTTAAAGCTGCTGCTGGAGAGTGAGCCCCGGGGGCCCCGAGACAGGGGGTACCTGGGAAGCGTCCCAGGCTTGGTATTGCAGCGTCCCCGTGAGGATGTAGTCACTCAGGTAGAAAACAAAGAGGCTGATGATGAGGAGCGGGCTCAGGCCGGCCCACATGGCCTTCCAGTACCAGTTCAGGGTGCGGCCAGTCATGGCCTTGAGGTCACTTTCAAATCTATTTGGGAAACGGGGAGAAAGTCTGGATTATGCACGCCGTCCACATCCCTGTTTGTTTAGGAAGATTCTGTTCTGAGTGCCACTGAGCCTTGGGCACGACCCCTCCGGGGTGCCTGACCCCTCCTGGGCAGAGGGGGTGTGGAGTGGGGCAGGGGGAGGAGCCGAGGCCACCACAGAGCAGGGGAGCAGAGCAGTCCCCCCAGAGTCAGGTGCACGTCAGGAGATAATCTTCCCGGGGCCACCTCCAGATGAAGGCTGCCGGTGTGGACCAGAGGGCAGTTCCCGGAGATAGCAGAAGCCAACAGCCTGGAGGGTCACTTATCAAGCCAGACCTCCACGCTCGGGGACCCCGAGGGGCAGCTCTGCCCCCACCCCTCCCATCCTGGTATCAGCGACTCTACTGCCCATGAAAACGCCCCCAAGAGAGGAATCTCTTTTGTACCCTGGAGCCGCAGCAGGTTCTGGGACAGAGGGAGAGCCAAACGTGGGAATGTAGCACTCTGGCCAAGACCCGCCGGAGCGGGCGTAGAGAGAAACCAGAGCAGTGTCCCCCAAAGGTGGCTGCTCTGGGATTTCGATCGTGTCTGCACACTACGTCTCCCCCCGCCCCCCCCCCCCCCCCCTTTTAAAGAGCTAATCACGTTTCCTAACACAGACTCAAGTAAGTATGGAAAGTGTCTTCAGCACTTTGGGAAATACTGACCCAGCCATCGTCACCCCCATTTAACAGCAGCAGGCACCGAGGCCCCGGGCCGTGAGGTCACTTGCCCCAGGGCACCCGGGTAGCGGCAGACCCAGGCCCAGACCCGGCTTGGCCTGCTGTCTCCCGTCCAGGGCCTTGAAACCGCACCCAAAGCAGAAGTGGCCCTGAAGAGGGGCGGGGGTGGGGTGGGGTGAGACGGTCACCAGCTGCAACCACAGCCACCTGCTGCACTGGGGCCTGGGGCTTGTCCTGAGCTCCCACCTGACATGGCACTGTTGCCAGATGTTCACTAGATGGCGCTGTCTCCCTCCCCGTCACTCCCGGATCCTGCCACTTCCACACTCCATAGGGGACGCCTTTTTGGTTCTCCCTCCCTCCAGCCTCACCACTTAGCACCACCCCTTTGCATGGACTTGTGCCCTTTCTCCAGCACCTCCAGTGGGCCCTGGGTTCTGTTCCTCTTTCCTCCGCCTTCTCCCTTCCTGGGAAACACCTACCCTCTCAGGTGACCCATCTGTTTCTCCCTCTAGACTGGCGACAGAATTTCCCGGGGGACCAACTTGTCCCAGTTTACCCAGGACTTCCCCAGTGTTAGCACTGGACAGCCCGCACCCTGGGAAAGCCCTCGGTCCTGGGAAAGTAGAGTGGGTCACTCTAGCTCGAATGTCCCCAGTAGGTAGCAAATGGGAGGTAGGCTGAAAAAAAGGCTTCCTTGACCAAAACGGTTTTGGCAAGGCTACCATTTATACCCCGTCTTTGAGATTCCCAATCGTCTTCATGGCTCCAGGAAGTCCTAGAGGAAAGAAATTCTGACTCTGTTTAACTTACGTCTTGCAAGTTATTTGATCATGGACGTCCTTCAGCATGGCACGGGACCCCAGTGCTTCTGGGGACACAGTGGGAAATGTGGCTCAAAGGGGTCTGGTTTCTAGAATGTCATGGCTGGTGCTGCTCCCTACCCCCACCCCCCTCCAAACCAACGTGGAGGGTGGGAAAAGACTGAGGATGGGGGGGGCACAACTTGGCTCACCTGTCTGATCGGCTCATATCTGAGCAGTGCTTCCCAAATGCTCATGTGGACCTCTCCCGTGTGAACGTGTAGGATCTGACTCACCGGGCCTGGGAGGGCCCGAGGGCCCGCATGTACGGTGAGGCTCCCCCCCGGGCCCACTCGGAGGAGCAAGTCTCTCTAAACCAGTGGCCTCAGCCCGGCAGCACAGCCCGTTGTCACCCAGGGGGGGATCTACAACATTCCAGTGCCCGGCCGTGCTCCGGGATCGAGAGCCTGGCATCCTGAATCGGCCACGTTTTTTTTTGGTTTTAAGTTATCAACTGGACTTTGGTCAGCGTGCCCGAAAAATACTGATGTTCACCGAGGGTCAGAGTATGTGGTGCCTGGAGGTAAGGGATCCCTGCCCCCCTGAGCCGCTGGGGCCCGGCACGATCAGCAGGCGAAAGTCCTATAATAAAAAGTAAAACCACGGGAAATGGGGAGAGGAGGTGTTGGCGGAAGGTCGAGCGAGGCCGAGGATGAGCTGAGAGATGAGGGCAGAGGGAAAAGCGATGCCAGGTGGAAAGGGGAAGGCCAAGTGCCCGTGGGAAGGGGCTGCTTTCCCGGTGGGGCGTGGCCTTCGGGGCATCCCCGCCCCCTGCAGGCGTTGGGGGCGGGGCCTCCTCACCGCCTCAGCCCGAACACGTAACACACGGCGACGATCTCCACCAGGACTATGAGCAGCAAGGGCAGCGTGGCAGCGTAGTCGTTGAATATGTCGAACCAGTAGTTGCCGGCCTCCATGGTGAACACCAAGCCGATGACGCAGTTGACGAGGCACACCAGACCTGGGGCCACGAGACGCACGCTCACCTGCCTGCCACGCACCCCCCCCCCCATCCAGTTTCCTGGGTGGCCGCAGAGCCGCCGACCCCGAGGGGACTCTGCCGGGGACCGGCCTCTCTGCGTGTTTGCCACGGGCGTGTGTGTTCCGGGAGGGGTGGGGGACAGCAAAGGTGTCCCGGGGAACGTGTGTCAGATGTCACTGATGTTAATTCCCGGCGCTGTCCTGCAGGGGGGGCCCTCAAACTCGAGGGGGAAAGAAAGTTGTGGGCACGGCTATCTGCGGGGGGGGGGGGGGGAGGCCCACCCAGCCTGTGGGTCTGGTGATTCTGTTTATCCCAACTCAGCCCCTGGGCTCCCGGGAGGTGAGTCGGGGCAGAGGGTTTGCCCTGCAGGGCATCCCGAGGACTCCCGTGTGGCGGGAAGAGGGAGGAGGGAGAGGAGGGGCAGATGGGAATGTTTACCCAGCTCCCACTAGGTGCACCCCAGGCACCTGTCAGGCATTGGATCCAAAAGCCTCAGGAGCCCCCTTTACAGATGGGGAAGCCAAGGGCTCAGAGATACAGAGTAAATTTCCCAACATCCCACGGCACGTCAGCGACGGAGTCTGGGCTCAGACACTGGCCCTTCTGCCTCCAGAACCCGGGCCCTTGTCCCGGTCTCCTTTGGCTGACTCCCTCGGGCACTCCACAAAGTATATGACTCGCAAGTTCCCACCTCCCACCTGCCCGTCCCGCCATCATACCATGCGCCGTCACTCACCAAACCCCAGTGCCATCTCGAGGGGACACACAAGGACAAGGGGCTACATGCTGGCCGGGAGCTAACGGCACACAGGATGCTGCTACAGAGACCAGGTGCAAGGGGAGATGCTAAGTGCTAGAAGGTTCCGACGAAGGGTGGGCAGCTCCGCCCAGGCGGTCAGGGCTTTAAGGCGATGGGGTGGGAACTGGATTGGATTTGGGCTGGGAGAGGGGATGTCCCGGATGCGGTGGGATGGCGCCATCGTGGGTAGGGTGGGGGCCTAGGCGGTGGGGGGCAGGGGGGTGGCCACGTACTGATGGGAAGGGGTGGGAAGGGGCTCTCGGGGCAGGGGCAGGGGCTGGAAATGTTCTGTGTCTTGACCTAGGCGGTGGTTACTTGAGCGGGAACGTGTGAAAATGATTGAGTTTGTGTTTAAGAAATGTACACGTTTGTTAACACGGCAGTGGGAACAAAGGCAGAAGCAGGTTCCCTCCTGGCCTGGAGAGTTCTGAGCGCCAGGTCAGTGGGTCAGTGAGTCCGGCCTTTCCCGGCGCTGGGGCGGCCACTGCGCTGCCTCGTGAGGGAGAACCAGATGCGCAGGCGAGACGCACACGTGCCAGGTCCCGACTGCCCGAGAGGCGGCGAGAGCCATGGCAGGACCGCTAGGAGGTCGCCACCTCCACCAGCACATGGCCCCGCGGCAGCTTGTCCGTCTGCTCGCGCCCCACACCCCGCCCTCCCAGACCCCCATGTCCTCCTCGGATTGGCCCACTCACCGGAGATGGCCTCCTTGGGCAGGTGGCTGGAGATGACCTTGCTGTCGGTCAGGGGCGTGAGGATGGCCGCCGTGTTCCCCAGCATGCTCCCGATGCCCAGCATCAACAACATGAAGAAATAGAGGACCGACCACAGCTGGGATGCCGCCATGTTCTTAATGGCCTCGGTGTAGACGATGAAGGACAGGCCAGTGCCCTGGACCGCCTGTCCGTGTGAGAACACACCAGTTAGACACCCCAGCGGACTTACGGCTCCTTGAGCACGCCCAGTGCTAAGCATCCTGGGGGGCCCTGGGGACTGGCCACGAGAAGCCACATGCTGAGGCTGGGTTTTCCGTCTGCAGACCAGCCCCTCGGGCTTAGCTGGGCTGGATAGAAACGTGAGTCGTCGGGAGTCCGTAGTTGCAAAGCGCGAGGAGCATTGGGTTCCCGCACGTCTGTTCGGGATGAAATACAACAAAGATAATTTCTGCCCCCAGTATCATGACTGACTAGGTGCTCCGAGGCTTCGGTGGCTGGGAGCTGAGGTGGGAGGGGGAGCCAGAGCAAGAGGAGCCCGTAAGGTGGGGAGCTGGCCTGGCCAGCAGGCAACCCGGAGGGCAGCTGTCCCGTGGCCAGATCCCCACCGCGACAACACCATTGTGGGGATACTGAACCGCGGAGACAGAACCTAGAGCTCCCTGCTTAAAGACAAACCCCAGAAGGGGTCGAAAGAGGTCATGAGCTGGGGGTGCCCCCTGGCTACCGGCAGCAGAAGCAAACCCTCTCTGGGGGACAGCTCCCCCGATTTAGACCCGCAGGACCACCAGAGATGATCAAGCGGCGAGCTTGCAAACGGATTTGTAAACCCACGAGAAGACAAGCCACCATAAGTAAAGAGTCAGCGGGACTAAGGTTTAGAACACCCTTCCCCAAGAATGGCAGAGGCTGGGGCAGCAGATTTAGAACATAGGTCAGCTCCATGGCAAACCAGTGAGCACAGTGGGATTCGCCAGCGCTGGGTGCAGACGAGAGGGGGTGATCGCTGGTAGGGAATTTACAAACAGTAACGAAATTACTCAGGTTGGCTTTTTATCATTACTATGAGCCAACACATTCTCAACAGTGATCAAACATTCCTCCCCTTGAGGACAGACTGCCTTCCACTCTCCTGTCCAAGGCCACCAGTGGATCAGCTATGTATGACGTGTTTTTCTCGGAGAGAGACAGAGAAAGAGCAGGGAAGGGGCAGAGAGACAAGGAGCGAGAGAGAATCCCCAGCAGGCTCCCCGCTGTTAGTGTGGGGCCCGCCCTAGGGCCCCGTCCCCCAAATCTTGAGATCGTGACCTGAGCCGAAATCAAGAGATGGGCGCTCAACTGACTGACCCACCCGGGCACCCCTATGCATGACATTTTTAAAGAAACAGAAGATATGGGGCGCCTGGGTGGCACAGTCGGTTGAGCGTCCGACTTCAGCCAGGTCACGATCTCGCGGTCCGTGGGTTCGAGCCCCGCGTCGGGCTCTGGGCTGAATGCTCAGAGCCTGGAGCCTGT
The DNA here is from genome assembly GCF_014898765.1 of Herpailurus yagouaroundi. Taxonomy (NCBI): domain Eukaryota; kingdom Metazoa; phylum Chordata; class Mammalia; order Carnivora; family Felidae; genus Herpailurus; species Herpailurus yagouaroundi. The sequence continues at coordinate 4,518,048 of NW_024412424.1, forward strand.
TTCCGATTCTGTGTCTCCCTCTCTCTCTGCCCCTCCCCCGCTCATGCTCTGTCTCTCTCTGTCCGAAAAATAAATAAATGTTGAAAAAAAAAATTTTTAAAGAAACAGAAGATAAAATGACCAAGATAAATGTATGACAAGAAACCATTGGAATGAAAAGCAAATTGGAGAGTAAATAGCATCTAAAAACATACTGGATGAAAAGACCACTGACAGCTAAGGACTGCTTGCACCTGAAGAGAAAATTAGTGGACTTGGAAATATATCCCAGGGAGGAATCCATAATGAAGACAAAAAAAAAAAGATAAGAAAGTGGGAAAACATCAAAGAGTGGCCTTGCAGGGTGGGATGAGAAGGTCCAGCTGGAATTCCGAACGGGGAAGACAGGCGGAAGTCAAGGCGATGATTACGAGGACATAGGTATGAATGTTCCAGAACTGGTAAGATACACGGGTCCGTGGATCCAGGAAGCCCAAGGTCACCCAAGCCCACACTGGGTAAATAAAAATGCATCCACGCTTGGATTGCAGAGGCCAGAGTCCAAGAGAAGATGACAGAGAAATCGGAGGGAAGCCGGGTCCTTTGAAGAAGGACTTTCGAAGAGCAACGATGGAAACCAGGATCACAAGGCAAAGATCTCCAATGTGTCAAGAGAAAAAGAGCTGTACACCTGGAACTAATATGACACTGTATGTTAATTATACTGAGATTAAAATTAAAAGCAAAAAAAAAAAAAAGTTTATTTTGACAGAGAGACCGAGAGAGCGAGCATGAGCGGGGGAGGGGCAGAGAGGGAGGGAGACGCCAAATCCCAAGCAGGCTCCAGGCTCTGAACTGTCAGCACAGAGCCCAGCATGGGGCTCGAACCCACGAATGGTGAGATCATGACCTGAGCCAAAGTCAGATGCTTAACGACTGAGCCACACCCAGGTGCCCCTAAAGGAAGGCATTTTAAGGGGCTGCTTGGAATTCTCCCTCTCCCTCTCTCCCTCTGCCCCTCCCCTGCTTGCTCTCTGTCTCTCAAACACGCATGTAAAAAAGTGTATTTTATTTATAAAAAAATAAAATTAGGTGGACAAGGTGAAAGCGTTCTAAAAATCCTTGTTCTTTCTGTTTGGGTGGGAAGTCACGATATTGTTGAATTTCAGCTTTTGTTAAGTTAAATACGCACAGGAAAAATTCGGAAGGAGAAATACACTGTGTCCCTTCCAAACAGTAGAGAATAAAGTGGAACGAGGGGGAGAGACAAACAAGAACGAACACAATGGGGGGAGAAAAAAGCCCCAGGTTGAATAAAGGAAGAACCACGTAATTCTTGGACGCTGAGCCAAGCTTAAAAGTAAGTCAGGAAACCCCCCAAATGTCCAAAACAAAAAGGAAATTTGAAATGAGTTCACGGAACAGGAACCGAAGCCCACGGAACCGTTCAAGGCCTTGAGGGCTGCGGCTTGAGGGCTGGGGCTGTGACACCTGCCCAGGAGGGGGTCAGGCCACAGGCCGGTGTGAGCAGGGAGCCGGGAAAGACTCAGCGTGGCCCCTCCCGTGAAATGACCTGATAAGCGAACGTGATGCAAGCCGGATTCCGGAACCAGAGCCAACGTTCCCCGGGAAGTTGGTGCCAGTGGACAAGCCACCAAATGCGGGTGCGGTGGGGACTGGCCTTTGAAGCTCCTGAGCCGTAGAAAAGTAGCTCCGGGGGCCTCATGACGAGCTGTTTAAGCTCTTTAGCTACATCTTTGGTTGAGGAACCAGACATCGTGAGCTACGTCTTAAGGGAAGAATGCACATGATCCCGGCGTGAAGGCGATAGAAACCACTCTAGGCCCGGGATCCTCAAACAGGGCCCCCGTGGATGGACTTGGTGGGGGGGGGGGAGGAAAGTAAGTAACAAAGGCCTCTTGCTGGGTCAGAACCGGTAGGTCCTCACCCCCCCCCCCCACGCCCCCCGGGGGTAGTGGCCGCCGAATCAAACAGGCGGCATCTGGGAGGTAAGGCACAGGTCTGACACCAAAGGCTGACTGGAGAATCTTCCTTGGCTTCTCTTAGAGGAGAGAGAAGCGGGCCGAGATCTTGCCTTACCGTGGCCAGCTCTGATTCCAAGCTGCAGTTCCTAATTTGTGGGAGCACCTCGCTGTATTTGCCGGGGAAGGCCGAGGCTAGGTAGCCCTTCACCTGCTCCAGGTTGCTGGCTGTCAGAAAGCCATCTTCAAGGTCAAAGGAGTTGGTCAGCAGCAGAATCACCCTGCAGAGCGGAATGCCAGGTTGACCTTCACTGAGTAGAAAGGCCGCGGTCGCCAACCCCTCTCTCGGAAGCCGGGGTGCTGGGGTTCCCTCCCCTCGGATTGGGCAAGGTCTCTCCAACAAAGGGAATCTGTTGAGGGGTGACCTTTTCTTCTTTTTTTTAATTTTTTGATGTTTTTAAAAAGTTTATTTAGTTTTGAGAAGAAGAGAGCAAGCAAGCAGGGGAGGGGCAGGGAGGGAGAGAGAGAGACAGAGAATCCCAAGCAGGCTCGCGCTGTCAGCATAGAGCCTGACGCTGGGCTCCGTCCGCAAACCGCGAGCCGAAATCAAGAGTCGGACCCCTGACCATGTCACCCAGACACCCCGGTTGGTGACCTTTTAAAGTCTGGGGTGACCTTGAATGGCTTTGAGGGAGCCTGAAAGAGGGCCAGAGATGAGAAACCAACCCACACAGCTAGGCCGCTTAAACCTCTGGGCCCGCATTGTCCGACAGAAATTTTGCGATGATGGGACCGTTCCGCGTCTGTGCTGTCCCACGTGGCGGCTGAAGCCTTGAATGCGGTGGGTGTGACGGAGAGACCGACTTAAATTCATTTACATTTCAGTGGAAACCGGTTTAAACAAAAGTGCAATGAACTGATTGGATGTAACTGACATTAATTAAACCAGTCCGCATTTAAATCTGTAGGTGGCCCCTTGGGGCTAGTGACTGCCGTATGGGACAGCCTAGTCTGGATGATGTTTGTTATACGTTGGATAAGGCGGGCGGGGAGGCAGGAGATTCTGTAATGGCCCTGGCTCACCCAGAGGGCTCTGGGTTACTTCCAAGGTCAGGGAGACGGGGGCAGAAGAAACCGAGGTTTGGCTGTTCAGTGCCTCCCTGTGCTAAGAGCTTTGGACGTATGAAGCTGCCCTCAGCCCTCAGGCGGGGTGCCCGGGGTTGGGCCCGGGGGGGGGGGGGGGGCAGAGCCGCAAAGCCGGTGTCCTCTGTCCCACGCCCCTTGACTTCCCTGTGCCATCTCTTCCCAGGCGGCTCTCAGAGCCTGGGGGACGGCGGGACGCACCCCCAACCCGAGGCCCCGGGGCTCACGGGGCGGCTTACTTGTTCAAGCAGCTCTCGTAGTTGAAGGTGGCCTTGAAGCCGTAGATGGAGAAGGTCACGACGCTGGCAAAGATGGAGGTCGAGCTGTTGATGAGGGACACGATGATGGTGTGCTTCTGGCAGTTGGTGGAGGGCTGGTTGTAGCTGGCAAAGGCGATCAGGCTGCCGAAGCCCAGGCCGAGGGAGAAGAAGATCTGCGTGGCCGCGTTGATCCAGGCCTTGGGGTTGGCCAGCTGCTCCAACTGCAGAGCCGGCAGGGACGGGGCTGGGGGAGCCGGCCGGGTGGCGCTCCCCCGCCCCGTAACCCACCGACCGGCCGGCAGAGGGCGGGAGGCCCGGGGAGGGGGAGTGATATGTAAAAGGAGCCCCCTGATCCATGACCAGGCACTGTGCGGGCCCGCGCCCCCACAAGATGGAGGCAGTGTGGGCTGGGGCTGGAGCTCTAGGTCTGGGATGACGGTGGGGGGTCATTTGGAATGTGGGGGGCATTTGCGGGGGCGGGGGGGGGCTACCACAGCCATCTTGTTTCCAGGCGCCAGATTTGCCAAATGAACTTG
>NW_024412424.1:4521957-4532353 GCF_014898765.1 Herpailurus yagouaroundi
ACCACAGCCATCTTGTTTCCAGGCGCCAGATTTGCCAAATGAACTTGCCCCAAAGGCGATGGCCCCCCCCCCCCCCCCCCGGGGGCGGGTGCCGTGGGGCGGGGGGGGGCGGGGGGGGGGGGGGGGGGGGGGCTAGGGAGGGATCACAGAAAACCCTGCGGGGTGTGGATTCACCTCTGTAAGGGAAGGGGTGTGCGCAGGTGTGCGGGAGGGAGAGAGGTGGCTGGGTGCTAAATCCGTAGACTGCCAGGAGGGTGTGAGGTGAGGGTGGGGGCCGGGAGGCCAGATGCAGGGCTGGGGTAGCAGTCACTCGGGGTGGGGGGGGGGCGCTGAGGAGGAGGAGGGTGGGCGGACCAAAGACTCAGTGTCCCAGAATGAACAGGGCTTGGGGACGGCCTGGCTGAGGAGGTGACCCAGTGCCCGTAGGTAATCCACACTGCCCCCACCCACCTCCCTGGGTCTTCCCCTCTTTCCACCCATCCTGGAAGATCGAAGGTCCCCTTCCCCCCAGCCTGTACCTTGGGTGTGAACATGTACGCCAGGCCGTTGGTGGCTCCGTGGAGCGTGAGGCCCCTGACCAGGTAGATGATGAGCACACAGTAGGGCAGCAGCGCGGTAAAATACACCACCTGCGGGCATCAGGGGGCAGAGTCAGCGTCCTGGAGACACGGTGCCCACAGTGCCCCTCTTGTCCCTGCGACAGACCTGAAGGCCTCACGAAGCACCACACTGTTACACTGTCCGGCTGGCAAGGCATCCGTGCAGGGGGGCTGGGTTTGAGTTTGGGCCGGCGGAGAAAGTGGGGAGGTGGGATGCATTTGCCCACCTCCGTAACTGCCGGGCAATCTGCTTCAGGAGAAACAGGAGACCTCTGCCTGCCACTCTCCCTTCAACCGGACCTTATTCCAGAAAGGATTTGAGGCCGGGGCGCCTGGGTGGTTTGGTCAGTTAAGCGTCCGACTTCGGCTCGGGTCATGGTCTCACGGTTTAGGAGTTCGAGCCCCGCGTCGGGCTCTGGGCTGACAGCTCAGAGCCTGGAGCCTGTTTCCGATTCTGTGTCTCTCTCTCTCTCTGCCCCTCCCCCGTTCATGCTCTGTCTCTCTCTGTCCCAAAAATAAATAAACGTTGAAAAAAAAAATTAAAAAAAAAATGTTATTTTTTTAAGTTTATTTATTTATTTTGAGAGAGAGCAAGGGGAGGGGCAGAGAGAGAGACAGAGAGACAGAGAGAGAGTCCCAAGCAGGCTCCACAGTCAGCACAGAGCTCTCCCCGGGGCTCGAACTCACGAACGGGGAGATCATGACCTAAGCCGACCTAAGTCAGACGCTTAACCGACTGAGGCGCCCTGCTTTACATTGTCTTTAAAAGAAAAAACAAAACCAAGAGAAACCCCCAAAAAACCCGGGGGCTGGGAGCAAGGCACGTCTCTCCAGAACGGAGCCCCGAGAGAAACTTGGCCCGGAGAGGAGCTTGTAAGGGAAACGTGATGACGTGGGCGTGGGGAGCGTGTCCCTATCAGGAATATGACACAAATTCGATGAGCTGATATTTTATGAGCGGCTTTGCTGTCGCGGGGTTGAACGCTGGACGTGATTGGCATTTCTGGTCGACCAAATCGTGTTCCTGCGGACACGACACGTATCACGAGTCCGGTGGTGTTCGTGGTGGTTTGGGCGACCGCCTCACGCTCTGGTCCTGCTGACTCTTACACGGCTTCGAACAGGGATCTGCCGGTGCCCGGATGCCTGTCCGGGAACTGGCGCTTTTCCTCCCTATCGACTGCGTATGCGCCCCAGAGCCCCTTTACTTAAAGCCCAGAAGTACTTCGCAAAAAGAATCTTGTGAAGGCGGTTTTTGCTTAAGGTGTGGGTCCTCCGGTGAGAAATGTGCCTGGGGGCCCACGTCCAGATGGGCCCGGATCGCACTGGGCCCTCCCCTCCTGCTGAGGCATTGACGCCACCTTCCCGGCCACTCCCGAGGCCACCAGAGGAACAGTTTGTGCCCCCTCGCCCCAGGGGACGGCAAGCAGAGGTGGGGCGTGTCTTTTATCACTGATCCCTCACTGAGGTCACCGTGACTTGAGAAGTCATCAACCCAGCTGGGATGACGGGTATGGGGCGGAGACAGATGAGGGCGAGGGCATCGGCCAGCGCGCTGAAGGACATCAAGGGCAAGAGAGGAGGGGTGACCGATGTCCACAGCCAGGGGACACTTTGAGGACACGGAAGGCAGGTCCCTGGAACTTCCCTCCTTCCCCTCAGGTAAACAAGTGTCCTGGGGGGGGGGGAGGGGCTCTCCGGGCTCCCTCCTCCCTCACCAGGGAAGCTGGGCATGTGGCCCAGCCTACACCACCGGGAGAAACCATTTCTGACCAGTCTGCAACAATTCATTGGAGGGCAAGAAAAGGAGATTCCAAGAGAAGAGGCCAGGAAATGGTCCACCGTTTTGAACAGGATTAATCCCCATAAATAAAGCTGTGGGGGCGCTCTGTCCTGGAGACGGGGTGTGGCTTGAGCAGAGGCAATGGAATAAGTGTTCATGGCACGGCATGACCTCATACGGCACTTGCGTAAATGATCTGGAAAGGAGTTGACAGATACTGCCCTTGGATCTTCTGTATCACGCTCATAATCATCTGGCGGAGACAAACGGCAAAACCCATGTTTTTATGGGCAGAGAATACTAGGCAAGCTTCGAGATGGGACAGAGGGAGTAGCTGCGGGCTCTAAGTTCTTCCAGAGAAGGTTCACTGGTCTTTTAGCTTGGCCGTGGGACGGGGCGCTGTTGGGGCTACGATGCCGGCCGTCACGGAGTCTTGGAGACCAACAGAAGACGCCAGGCACAGTACTGGGCTCGTCGCAGGGTGCCTAAGATACTATGGGTCATTCTGGTCCTGCTGCCTCAAGAGAAACACGGTGGGGCTGGAGGAGGTGGTCAAGACAGTGAGGGCAGGTGGCCTCTTAGGAGCTTCTGAAGGGAAAAGTTGGGATGGATCAAGTCACAAAAGGTACGGAGAGAGCAAACAGGAGGCGATTCACTGGACAAGAGGGTGGGGAGTCTTAGGGACAAAGCTGGGTGTGTCCCAGCTCTGCCCTCACTGGTTGGTGCCCCGGGGCTGGCTCCTTTGCCCCTCCACACCTCGGGTGAGTGGGATAATGAAATCCACTCCAAAGGGCTTTTGCAAGACTGAGGCAAGGCGCGCCCAGCCCGCAGGGGACCGGCTAGGAGTGAATGGGTATGAATGAGGCGGGTGTCACCGGGGGTCCAGGGCACCTGCCGCAGCTTGAGAAAGATGGCAGGTGCTGGAAACACTGCAGGAAAAACTTTCCACCTGGGGCAGATTAGAGTTCAAGAGCATCTCAGCCCCCTCCCGCGCCCCCGGAAGGAGTATAAAGCTGGGGGTGCACCAAGGAGAGAAGGTTTGGAAATCAGGCCTGACAAGCAGCTCAGAGCAAAGGTTCTCAGACTCAGCTGCAGATTAGAACCCTCCCAGGGGAAGCTTTTAACATCCTGAGGTTCAAGTCCCTCCCTGCCCTGATCACTCCAGGGCCTCTTGGGGGAGGACCTGAGATATCAGAGTTCTAGAAGCTCTCCAGGTGACCCGGATGTGCTGTCCAGTTTGAGAGCCAGCGGCCCAGGGTGTCTGGGGGACGTGCGCAGTCACTTAAGGCTCTTAAAGAAGGGAAGACTCACTGTCGAGGTGCTCGGTGCCGCTCGGGTGGTGTGGCTTTGGGGACAGCTGCCTGGCACAGACATGCTCATCCGTGTAGGGACCGGGAACGCCCCCACTTCAAGACCGCAACTTCAAGCACCTCCGGCCACGTTCACGGTCGCCTCGCAGGGGATTCGTGCCGGAGACGTCGCCGCTGCCCTCCCCCCCCCCCCCCAGCACGGCTTCTGCGCCCTCGCGAGCACCGCCCAGGTGCCGGGCGGGGGGCGCTGTGCGGACCCACCTTGCCGGTGGACTCGGTGCCCCGCAGGATGCAGAGGTACACCACGAGCCAGGCCAGGAGGAGGCAGAGCGCCTGCTCCCACTGCACGCCCCCGCTGTCCTGGATGGACGGCGAGATGTTGAGGGTCTTCCGGTACCAGAAGTACTGCGTCGAGGACGCCTTCTCGCACTCCTCGTCGTAGCCTGTGCGGTTGCCGTTCAGCGGGCACACGGACCACGGCAGGGGATCCTTGGGGATCAGAACAAGCACACGGCCAGGTGAGGGCTGGGGCCGAAGGGCAGAGCGGGGAAGGACGGGAATGGGCCTGACGGGAAGGGTGCCCGGTCCCCAAAGGACAGGAGCATCCGAAGGCAGACAGGGACCAGGAGGGCCGGTCAGGGGCACAGACGGGCTTGGGGGGAGGAGAGAGGCTGGGAGAGGGCTTTGCGCACCTTGCAACCCCACGGGAGTTTGTTGAGGATCACCTGGCTCTGCCGTGGGTCCGAGACACTGGACCAGACAGACGACGGCCAGACCGTCTACGAGAATAGAACCCACAACCTCTGCAACAATGAGCCCACGGACTCCAGCCACAGCATCTTGCAGGGAGTGGCCTGGAGTGGGGTGGGCAGGACCTGGGCAGTGACAGCCAGTGTCCCTAACTCACGTGCTCCCCGACCCCAGACCAACCGGAGAAAGCCCCATCTGCTCCCCTCACCGCACAGATAGCGCCCCCTACCCCAGTGCGGGCACACCGGAAGCCGTGCCTTTTTTCCCACTGACACACCTTCCCCATTCCTCTGCCTGCCCTGGGGTCTCCGCCGAAGGCAACGATCGCAAGCTCTGGATAAATTGCTTCAGTCTGTTCTCATTTGGGTGGACTTGGCTTATTTTCACACATTCCTAGCAAGTCCTGGCTTGAATGAGACTCAGGTCCTTCCCTCACTAACAGGCGGTGGGGACGTGCTTCTCCCAGGACAGACGCTGGGTTTAGAAGTCAGGCAGGGGTGAGGTTCAGCCTCCCTGCAGCCACCTTGTGTGCCTAAGACGGAGAGAACCCAGCACTGCTGACTTCAGTGGAGCCTGAGTCAAGCTATACCTGAAGCAGTTCCCCTCCTGGACTTTGTAAATAGAGTCAGTAAGAGCCCCTTCTGCCTCAGCCAGTTTGAACTGGGTTGTCTGTCACTTAGGAACAAAAGAGCCTAGAGATGTGTGCACAATGAACAGGATAGAAGTGGGAGCTGAGGAAGGGCGGGCGGTGGATTTAATTCTGGCTCTGGGGGCAGGGGGCAGGGGTTAGGAGTCCCACCTCCACTCTGCCAAGCCCCACAGCCATCACTTTTGCTTGTTTCTGGGTCCCGTAAGCTCAGATGTCATTAGACAAAAGTTCTCCACTGACAGAAGCAAGTCCTGGCCCACTGGGTTCCATCTGTGTGTTTCAGGGGAAACAGACGTCACCTCACCGATGAGCAGCTGGAGCCCAGCTTTGTCCACCTGGAAAATGCTCGGGACCTGTGCAGGGGTCGGGGGTGGACCCCTGGCCTGTTGAAATTCGAGTCCGTTTCTAGCTTTGACCAGAATAGTTCTGAAGATGGTCCCCAGCAGTTCCTTCCATGGAAAGGCGGCATTTACGGCCCCTCCCCGTGAACCTGGGCTGGCCTGTGACAGAATGCAGTGACGTGACGCAGTGCCCCTTCCCAGCCTGGGCTTCCTGGGGCCTCGCAGCCCTCATTTTCACGCTCCTGGAAACCAGCTGATGTGTAAAGACCTTTGGCCATACCGCTGGGCAACAGAGACTCATGGAGAGAATGGCCACGTAGAGCCAACTGAGATGCTCGGCGGCAAAGCAGCGCCATGCCCCAGGCAGGTGGGAGGGTCCCTCGTGGGCTTGGAGTCTGGTGGAGCTACCCAGCCCACGGCCCCTTGGGCCACTGGTCCGTCCACTGGACCATTGCTGAGCCAGCCTGGGCTGGCCTGGTTCCCAGCCTCGGCTACATGACTGAATCCCGGGGAGAAGGGAGGCTTTAAAAAAAAATACGGTGCCCAGGCTGCACCCCCAGTGACTCTGACTGCATCGGTCTGGGTGGGGCCCGGGCCTCGGAGGTTTGAAAGCTCCCCCAGGGGGGAGGAATTTAAGCGAGCGCAAGGACTTACGAAACTGACCGTTTCCCAGCAGCCAGCCTCCCCTCCTCGGAATCAGTGGGTCAGGCTCGCATTTTGTATCTGGTTTTCTAACAGCCCCCGGTGCTCCTTGTGGGCAAGGTCCTAGACAGGAGGCTGGGAAGCCTGGTAGGGGGATGGACAGGCTTCAGCCCCTGAGGCCAGGCTGCTGGCATCCAGTCTCACAGCTACTCAGTTCCCCTCCGCTGATGCGGGGCACCCCACATCGCAGGGCTGTGGTGACGGTTCCTGGGTAATTACCTCTAAAGTGCTTGCAACTGTGCAGAGCCCTGAGCTGGCTTTGAGGGAGCGACCGCTGCTTCGGGTACTATCATTACATGACCACGGAGGAGGGCTCCAGAGTGGGGGAACTAAAGGAGAAGTCCACGGGGCCTGGGAAGGACAGACCGAATGGATAGTCGAGTGATTTTCAGGAGTTGCTGGTCCTTGCATTTCTGAGACTTAGGAAAACGTGTCTCATTTCTTGAGACAACCTTATTTTCACCTTGGGAAGATGGTCAAATATTCCTGATTTTGTTAGAACAGGACATGTTGCTTCTACCTTTGGAAAACTGTTTCTATAAGTACACAGAGGCATAATGCTGGCAATGCATATGGCAACTCTTCAGTTGGAGTTCCATTGTGCAGTGCACCACCCGCCCAACTGTACATGATAGCTCTGCACAGAGGAGGAGGAGTGGCCACGGGGGGGGGAGAGTCAGAGGAGCTGCTGTTTCCACCCAGAAGGTAGAGGAGAGGCAGGGCTGTGGCCAGTCTTGATGGAGTCAGGGAGAAGATGGGGGCTGCAATTAAGCTCAGAGCAGAGAGCCCTTCCTGTCAGGGATGCACACGAGGCATTTCCCCATGGGGCGACCCGGGTAGGGTTGACCGGGTGGCCAGAGTGGGGCGTGGATGTAGCATCTTCCGAGTGTAGATGCCACGTTCTGATTACTGAAGTCATTCACCCGGGCATTCCTCGGGGCGCCAAAGGCTCACGGCTGTGCCCAAGTGCTCCAGAGCGTGGCCCCACAAGTTGGGGTTAATCCACAGTCCCTGGTCGGCCCTGCCTTGCTTTTGGACCCTGGGGACAGTGTCTGTCCTGCAAAGGCCGGGTTCAGTGGCAAAGGGCGTGGCGTCTGCCCGGGGAGCTTCTGTCCGAGAGGGAGGAGGCTGCTGGAAGGCAAGCCGGGGGCAGCGGGGAGGGGGTCCCCGAGAGTGAAAGGCAGGTGCCGAGGAAGAGCCGTGAGCACGGGCGGCAGAAGGGAAGACTCCTCTCGGCTTGGACACAAAGAGCACCTCTCAGTGAGGAGTTAGGGTTCTCGCCTCTCTACGATGTTCGGCCCCTTCCCATTTTCTGCCACGAGCGTCAGCTATGGCCATAAATCAGAAATACAGGTTTAAAGTGTTCATCTTTGGGAGTAGCCCCTGCTGTGTTACAGGGGTGCCGACGTTCGTTCTAGAACTTTGGTCTGCAGGGAAATAAATGTGGGGGCTCCGCCTGGAGCCAGGAGGCTGGCAGGACAAGCGACCAGAGCTGGAAGGGGGAGGAGGAGGGGAAGGGGGCATGAGTGGGGGTGAGGGGCGTGGCAGGGGAAGCCCTCCTGCTCTTACTGGGTCGGTGGCTCTCTCCATCCACACATCCTCCCCTGGAGCATCTGGTGGTGCTTTATACTTTGGGGGGGGGGGGGTCGTCACATCTTTCAGAACGTGACGCAAGCCAGAAACCCGCTCCCCAGAAACGCGCACACACGCGCGCGCACACACACAATGGCAGGGTCCCGTGGATGCCTGGCTCGGGAGCCCTCCGCTCGCGTGGGGTGCTCAGCCTCCCCCAGCCCCTGAGGCCGCCGCCCCCCCATCCTCACCCCTGTCCCCCCCCCACCCCCACCTCGGGGCGTGGCCTTGCTCTCCTCTCCCTGCCCCGCTCCCCGCGCCCGCTCTGGCACGGGCTCGCTCACCTGGAAGGAGTGGAAGAGGTACCAGAAGGCCCAGGCGTTGATGATATTGTAGTACGTGGAGAGAAAGAAGGACATCACCATGCTGGCGAGGCCTGGGAGGGGGCAGACGCGTGCTGAGGACTCCCGCGTCCGCCTCTCTCTCTGCCCCTCCCCGGCTCGCCCTCTGTCTCTGTTTTTCTCTCTCTCTCTCTCTCTCTCTCTCTCAGAAATACATAATAAAAAAGCATTAAAAAAGCAAACTTAGCATGAGAGGCAGGCTGTCATTGACAAGTGCCACCCTGATGCTAGACGTCACAGGTGCTCCCCCCTTGGCTTCCCTGACGCTGAGTCACTTGTGCCAAACCCTGCTTCGCGGTGGCCGGGGACGGGGGTACGTGGAGGGGTGTCTGGAGTGGAGGGGCCTGGAGCCCACACCGGCCCCCCCCCCCACCCCACCAACCCAGAGCCACCGTGCGCATCTCCGCCCACCCCCACCCCACCGTCGGGGACATCTCGTTGGCCGTCTGAAATTGGCCGGGGCGGAAGTGTTTACACCACGGGTATCAGGGGATGCCGCAAACAGGCCTCCCCTCCCCCCCCCCCACCCCGAGAGCTGGCCGTTAAACATTTACCAGCGCCCCTGCTTGGCACACACATCCGGTATCTTTCCTATCAGGCAGCAAATGCCACCTCTGAGAAGCCCTCTGTGATTGATTACTCGGGCGGATCGTAAAACCACACACCTCCTTGTTAAAAATTAACAGCCCTTCGCGATGAGGAGGCAGTTCGGGTTCAGAGATGATGCCCGAGGCCACGGGCACACTTCTTGTGCCTCCGAGACTACATGCCACGCCAAGCATACACCTCCCTTGCTCCTGAAACACCACTCTGCTTCCCTGCCTACCTGGCTGGAGGCGAGAGGGCTGAGCAGAAGAGACCGTGGCCAAGGGCTGGCCAAAGTTCCTCCCGCCCACAGGCAGCCCTGGAACGTGAGGGTTGTGCAGGGCGGGTTAACTAACCATCTCCGAGAGGCGCCGGGGACGCACCAGCTCGGAGGAACTCAGGGGACACGGGAGGCACAGCGCGCCCAGCGCGCCACCCATGTGCCCCTCTGCTTCCCCGCACTGGAGACATTAACGGGCCACCCCACGGGCCCTCGGTGGTGCAACAAAGATCACACGAGCTCGTGTGCAGGTACCATACAGGCTGGCACCCGGCACGTAGTAGGTGCTCACGAGAAGGAGCCATTATTAATCATTAGCAAGGAGCAGTTAGAGCTCCCAGAGCGGTAGCTGCTGGGAGACTGAGTTGCAGCTCCTTGGCTGGGCAGCTATTTCCTTTTACAGAAGAGCCAGCTGAGGCTCACGGAAGAGAAGCAGTGTGGTATCGGCCCCCCAGAGGGTGTGCCTCCCCCCCCTTCTTCACCGACCTGCGGGTAAGGGATCCAGCCCCGTCGGCCGACATCCCGCGGCACCCAAGGCTCTCTCTTGGGCCTTGTGCTCGCCCCTTGCTCCGGCTGCCCTGCCAGCCAACGGGCTCCCACCCACACCCCCTGCTGTCCAGGATCCAGGAGAGTGCCCACTTACCAACACCACCAAGGTAGGGGCTGATGGTCCTCCAGGCACCGATGCTGCCCTGCCGCATGCGCTGGCCCACTGACAGCTCCAGGTACAGGAGGGGCATGCCCTCTACAACAAGCATGATGATGTAGGGCACCAGGAAACTACCTGCGGGTGTCCAGAGCCAACACCAGGCCATCACCGATGAGTTTAACTCGGGAGCCCACCTGACCTCCATGCACATCCACCCTCCCTCCCTCCCTTCCGTCTTTCCACTTGTCCATTCATCTTTCTACCTTTCCACCCACTCATCCTCCCACATCTCCACTCATCCTCCATCCTTCTGCCCTCACTCTCTTCCACCTTTCCCACAGCCCACTGTTCTTTCATTCCCCTCGCTCGTACGGCACATATCCATTTTCTTCTATTCATCCATCCACCCATCCAAGCATCCATCCATTCAGCCACCCACCCAAGCATCCATCCATCCACCCACCCATCCACCCACCATCCAACCATCCATCCAGCCAGCCACCCAGCCACCCATCCATCCAGCCAACCAACCATCCATCCATCCACCCACCCACGCACCCATTCAACCACCCACCCACCATCCAACCATCCATCCATCCACCCAGCCACTCATCCATCCAACCAACCATCCATCCATCCATCATCCACCCAGCCACCCATCCATCCAACCATCCATCCATCCATCCACCCACCCATTCAACCATCCACCCATCCAAGCATCCATCCACCCACCTATACATCCACCCATTCACCCATCCATCCACCCACCCAACCA
>NW_024412424.1:4532453-4550212 GCF_014898765.1 Herpailurus yagouaroundi
CCATCCATCCATCCACCCATCCATTCAACCATCCACCCATCCAAGCATCCATCCACCCACCTATACATCCACCCATTCACCCATCCATCCACCCACCCATCCATTCATTCACCCACCCAACCATCCATCCATCCACCCACCCATCCATCTATCCACCTACCCATGCACCCATTCAACTACCCACCCACCATCCAACCATCCATCCAGCTATCCAAGTATCCATCCACCCATCCACTTACCCACCCATCTATCTACCCATTTACCCATCCACCCACCCACCCACCCATCCATCCACCCATTCACCCATCCATCCAACCAACCATCCATCCATCCATCCATCTACCCACCCACCCATCCATCCATCCACCCATCCAAGCATCCATCCACCACCCAACCATCCATCCACCCACCCACCCATTCAACCATTCACCCACCATCCAACCATCCATCCATCCATTCACCATCCAACCATCCATCCATCCATCTACCCACCCATCCACCCATCCGTCCGTCCATCCATCCTTCTATCCTTTCTATCTTTCTCTTTCTCCATCCAGCTGTTCATCCATCTATCTGTGATAACATGCAGACTTGTCAGTTAAAAACTTTAAATACTTCCATCCTGGGTGGTAAACTGCCATTGTCCCAAGCCCCTTGAGTGCCTCCCTCAATGCCTCAGCTGCCCCAGCCCCTCTGCCAGAAACCCTATTCCACCTTCTGTGGCAGTAACCAATGGCAGAGGCAGGGGCTTGGTGTCTGTGTATGGGGAGACAAGCGGTCCTCAACAGACAGAGCCTAGGCCACCATCTCCTTTTACAGAGCACCTCCACTGTATGTGTATCTGTTTTATACAGTGGCCCTCAGCTTAACATTTTGTTTTAATAAAGAGTACTATGGCTAATGCAAATTTAAAACCCACCGGTTCCTCGGGGCTGTCTGCAGATAAGAGCCTGTGGTGATAGTATGGAGCCAGGGGGTGTGGATGGACTATGGAAGCCCTCCCCACTGCTGGCACCTGGACAGAGGCGGGCAGCCTGCTGGGGGCTCCCCACACCCCTGCCCTGCACAGCCCTGCCCAAAGCTTCTCCTGTGAGCCCCGCCCCTCCTCCCCTGAAGTCCTGCTCATCCCTCCCCCCTGCTCCCAGCAACTTGGCAGAGAACCCGGGAAAAGGTGCCAGAGGAGAAGAGGGCAGGACTCCTGATTAAAATAAAACCCTGACATTACAGCTGCAGGGATTAAGGGCAGGTTACAGAAGGAACTGGTTCCAAAAGTGTTCAGGTAAAGAATGAAATACGTATGCTTCTGTGAACATCGAATATTTACGAAAATGCCTCTGTCGTGCTTACGTGTTGCCCCAGAGCCTGCTTTCCTCCCCCGACCACAACACGACCATTTGTGTCACCCTCGTGTAGCTGTACGTCATCCCATTTGGAAAACACACCCAGATTCATTTCATTGGTCCTCGGACACTGGGCTGTAGCTAGGTCCCTGCTATCATGTAAAAAAAAATTGTTTTAAATGTTTTTATTTATTTTTGAAGGAGAGAGAGACAGAGCATGAGCGGGGAAAGACCAGAGAGAGAGGGAGACACAGAATCCGAAGCAGGCTCCAGGCTCCGAGCTGTCAGCACAGAGCCCGACGCGGGGTTTGAAGTCATGAACCGTGAGATCATGACCTGAGCTGAAATCAGTCGCTTAACCGACTGAGCCACCCAGGTGCCCTGGGTCCCTGCCATCCTCAACAGAGCAGTGGGACCAAGCTTGGTCCACGTGTTCGGTTCTCTCCTCGGGACAGAGATCCCAGAAGGAGAGTGGCTGGCACCAGGGCCACGCAGAGTCAGCTCCCACCGTGGAGAGAAAGCCACGGCCGTGTGCGTGGGACCACCGGGCCTCACATTCCTGGCCTCGTCCTCCCTGCTCACACGGGGGCCTACGACAAGCGCTACCCTCTCACTTCTGGACTCTGTTCTGATGACTGCCAGGCCCCGCCCCCTACCTGCCCCAGGGAAACGTGTTTGGACGTCTTACCAGGTGCCTCTCAGCAGCAGAGAGTCCAAGAGGCTGGCTGCTCTTGGACTGGAAGGGGGCTGCCACCTACAAACCCAGCAACATCCAAACCCTCAGTGGTTCTAAGAAAAAGCTCATTTTCCCCCAAGGCGTTAAACAGTAACCACAGGAGGCCTGGCAAGGTCTTTGACAGGGCCGGGCTGATGGCCCAGTGTCCACGGGAAGCTGGAAATCCAAGGCCCGTGCCCAGGTGGTAGCATGGGGGCTCTTGAGGCCTGCCCGTCGGTCATTTCCATTATCCGTCCTCCGAGTATCCAAACGCACGATCCCAGCGAATTTGCTCGGCCACTATTTTCTTAACGAGTGATGTCAGAACAACTGAACGCCCACACGCAGAAAAAAACGAATCTCCACCCCCATCTCCCATTTTATACCTCCTCCCCCAAATCTCAAAATGGATCACAGACCTATGGGCACAGCTCAAAACTATAAAGCTTCTAGAAGATAGCCCAGGAGAACATCCCTGTGACCGTAAGGCGAGGCAAAGATCTCTTGGACACCACGTCGAAAGCACTGTCTGTGAAAGAAAGGTATTGATGAGTTAGATCTCATTTGAAAACTGGGTTCCGTGAAAGGCACGGTTAAGAAAGTGAAAAAGGCAAGCTAAGAGGCTGGGGGGGACTTCTGCAAAACACGTGTCTGGAAAAGACTTGGTGCCTGGAATTTATAAAGGACTCTCAAAATTCAACAATGATGAAAAAGAAAAAAAGAAACCTGTTCAAAAAAGGTACAAAAAAATACACGCATGGCAAATTAGCCCACGAAAAGATGCTCAACACCAGCTTGTATTCTGAAAACGAGCAAATGTCAACCAAATGAGACGCCACCACATACCTCTTGGGATGAAACGGCTAGAGTAAGAAAGGCTGAAAGCACAAAGTGCTGGCGAGGCCCTGGGGCGAACCCACCCGCGCGTCGCTAGTGGAATGCAAAATGGTGTAGACACTCTGGGAAGCGGTTTGGCAGTTTCTTGTGAGGCTAAGCACTCACTCACCGACCCTACAGCTCAGCAAGTTGACTCCAGCGTGTTTATTCTAGAAAAATGACAACGTACGCTCACACAAAAACCTGTATGTGAATGTTTACAGCAGCTCCCTTCAGAGTCGTCGGAAACCGGAAACAACTTAATTGGCATCCAGCGGGTCAGCGGATAAGTAAATTCTGGGACATCCACACGATGAAATACTACTCAGCCAGTACAAAGGAACAGACTACTAATTCCTGCAACAACATCGGAGACTCTGAGAAGCATGATGCCGAGTTAAAGACGCCAGATTCAAAAGGCTACAGACTGGGGCGCCTGGGTGGCTCAGTCGGTTAAGCGGCCGACCTCGGCTCGGGTCATGATCTCGCGGTCCGTGAGTTCGAGCTCCGTGTCGGGCTCTGTGCTGACAGCTCAGAGCCTGGAGCCTGTTTCGGATTCTGTGTCTCCCTCTCTCTGACCCTCCCCTGTTCATGCTCTGTCTCTGTCTCAAAAATAAATAAATGTGAAGAAAAGAAAAAAAGGCTACAGGCTGTACGACTCCATTTATGTGACATTCTGGGAAAGGCAAGCCTGGGGGGACAGAAAACACACCTGTGGCTGCGGGCCGTTGGGAATGGGAGGGCTGACAGTAAGGGGTGTTACTTGGTGGTGGGAATACAACCATACATTCATCAAAATTCATAAAACTACACCAACAAAAGTGTATTTTTCCGCATGTAAATATATCTCGCTAAGAGAAAAATCAGTTTTGTGATCAGTTGGAAAACGAGCCCACTAACCAACCCTCTTCCCACTGGAGTGCTCCCCATGCTCCTTTGATGTAAGACCTCTGAGGGGCACCTGGGTGGCTCAGTGGGTTAAGCGTCCGACTCTTGATCTCAGGGTTGTGAGTTCAAGCCCTGTGTTGGGCTCTGCACTGGGTGTGAAGCTTACTACATTAAAGTAAATTAAATTAAATTAAATTAAATTTTATAAAATACAACCTCTGCACTGCCTCAGCATGAGGAGTATCAGGGAGAGGCAAAGGCCTTCACTCCTGTGTGTCTGGATGGGGCACGTTGTGAGAGATTCAATATGGACGCACATTCCCTGAAGCTGCTCCTGTGAACGGATTCCTGTCTCCCCCGCCCGTGAATCTGGGCTGCTCTTGGGACCAGCTCTGTCCAACAGGATGTGGGGGAAAGGACGCCATGATGGTTCCAGAGCCTGGGCCTCAGGACGCCCTACAGCCTCACCACCACCTCTTGGAGCGCGTGCCCTGAGGCTGACACGTTTGGAAGCCGGTCCAGGGGACCCGGGGGTGAAAACCCCCACTGGAGGAGAACCGAGGGCCCATCCAACTCAGCACCAAGCACGCGCGTGTGAGGGCTTTCCAGCCGCCAGTGGATGCCACCATGAGAGCCAGGCCTGATGAAGCCGGCAGAGAACTTCCCAGGCACCCACAGAACTGTGAGAAAGACTTCACTGTTTCAGCCTCTACTCCCCCCACCCCTATTGGAATTTGACCAACGACCCCACCCCTGCCCTCCCTCCGGTCTCACCATCACGCATGGCACCTAAGGTCACATCTCGTCTGTCAGCTTCGACGGGACGGCCTCCCAGGCTCTCTTTGTCTCTCATGACCTTGACCTGTTGGACGGTACTAGCCAGTTATTCTGTGGAACATCCCTCACTTTGGGTTTTGGCAGGAACCCTGAAGCGATCTGGGTCTTTGTCCAGAGGCACGTGATGCTGCTTCGCCCCATTCCCGGCCAGGTTAACTTTGCTCACTTGGCCAAGGTGGGGTCTGCCAGGTATCTCTGGGGAAAGTTCCTGTGTGCCCCTTAGAAACGATTCTGTGTCTTGCCGGGAGATATTCTGAGATGAGGTAACCATCCTATTGCCCACCAGACCTGTGCCCTCTAGATTTCGCTGGAATCTTGCCGGGAACAACAGTCCCACGTTGTTGGTTGCCGCTCGGCGACTTTCTAATCCCATCCTTCGTTCTAAGTCCTTAAGTTCTAGGGTGGCCTGTTGAGCCGAGATGGGTCACGACAAGCGGGTGGCCCGGCCCCGTGTGCGTCTGCATTACTCTGGGTGAGGTGGATGTTTAGTTACTGAGGACACTTATATTCCGAGGATATAAAGACAGTTCTGAGCCTGGAGAACTCTTGCTCGCGGCCAACTCCCCAGCAGCCGCCATGATGTCTCGGCCGCAGTCCTCTTGGTGGTTTTCTCGCGTCCGCTCTACAGCTGCCCGCGACAGCTTATTGTCAGAGAAGCCCCCTGCCCTCCCACTTGGCCAAACCGTCTTTGGCTTCTCCTCACACCTAGAATAACACCCGCACTCCCGCCCCTGGCCTCTGCGGCACAGGGCTGGTGGTCTCCCTCACGCCGCTGCAGCCACGGGGCCCTTCCTGTGGGGCCGGCCTCTGCACGCTCGCCCTGGCTGTTCCCTCAGCCTGGACTGCTTTCTCCCTTCTCTCATTTCTCTGCCGAACCTGCCTTCCTCAGAGGGGCCTTCTCGGTCTGCCTCAGTGACAACAGTCCCCACGCCAGGGTGAGCCTTCAACCCCTCACCCCGTTGGACCTTCCTTCTGAGCAGTTACCCACGCGAAATTCTGCTGTGACTTTGACTAGTTGGTGTCTGTCTCCCCTTAGCACGGATGTTCTTGCTCTCTGGTCTGTGCAGAACAGAGCGAGCGGCGCTGGGCAGAGAGCAGAGCCCCGGGAATATTTGTTGGAGGCAGGACAGAATCCTTCAGGCCTCACCAGACCTTCCACGCACATCACTTCCTCCAGAAACCTTTGCAGGTCACCCAAAGGTAAGTGGGGTGCCCCCCTCACAGTCCCTGCTCACTGTCTACTGCTCTCTCCACCCCTACTTCCCTAAATAGCTTCCAAGTACAGAGACGGGGTCTGCCTGGCTCACAGTTGAATCTCCAGCCCCTAATAGGGCCAGATATGGAGTAGGTGGTCAGTAAGTATTTGCTGAGTGACTGCTTGATGGTAAGTGGCTCTCTGATGGTGGTTCTACTTGGGTGGGCAATATGGGAAGCTATTACCAGAGAGAGTTGACAGGCCTGGTACAGTTCATCACGTTGCTAAAATTTCATCCAAGATTCCTCTGAACTCTCGCTTTATTTTGTGGCTGTATTAATATAGACCTTGGGCAAGTCTATATTGGCCTGCACCTCCCTCAGAAAGGCTGAGCCTTCAGAAGGAAGCCTTTGCACCTACGATAATACACCGTAGATCAAAATACAAGGGCCACTCTAAGGCATCAGAGCAATTGTCTTCCTCTGAAATTGATTTGCCATGAGAAACAGAAGAAATGTGTTAGCAAACTTCTAGTACCTTCTCTGAGGAGAGCCAAGAGGACCCCGTGTTTATGGAACAGCATTGGACGATGATGAAGGATAATCTAAGAAGAAGAAGAAATGTCTGAAGATGAAAAACATACGGCAGGTGAATTTAAAGCCAATGGAGGCAATAAGCAAAAACAAACAAAAAACAAGCAAAAACAAAACAAAAAAACCCAACAAACAACAACAACAAAAAACCCCACAACCTTTAGAAATTACCCTGTCGCTCAAGGAGAAAGGAGAAAGTGGAAAGGACAGGCGATGAGGCACGGATGGCAAGCCCAAGCACTTCCTGTGTCTCTAGGGAGAACCACGCAGGACAGAAGGCTGCCAAGGCGGCATCCGGAACAGTAACAAATTCTACCAGACGCTTCCCTGGCTGCGTTCCTGAAAGGCCCCACTAGTCCCAGGTTAAAAGAAAAAAAAAAAAAAAATTAAGTTTTGTGAGCTCTCGTGTCCTATGCACCAGGGGGCAAAAACGGTGGGCTGTCTGGAGGTCCGGAGACACAGGTCTGAGTGGTCCAGCCTGGAAGATTCGCCCCACGGAACACGACGATTGTCCAGGCCCACCTGCAGCTGGGAAGTTAGACCTGACGGAGTGGCCAACTGCGGGAAGTTTATGCCCATCTCCCAGAATCCGAGGGAAAATCGGGCAGGGGGAGGAGAGAGGCACCCTGAGAGGAGAAGGGCACCCCGGGGGACAGAGCAGCCCTTTCTAGCAGGGTGGACGCCTGTCCCTCTCGCCAGGGAAGCCCACCCCCCTGAGGTGGGGGTTTCACCGCGTCGGGCAGCCCCAGCGGCCATTCACCAGGACAAGTTGGCTGATATCTACAAAAAGTACTTACTTCCCAGAAAGGCCTCTGGTGCACCCTCCGGGGGGGTCAAGAGCAGGCTCAAGACATTTGTAACCAGCAGGGGACACGGGGGAGGGTCTCTAGCTGGCCCTCTCCCCCTTCGTGCTAGGAGCCATACGGTCCCGAGGCACCACTGATGCAAATGTATTTCCCACCTAGACATACAGCTTGCAAGTTGTGCGAGATGAAGTTCCACACTGCAGAATGGGTACATAAGCTGTTCCGTATGTCCACGGACCCGCACGGAGCCGTTTTAAGTTCATAGCTTCAAAGAGTATCGAACGGTTTTGGAAATGATGGTCAGAGGTGAAGCAAGAAATAGCAAGACACTAAATTACATACAAAACATGCTCTTAATTTTTTTTAAGAAAAAAAAGTGTGACGGCATGACCTTGGGTACTGGAATTGGGGACGGTTTTGTATTTTCTTTCTTCGTATATTTCTCTAATTTTCCAAATGTTCTACCATGAACACGTATCACATTTGGGACCCCCCCCCCAACACACACACACGCGCGTATGTCCTTCTAGAACACGTGGCTGCTTATTTTTCTAATTATCACAGCCAGCGCCGGATCTGTTTGCTGCTCCCAAGAGGCTCACGACAAAGAGAAAATCCTCTCTCTGTATGACATTTATGTCCGCGAATCTCGCTCTGGTCTTTGAGACCAACAGAGACCCAAACAATCAGATGCAGCCACTTTCAGGGGAAGGTTTGCTCGGACGCACGCTCTCTTCCTACTTACACACCTTGGTCTCTACCAAACCACACGAGGACTTTTTAACCTGATTTTTTTCTTTTTCTTCTTGGGGTGTGTACATGTTCAGTTTAAGGGGCACGGATCACACATCCCCAGGGGAGGCTGAAGCTGCTGGCGTGGGGACCACACTTTGAGGAGCGCTGTCCTATCCTCCGCGCCCCTCCACCCCAAGGCCTTCTCCTCCTCCTCATTGACCCCTTCCATCTTGGCTTTCCCCCAAAAGTTTGTTATTTGGAGTCGACACCAGCCCTTACCCTGCCTGACGCCTTGGTCTAAAACTTGCTCGTCTGCTCCCACCCCTCCTTGCCCACCCCCTGTGCCAGCATGGCCCCGGCCCCTGGCCCCGTCTCTGTAAACTATGGCTCTGAGGGTACCGCTCCCCACCTGAGATCCTGGTTCTGCTCCCCAAGGGAAGTTCTAACTTCCCAGCGAAGCTATTGAGGGTTCTTTGGTTTGGGTTCATGCTGGAACCTTCCTCGCCTTCCTCCTCTCCCCTCCCGCCTTTGCCCCGGTGCCCACCCCATACGTCCGGGCCACGTAGAGTTTCCAGCCATTCCCCTCGGATGCATACCCTTCTGTGTCTTTGGCACACGGGGGTTTCTTCTGCCTGGAAGGTTTTTGTCCCTAAATCTACCTGATGAGCTCGGACTCCTCTGTCAAGGCCTAGATGAAATGCCACCAGGGCCGGGAGCCTTCCTGGGTTCTCTCGGGCAGTGAGTCCTTCCTCGAGTCATTTCAGTGAAGCCTCCCAAAGAACCGTCCGCGGAAGCTCTTGCTGCCCGCCCCCGTGTGGAAGGGCCATTTCCGTGGTGCCGCCCCCTTAAGGGCGATGACCACCTTTGTCCCTGGCTTGCAGCAGATACTCAATACTTGTTGAAGGACTGAAATTAATTCCTAGGACGTTTATATCGCTGAGCGTGTACTTCTCTATTCTCCTTCCTGTTTGGAACAGGATAGACGACGGCGGTTCTCATCCCCGTGCACAGTTGGATCCCCTGGGGAGCTTTAAAACTAATGTTCAGGCCACACATGAGACCGGCTCAATCAGGATCTGGGGAGGGACAGACGTCGGCGTGTTTCACAGCTCCCGGGTGATGCTAACGTGTAGACGGGCTTGAGGCTTCTCCACGGGCGGGTGGACACTGTATCTTGGCTGTTCCTCCCCACCGTGGGGGACGGGGGTGAGCCGTGTCTGAGCCCACGGTGCTGTGCACGGTAAGACATGGCTTTAGAGTCCCTTTTAACTGAGGGAGGAGGAGGTCTCCTGGAGAGGATGAGGAGTACAGGGTATGCCCAGCAGAGGGAGGGCAGCAGACATTTGGGGGGAGGGCAGAGGCGCAGAGGGGGTTGGCCTGACAGCCACCTATGGCCCCTAGGGCTTCCCCTGGGGACACTGCAGACAGCAGGTGTTGGGCCAGGCCCCCTCCGAGGTTGAGCGTCACAGCAGACCGTGCGGGAAAGTAAAGTGCCCTGAGTCACGGCGAGTCTGGGCCTGGGACTCCCATCTACCGCAGTCACTCCTGGCCTGCTCGGATCAGAAGATGAGACCCCGACGTGCGGGGCCTAGAAGAGCCCTGGCTCGGACGCAGGAGTGGTCTGAGCCCCAGCTACACCTCCAGGAGCCCCCTTTTCTTCTCTGGACTTGTCCCCCACCTCTAAGTGGGGGTGACAGCACCGACCGCCGGAAACGCTTCGCACGCTGCTGTCTCCCGGGGCACCGAGTCCCGAAACCCCAGCCCGGGCACCAGCTCACTGACCACACTGCCTCATGGCCGGAACCCAGCCTCGGGAGCCGACCTTGGAACCTTCATGTGTTCGACAGACGACAAAGCCCTGAAACTCAGCTTCCCGCCCCACGCGGGCACCCACATGCGCGCACATACGTGTGGCTCGGTCCCAGACCGGGAGCTGGCCTGGAGGGCTGCGGCTGCAGGGGCACGCGGGGCCGCTGGGGCCAGCTCACGCACGAGAGCCAGCTGCCCACATCTCTGCCACCGCCACCGGCTGGGACCTTACGTGGGGACATCACAGTGTGAAATCGGCCCTGGAGGGAGCGTTTGCACTGCGATTATCATCAAATGCTACACTTGAGGTCTTACTTCCTCCCCTCCCCCCCCCCCCCCACCCCGTCCCCGGCAGCTGATCAACATTTCCCAGCACCCCGCTACCTGGCTCCCAGCAGCTGGTGGCCCTGGGGGGCACAGGAGCAACCCTGACCTTCGTCCAAGTTGTGCTCCGTGGCCCCGCAGCATCCGTACCCCTTAGGCGCTGGTTAGAAAGGCAGATCCCGTCCCTGCCTCACCGCAGGTCTGAGTCAGGGTCTCAGGGGGCAGGGGCCACAGACCTGCAGTTTATGGGGCTCCCCAGGGAGGCTACAGTTGAAGACGCACAGCTGTAAGGACCAGAGAGGAGGGAAGGGAGGTGCAGGGGGGGCTTCGGGGGGACGCGGGACATCCAGTCTGGGTGTCATCCAACCACAACACAGGCAGGTGTCCTCCGATTTCTTCCTCTTCACGGTTCAAATATAATAGAAGACTTAGGGGAAAAACGTCCACGTTGCCACCAGCCACACCACTGTTCTCAGGCGTCCCCGCTTCTTCCACGACTCGAGCGCCTTTACGTACAAATCAGGCGCTGGGGTATCTAGTTTCCCCACGGGTGTGCGCAGCGCGTTCATGTCCCGGCTCCGTTCTGGAACCACACGGTCTTCCACCCTGACACGGTCGCCGAGGCCAGGGGACGCGCTCAAGGTGGGGTTTTGTGCTGTCTTTTACGTCTGCCAAGCGCCGGGGCGCTGAACGGCGGGGGTTGGTACCCGGAATGTAATCTTCCGAATTAACATTCCTCGTGCTGGGCCTGGCTCGGAAGGGCAGGACGGGAACAAGCCTCCGGGTCACAGGCACAGCCCCGTGGAAGGGCGCACGGACCCCTAATCCGTTTTATTCTGGGAAGTATTTTGGCACAGCCTGGCTCTGTAGTTTATAAACAAGCTCTTTGTTGGCGGGAGGTGGTGGGTCATTTAGAAGGGTAGACGCTCCTCTGGAGCCTCTCATGAGGTGCTTGGCTTCCCTTTTAGCTTTAGGGAAGACAGTGGGTCTGCAAACGGCCTGGATTTGGGGCCACACATGTCACCTATCAGCAGGTGACACTGCTGGGCAGGGCAAGGCTTGGGGAAAACCACCGGCAACCCCACCTCGCGTCTCCTGCGCTTTTCCTAACAGAGCTTGCTCATCCGTCCAACAAATACTCACTGGCGCCTCTTCTGACCCGGCTGCTTCACAGCGTGGGGCTGGGGGGAGACCGGGAAAGGGGGCTCCAGGCTAACGGCGGCTTCCCATGGGGAGGAAATAACCTCGTGCAAAGTGTAGAGGCAGGGAATACCCATTTTCTGGACAGAGAAGTGGCCCAGAATAGTTGGCGGGACTAGAAGATGAACGGATAGCAGACGATGGGGTGGAAATAGGGGCCGGTGTCGGGTGATGAAGTCCTAACTGTGCCTGGATAAGCTGTTTCGTCTTTTATTCTGTAGACACTTATGCTTAAGGGGGTGCCACCGGCCCAGCCTGTACCTGCCCACCTCGGACGCCTCCAGCCGGCCACCCACCCGTCCTCTCCTCCGTGCCCGCCCATCCATCAGCCAGCATTTATCCATCCACCCATCCAGCCCAAGTATACACTATGTACCACACCCAGGATTTCTTCTTCCCTTTTTTTTTTTAATTTATTCATTTACTTTGAAAGAAAGAGAGAGCGAGCGAGAGAGGGGCAGAGAGGGAGAGGGACACGCAGAGAATCCCAAGTAGGCTCTGCTCTGCACTGTCAGCACAGAGCCCGACACGGGGCTCGAACCCATGAACCGTGAGATCATGACCTGAGCCGAAATCAAGAGTCAGAGGCTCAACCGACTGAGCCACCCAGGCGCCCCCAGGGTTTCTTCTTCTCTCCTTTTCTGGGTCCTGGAGGGCTTGAGGTGTCCCCAGCAACTCCCTCCATATATTCTGTTGCAGAACTACTCCAGCCTACCTGTGTCACCTGCAGACGATTCAGGGGACGGTGTTGTTATTAACAAGGAATTAAACAGTCATGTGACAGCAAGGCTCACCTGGACCGATGGCTGGAAAACACGCAGCCAGGCAAGAGGTATCATGGCTGGGTGTGCCGAGCACAGCAGGACGAGGAAACCTCATGCTGACAATTCTTTGAAAAGTCAGTTATGAAGCTGTTACAACATATGGCAACACAGGCCCTTCGAAGAATTATAATGTATTTATGTCCTTCAAATGAATAAAGGAATCAGAGAAGGGCACCTGGGTGGCTCAGTCATTTGAGCGGCGGACTTCGGCTCAGGTCACGATCTCGCGGTCTGTGAGTTCGAGCCCCGCGTCAGGCTCTGTGCTGACGGCTCAGAGCCTGGAGCCTGCTTCGGATTCTGTGTCTCCCTCTCTCTCTGACCCTCCCTTGTTCACACTCTGTCTCCCTCTCTCTCTCAAAAATGAAAAGGAAATGTTAAAAATGTTTTAAAAATTGTTTTAATTAAAAATAAATAAATAAGTAAACATTAAAAAATTTTAAAAAAGGAATCAGAGAGTTAAGATTCGCTATGTAAAAAAAAAAAAAAAAAAACCAAACAACTCCATGGATTGACTTTTTGTCAAGTTTTGGGTTTTTGTTTTGTTTTGTTTTTGAGCTGGTGGGGAAAGGGGAGGGGGAGCAGTGTTTTACGTCTTGGTCCTTCTTACACGGGTTACGTTTTGTGAATCCTTTGGTCTAACATCTCTTATTGTCCTTCATGGTGAA
Source organism: Herpailurus yagouaroundi (assembly GCF_014898765.1). Lineage (NCBI taxonomy): Eukaryota > Metazoa > Chordata > Mammalia > Carnivora > Felidae > Herpailurus > Herpailurus yagouaroundi. The sequence goes on from NW_024412424.1 coordinate 4,545,261, forward strand.
AAACATTTCCGATTATAGAAGGCATCACACACACACACACACACACACACACACACACACACTCACACACTCACATGCACACACACAGTACAAAGCAGAGAAAAATCACTCTGAGATAGCTATTATTAATATTTTGGAGTGTTTTTTTCCTCCTCTCTTTTCTTGGCATATTTTTAAACATAGTTGAGATCATCCCTTTTACACAGTTTTGATTCTGACTATCCCTCCCTCCACTGAATATGACGTAAACGAAACGTACACGAAAGTTCTGAAAACTCCTTCTTAGTGGCTGCAAAGAACACCATTACATGGATGTTCCATAATTTACTGAACCAACCCCTTTAGTTGACAGCTCAGGAAGTTTCTTTTCTTCTTCTTCTTCTTTTTTTAAGTTTATTTATTTTTGAGTGAGAGAGAGAGAGAGAGAGAGAGAGAGAATCCCAAGCAGGCTTTGAGCTGTCAGCACAGAGCCCGATGCGGGGCTCAAACCCACAAACCGTGAGATCCTGACCTGAGCTGAAGTTGGCCGCTTAACCGACTGAGCCACCCAGGTGCCCCAAGGGCTTAGGAAGTTTCCAACATTTTACTCTTATTAAAAGATGGAGACCGGGGGCACGTGGGTGGCTCAGTCGGTTAAGCAACTGACCTCGGCTCAGGTCACGACCTTGTGATGCATGGGTTTGGGCCCAGCATCAGGCTCTGTGCTGACAGCTCGGAGCCTGGAGCTTGCTTCGGATTCTGTGTCTTCCTCTCTCTCTGCCCCTCCCCCACTTGTGCTCTGTCTCTGTCTCTCTGTCTCTCTCTCTCTCTCTCAAAAATAAATAAAATGTAAAAAAAAAAAAAAAAAAGATCGAGACCATCCTTCCACCCTCGGTCAGAACTCTGATCATTTCCTTCAGGTGGAATTCTAGAAATGGAACCGAGGAGGAAAAACTGTTCAATGCTGAGGCTTGAACCCCTCTTGCCACACTGCCTTCCAAAGCGACAACCGCATGCACAGAGGCTCTGTGGCATGTCACGAAGGTGTCCCCGGCGCTCTGTAACGTTAAGGGAAAATGAGGTGCGTGTGTTGGTCTAGCTGGTGAGTGTGCACGATGCGTCAGAGGAAGCACTTGTAAAATCAAACCAAACCCGAAACAACAGAACTGCAATGACTTGCCTGTCCTGTCACCTGCGGTTCCAAACCCAAACCAATGCTGTAACAAAAAGATTTAAACAGTTGGCTCAAGACCCTTTGACCCGGAGTTTCAAATCGCGCTGCTGGGAATACGCTTCTGATTTGAAAACTGGTGTCAAGAGTTTCTGTCGGGGCGCCTGGGTGGCGCAGTCGGTTAGGCGTCCGACTTCAGCCAGGTCACGATCTCGCGGTCCGTGAGTTCGAGCCCCGCGTCGGGGCTCTGGGCTGATGGCTCAGAGCCTGGAGCCTGTTTCCGATTCTGTGTCTCCCTCTCTCTCTGCCCCTCCCCCGTTCATGCTCTGTCTCTCTCTGTCCCAAAAATAAATAAAAACGTTGAAAAAAAAATTAAAAAATAAAAAGAGTTTCTGTCGAGCAAGCCAATTTCCTGCTCACTGTTCCCAGGTAAAGGGAAGGCTTGCTCAGAAGTCAGACTACTGCCCCAGGGAGAAAACGCTCCCCGGCCCTCCTAGGGCTCTCAGCAAGGGTGTGAGGCGCTGGGCCGCCCCTGGGATGGGATCGGGGGTTGCAGAGAGCATCCCCCACCCCCGCCACGAGGGCGGCTCTGGGGGAAGAGCTGGGCAGCGGCGCGCCTCAGTTTACCGGCCGGGAGCACGGGCCCAGCGCCGGCTGGCGCGCACCCCCTCCGGCGCACTCACCTCCGCCGTACATCTGGCACAGGTAGGGGAAGCGCCACACGTTGCCCAGGCCCACGGCGTATGAGATGCAGGCAAAGACGAACTGCAACGGGTTGGCCCACAGCGGCCGCGCCTTCTCCATGGCCGCGGGCTCGGCGCGGAGCTGCTTCGGAGCGCGGCTGCCGCGCGCGTCCCGCCCGCTCGGCCCTGTGGTGGCCCCGCCGCCGCCGCCGCCGCCGCCACAGGCTCGCTCGCTTTTTAATTGCTAATCTCATTAACGCGCGCCCGCCGAGGGGCGAGGCTGGTAAATGGATGACGGCGGGCCCCACCCCGCCTGGGGCCGCCGCGGCCGGGAAGGTGCCCGGGATTGCGCCGCACGGGGGCGGCGCCCGGGGTGTGTTGCTGCGCGGCGGCTCTTGGGAGCCGTCGGGGTCTCCCAGCCCACCTACCCGTCGTTTCCTGGGTGCCTGCCGGGTGCTGGGCTTGGGCTGCGGATGAGGCTGTGAACAACAGACATCCCCGACCCTCCCTCCGGGACCGGGTGTTCGGGCATTCCCCGCAGGGAAAGGCTTACATTCATTGGACAGGATAAAATGTCCCATTTTCAACTACCTTTGAAATTGAAAGGACAATTTCATATAGTTCATTTTAGTCCATATCAAAGCCTGAGGCACGAAGAAGACAACTAAGGCAAAGAAAAAGGGTGAGCAGTACTGGGGTATAGGCTGGGGTGGTCAGGGAGGGCTTCCCAGAGTAGGAGATGTAACATTGCCCAGAAACTGGGAGGAAGGGAGCGAGGGAGGGAGGCACTTTCCACCCTCCTCCACCGCCCAAAGACACACACTTCTTGGAGGAAGAGCCATCCAGGCGGCCAGGTTTCCCTCCGTCTGCAGGCAGGCCCTACTTGCCTGCTGTGTGTAGGGTGGGGAGTCCGGCTCTGTGATGCAGGGTGGGGCCAGGAATCCGGTTTTGAACAACCTCTGTGATTCTGATTCATGACACTGGCATTGAGGCCTAAGAGACCAGTCTGGAAAGGTTATTTGGTTCAGGGTGGTCACTAGACGTGTCTAAGCATGGTGCTTTGGAGAAATGCTTCTGTCACTGACTTAGCTGTGTGACCTTGGACAAGTCACTTAACCTCTCTAAACCACTATTGCCTCATTGAAACAATTGAAACAAACCTCTCCCCCTCCCAAGGGCCCATGTGAGAATTAATTGATAGCTTACTCAGTGGCATTATAGTAAGTGCTCGATACAGGGGTCACTGTTATAAGTCCCCAGGGGTCTGGATGAATGAATGCGTAATGCGCTAAATCAGTTCATTAATATTATACTTTGAACAGTGCCTGGTACACAGTGAGCGCTATGAAAATTCTTGATATATAATTAAAATTAAAAAGAGATGAAAGGTGGAGTCGCCAGTGGAAATCTTCCTTGAAGCCAAAATGAAATCATTACTCTGGTGTCCCCAGCGCTCCTGCCCGGCCGGTGGCTGACAAAGTGCAGTGTGGTCAGGAAGGTAGGGGCTTCTCGGACGTGCTACCCATCCTTGAAGTTTCTGTCTCCAAAAGGCAGAGCAGGAAAAGTCCACAGTGCGGCAAGGGGCGGGGGACCATTTTGGTTTTTAAACTTTGGATTCTGGTGAGTGTTTTTTCTACAACTGGCCTCCTCCCCGGAGGGACCCACCAGCCCAGGCTAGTTTCCGCTGCTTTTCCACGTGAACTACATCACACACGTGGACTCGTGCCGCATGTGCTCTATGGTGCCTGGCTTCCTTGTGGGATTCAGTCCGCGGCAGCGTGTGGTTCTAAGGCTGTTCTTTCTCACGGCTACATAGTATTCTATGCAGTGAACATACCCTAGTCAATGACCGCAGGACGTTTGGGGCTGCTGTGAATAAAGCAGTGAGGAACATTCTAGTACTTGCCCTCGGGCAGGCGAATACACGCAACGCTGGGAACTTCCGGGCCGGACGGCAAGTGTGTGCGCGGCCTTGGCAGGTGTTGCCAAACTCTTTTCTAGAGAGGTGGTACCAGTTTATACTCCCACGAGAGTTTCGGTTGTCCTGGGTCCTCACCAACGTCTGTCATTCTGTTCTCAAAGTGCTACCCGGCTTTGTGGGCGTGTGGTGATAGTTCACCGTGACTTTTAATTGTCACTTCCCGGATACTAATGAGGCTGCATACCTTTCCCTAGGCGAACTGGGTCATCTGGAGAACCTCTTTCGCGAAGCGCACGTGCCTTTGCTGCTCTGCAATTCACTTGTCTGTCTTTTCCTTCTGACCCAGGGTTCCCTGCACATTCTGGATACGAGCCCCCTGTCAGTTTTATGCGGGACAGATTTCTTCCCTCCGTCTGCGAGCTGCCTTTTTCTTCCATCGGTGCTGTCTTCTGATGAACAGACGTCCTTGAATTTAACAAAGTGCAATTGGCCAATCCTCCCCTTTCGGGGTTCTCTGTTAGTTTTTTGGTTTTGGTTTTCTTTTGTTTTGTTTTAAACAGATGTCCTGTTTGAGACACGTCTCCCTTAGCAACTCCAAGGTCACGAAGGTATTCCTGAGAATTTAAATCTGTGGCAAGAGGAGTCTCGGCGGTCTGTAGACGGGGCCGCCTTTTTAGTGTTGCTGACTGGTTTAGACAGAAGGCACGTTGCCGCCTCCAGCTGTCTGCTTGGCGCGGTCTTGTCCTTGGAAAGGAGTTTTCCCTGGAGGGTGCCCGGCCGCACGGTGGCATTCAGGAACCGGGCACCCTGGAGGGACGCCCAGCACGGTCGCCTGCCACCTAGCATGTGAGGCTGTGCTGTTTGCGGGTTGTTGGCTTGACCAGGCAAGGCCCCTCTGCCATTTCCCGCTTCCAGGGCTCGGGCACTCACACTGCCAGACGCCCCGGGAGGCCGTCCGGGGTGTGAGGTCCTGGGTGGGGTTTGTGGGAAGCACGGGGAGATGCCCCACAGCAGGACTGAGTGACTCTTCAGGGGCGGACGCTCAGGACTCCCGCCAGGGTCCCCGCACCTTCCTGACACCCACCTGCGAGCTAATCTGCCAAGAGTAATTGTGTTGCTAGAAGGGTGAAGAACAGGCCTGAGGGGGGCGGGGTGTGCTTTCATGGGAGCCAGCGAAGGGGGGGGGGGGGGGTGGAGG
>NW_024412424.1:4550612-4569876 GCF_014898765.1 Herpailurus yagouaroundi
GGGGGGGGGGGCAACCTCTGTGTCACGGAGAGCGAGTTCAAGTGCCCAAGGGCAACAAGGCTCTAGGCTTGGTGAAGCCCTGCCCTGAGTGCTCCCCAGTGCTCCCTGGCAGAATGGAAGAAATCTTCCCCTCTGACCAGAGGACCTGTCCCGTCTTAGCCTGCCACGTGTCAATGAGGACACGGCTTCAGCAGGATAGAAGGCCGGCCTACCAGAATTATCTGGCTCAGGGAAGAGGGTGGAGAAGGAAGGGGCGGTCCTGACTCAGTTGCATAGGTGTGGTCACAGATTTCCAGGATTCCAGATTCTTACCCCACCGATCGCAGCCAGGCCACTTTCAATCATGTGCTCACCCCAGCGATAATGCTGTTACTTACCCCCACCAGTCCCCGGTTCCCCACGAGATAAAGTCCAAACTCCTCAGCCTGTTCTGTAAGGCCCTGAGGAATTTATTTTTTAATGGGGCCAAGAGGAATTTGATCCTTGCTCACCTAGGTTCCAGAGAAACTAGACTTTTCACCTTCTGGAATATAATGTGCTTTTTTATACCCGTGGGCAGTTCCCTCGACCAGGAACACCTTCTCCCTTCTTGACCTGGGAAAAGCCTCCCCCTGCTTCCTGACCCAGATGGAACACTACCGTTTCTGGGAAGCCCAGCACCCCAGCCCTGGCCAGACTCTGTTGCTCTCTCTTTCCTGCTCCCAGCCTGGGGCGCACATCTGGTTTCTAATGCTCTCCGCGTGGCCCTGTCACGAAGAACGCAAGATATGTGTCCCCTCTGCTCCGTGGCTGGGTCACGTCTCACCCACCGTTTTCTCCCAGCCCAGGTGCGTGCTTGAGTCTCAGTAAAGGTTCGCTGATACGTGAAAAGGCTGCCACAGAATCTGGGCACTTCGGTGTCAGTCCATAATCGACAGCCCGGGCGCCCACATTTCAGGAAGTTTCTTCAGACATTCGAGCTTCTATGGCTCGCCTATGACGTGCCAGGAGCTCGCTCGGCTTGGGGACTGGAGGCACGGCTCTGGATGGGACGGCGCCCCCTCCCTGCTGCCCAAGGTACCTGCTGGTTGTCCCTGGGGCGGCACAGAGACACGCACCTCGAGATCTGGGGGAGCCCCTGCCTCTGGGCTGAGCGTGTGCATGCATGTGTATGTGTGTGCACATGCCTCTATGTGTGTGGGGCGGGGGGAGTGCGTGTGTGTGCTTCTGTGTGTGCGCGTCGTGTTGAAGAGGCAGGAATTCCCATGAGACCTGAGCCTTTCCTGGCTGCAAAGGGAGCTCCTGGGCTCGACCCCGGGACTCTCAGCGCAGCCAGCCCCTTCGACCGTGCTCTGCAAGCACCCATGTGCCCACAGATGCCCTGGGTTATCGTTAAAATGCAGGTCTTGGGGCACCTGGGTGGCTCAGTCGGTTAGGTGTCCGACTTCAGCTCAGGTCATGATCTCGCGGTCCGTGAGTTCGAGCCCCGCGTCGGGCTCTGTGCTGACAGCTCAGAGCCTGGAGCCTATTTCCGATTCTGTGTCTCCCTCTCTCTCTGCCCCTCCCCCGTTCATGCTCTGTCTCTCTCTGTCCCAAAAAATAAATAAACGTTGGAAAAAAAAATTAAAAAAAATAAATAAATAAACATTAAAAAAGAAAAAAGAGCTACTGATGAACGATATTCCTTTTTTCCCCTCTTTTCACAGTGAAATATAATACCCATTCAGACAACTGCACGCGAAGATACACGGCTCAGAAATGACCGTCTCACCCAGGTCACGAAAGGGATGGCCAGTGCCCCAGCGGTCCCTTCACCGACCCTGCGCGTCGCACCCGCGCCCTCCCTGCAGAAGTGACCCCGTGCTGACACCGTCTTGCTTTCCTGTATGGTTTTACGCCCCGGGCGTGAATCCGACTCCAGTTCTGTTTTGTCTGGGTTTAAACTTTGTATCAGGAAAAAAATATAATGGCTATTCTTCGGTGTTTGATTTCTTTTCACATCACATTATCATTTTCAGTTTCCTCCAAGTTGGTATGTGTAGCTGTGCTTAATTCCTTTTTTTTTCTGGCCACTCAGTTGTATTTTCTGTATGATTGTAACTGCAGATCACTCATCCACGTTTGGATTATTTTTGGATTTGGCTCTTACGAAGAAGGCTGTTGGGCATTCAGGTATGTGTGTCCTACGGGCGTGTGGACAAGCGTTTCTGTGGGTGGATTTGCTGAAACAGAGGCGTGTGTATTTTTAACTTTGGTAGATGAATCTTACAATGGTTGCTGCCGATTCGTGTGTCTGTGTCAAAACTCTACAGCAGCCTGGACTTCTGGTGGCTTTATATTCTCGCGTGGTCTGGTGAAAGTAAAAAACAAACGAACCAACAAACAAAACCAAAACAAAACAAAACAACAGGGGAGGGGGAGCATTAGTACCAATTCAGAACAAATGGCAAGCAAGAAGTAAAATGGGGAAAGAAGTCCAAATGTGTCCGTAATTATCGTAAATATAAATGGAGTAAATGGACCGGGTGAAAGACGGGAGTAAAAAGTTCATTTATAAGACACACACTACACATAACAGAAAAACTTATAGTAAATGGGTGAAGGGGAGATACCGGGAAAACATTATTCAAAAGAAAGTCACGGAGAGCTGGGTTGCATCAGACAAAACAGACTCGAAACCAAAAAGTGTTATGAGTGACAGAAAGGACATCTATCACTGGCAACATGTGACATTTTCAAAGCAACTAGCTTCAAAAAACTGGAAGCAAAACTTGGTAGGGCCACAGGGAGAAACTGACAGGTCTACCGTCAGGAGAGAGATTTCTGCCCTTGTCTGTCCATGATGGATTGTCAAAGCGGAAAATAAAAAGTGAGGAGCAGAGAATGGAAAATGATACAGATCATTGGAATAAAAACCAAGTGGAGCTTCTGAAACGAAAAATGCCATAAAAATGAGACACCGGAAACTCGGTGGATGGGTTTAAAAGTGGGTGAGACGCAATCAGGGAGAGATTCGATGAACTCGAAGGTATGTCAGAAAGAATTTTCTGGAACCCTGCTCAGAGAGACAAAGAGGTCAAAAGACTACGAGAAAGGTTAAGATATGTAGAACAATGAAGTAGTAACCTATGCCTCCTTAGTATTCTAGAAGAAGGAGAGGGAGAAATTGAGGCAGAGCAGTATTTAAAGTACTAAGAGCTCAGCATTTCCCACTACAGATTCACGCAGCCTAACGAATCCCGTGTAGGGGTTAAAAAAAAAAAAAGAAAAACGTATGTCAAGATGCATCATGACGCCAGGACATCGGGGTGAGCCCTGAATCCACGCCAAAGATCTCACTGCCGAGGAATGTTTCCTTCATGGGATTTTGAAAAAGTAAAAAGGTAAAAAAATCCTGGGCCGGCAACTTGGCGCGACAAGAGTTGAAATGTGCTAAGGAGGTAACTTCAGACTTGGTCGAAGCATGCAAAGTGACAATTTCAGGGAGTTGACCCCCAAATGCCATTTTTTAGGCGCCCAGGAGCCGGTCAGGGTTCAGACATCGCGTTTAGTCGTTAACGCATACAGCTGCTTTTAAGAGGGCCTCCCCACCTTTTTATTTTCATGACACAGACTTTCCGGAGAGACCGGGCCAATCGTTTTAATTGCAGAACGGCCTGCGCTCAGGATTTGTCAGATTGTTTCACTGGGGGTCATTCAAGACTGTTTTTCCCTCCCCCTCCCCGCCTAGCAGTGACGTAGGGAAATGCCGAAGTGAACGGTGTGAATTTGTACACTTTAGAGTGTATACTGTTCAAAACGCAGAGCCTGGAGGGACGCGGAGCAAGGTTAGAGGAAACAAGGAATTTAGCACCCGGGGGTCCCTTTGTCCGTATGACCACTTCCAAAGGACAGGGCCTTCAACAGAGTAACCCGGAGGGATCGTCTGTAAATTAATTGCTGACTCTCCGTGTCTAGAGTAGCTAATTTGCGCGAACACCACCAAGTGGGCGTCCTTTAGGAAAGGCCTGAGTGGAACCGACAGGATTTTTCAGGCCAGAGAAAACAGACGCGGAAACGAGTTTATGGGAACACGTTGCGGCCTCTCCCCACGACGACTCGGCTGGTCACCCGTTGGGAGAGGCAGCCGCGTGCTCTGTAAACACCGGGCCCCGGGGAGCGGTGGAGAGGCCCCTCCGTCCTTTCTGTTGGTGTTGGCCAAGGCTATCTCTTCGCCCCACATATTTGTGCCGGGAACAAACAGCCGAGACCAGCAAGAAGGCGTGATCTGCTGAGGAAGAACAGACGGGGCATTGTGAAAATATTTTCCAGGGCCAGAACAGACCTGGGGCCACACTGTCCCGATCCGTGACCCCTTGAGGACCTGTCCTGTGTCCCGCTGTGCTGTTTTGTGCTTGTGCTTTCCTTTCATAGCAGGAGGTGGCCCTACGAATCGCACTCTGCCAGGAAACACACATGCTTCATTTCACAAGCTCAATAGTTCAGATTATATTGGATTTCTTTGGTCTGTTGATACTCAGAACGTGGTCTGTGGACGAGCAGGGGCACCCCCGGGGAGCCTGTGAGAAAGGCAGACCCGTGGGTCCCTCTCCAGGCCTCTTAAGTCAAAACCCACATGCTCTCGTGGGACCCCTGGGGCGGGGGACGTGGGCACGTTAAAGTCTCCAGAGCACATTGGTTCTTAAACCTAGCTGCCCGTCAGGATCATTTGTGGAGCTTTTTATTTTTAATTAAAAAAATATTTTTTTTTTTTTTTTTGGGAGAGAGGGTGGGAGCAAGTGGGGGTCGGGGGGGGGTAGTGGAGAGAAAGAGAGAGAATGAATCTCAAGAAGCCTCCATGCTAAATGCAGAGCCCGACTGGGGACTCGATTCCACGACCCTGGGATCATGACCTGCGCCAAATTCAAGAGTCAGATGCTCAGCCGACTGAGCCACCCCAGTGCCCCATCTGTGGAGCTTTAAAGCACAGATACCCCCTGGGGCGCCTGGGTGGCTCCGCTGGTTGAGCATCTGCCTTTGGCTCAGGTCGTGATCTCATGATTCATGAGTTCGAGCCCCACGTCGGGCTCTGCGCCGAACAGCTCAGAGCCCGGAGCCTGCCTCCGATTCTGTGTCTCCCTCCCTCTCTGCTCCTCCCCCGCTCACACTCGGTCTCTCTCTCAAAAATGAATAAATGTTTTAAAAAAAGTTGTTTTAAACACAGATTCCCCCTCCGTTTTCCTTTGCCCGCCATTCCGAGCGCTCCTCTGTGAATGATCCCCTTCTGCCTGCTTTTTCCCACCTTTTCAACTTTCGCTAAAATACATTCAGGGTCGACAAAACGATGTCGGGCGTGCGCTCTGCTGGGGAGAAGACCAACCACACCGGGCCCTCACACAGTCCCTTTGCTTGTTACCGCTTCCCCCTCCGGCTTCTGCCCTGTTTGTTCTTGTTTTTATATTGGCTCCTCGACAGCAAGACTCCTCAAGAGGCATCGATACAGACTCCAGGCTTCTCTCCTCCCCGGACGCACCGCACTGTCACCTGCACCGGGCCTACTTCCCCCAGTCTAACGGAACTGTCTTCTCCAGGTCACCCGTGACCCCTTGTGGCTCAGGCCAAGGTCGGCTCTCAGTGTCTCCTTCTTGCCCTCTCTGCCGTGTCTGCCCGGGGTGATGACTGCTTCCTGGGGCGCATCTCCCCGGAGGCCTCCTGGACGGCCCCGGCGTGGGCTCCCGGGTCCCTGCCGTGGCTGCTGGTCTCCTCTGCTGAGTCCTTCTGTTCTCCGTGATCTCACAATCTCGCAGCGCCCCGGCTTCTCACCCACGCTCGCCTCTTCCGCGCAGCGATCCCGTGGCTTCAAGCCATCTACACACTTGTCACTCCCACGCTGTCTCTCCGGCCCCCGTCGGGCCTCAGATGTCTGTCTAGACGGACGTCTGCCGTCTCTCCATCGTCCTCATCGGGATGTCTGCGAGGCACAGACAGGCTTCCTGCACTTCACCTCCCCGGCACCTGCCAGGTGGCGAGTGAGCTGTGGAAGGCTCACGTGAGCAAACACCAGCTGGGGTGACAAGGACCGTCCACGCTCCAGGTGTGTGGGTGACGCACGCACGGTGTACACGGGGTGACTCCGTGTACGTGAAGTTCAAGAGCAGCCATGGGAACCTTGGGTGCTGGAAATCAGGAGAGTGGCGGCCTCTGGGCAGAGATGGGGCCACGGCAGAGGCGGGGGCACGGGAGGCCTCTCGGGGCAGAGACTGGGCGAGCCTTCATCTGGGTGCCGGTTAAACCAAGCGTTTCCCCCACGAACGCGCCCTGAGCCGGACACTAGGATCCGTGCACCTTTGCTCCAAGTTTGCCTTCGATTCAAAACACCCAGACTCAACCGCTCTTCACCGCTCCTCTCTCGATCGAAGCCCCGGGCTCTCACCTGGATGACTCCTAAGCTGTCCCCTGCTCCCAGTCTTGACCGAGGATGTCCGCTCTCAACGCAGCCACAGGCCCGTCGGGTTTTCTCCTTCCAAGGCTCACCCGTGCCACGTTTCCTTTCGAGGAAAGTCTCAGCTCTTCCCTGTCGCCCGCAAGGCCAGCGTGACCCAGCCCCGTGGCTCCTTGCCGCCCTTCCACAGGTCGGGCCCCTCCTGTCCCAGGCCCTTGTCCGCTCTTCCCTCGGCCTGGGGGTGCTCGTCGGCCAGGACCGACCCCTCGAGGAGGGAGCTGGCCTACTGAGCTTGCGCTCGACACCCCCAGCTCTCTTTTGCTTCCTTATTCAACTCTACTGTCGTTCCTTTACCTTAGCACCTTCTTTTCCAACACACCGCATGGTCTGAATGGCCGTCCCCCCCTCTCCCGCCCCAAAATGTCCACCCAGAACCCAGGGCTGTGACCTCCCTGGGAAAAGAGCCTTTGCAGGTGTAACTAGGTGTTTGGAGATGAGAGCATCCTGGTTAGGGAGGACGCTAACCCCGACGACAAGTGTCCAAGGGGATGTGAAGACAGGGGCAGAGATAGAGGTGATGGGTCTACCAGCAAGAGGTGCAGAGCGGAAGGAGCCAGATATAAGAGAGAGCATATGGTACGATACCATCTGAGCTATCACGAGAGAGAGCAGATCCGTGGGGGGCCCAGAGCCCAGGGCCCAGGAGGGTCCCCATACGGGAAGCCGTGCAACTTTTGGGGGTCGATGAGAACGGCCTATGTCTTGGCTGTGGTGGTGCATACACGGGTCCCCGCGTTTGTCCAGACGCGTCGAGCCGTGCCCTTAATACGGGGGCATGTTCTTGCATGTAAATTCTATCTCCAAAAGGGGGCAGAAGGAGGTGGTTGCTTTGTCTAGAAAAGACATAATAATTATCTAAAGCCAATACCCACCGTGGACCCTGAGGCAGGTCTAAAGATGTGATTTGAGAATCTCAAAACATGTGGCAAGAATGTACAGTGCCAGGAGGCAGAAAATATAAAACCCAAGGGACTGAGAAACAGACGGCGCTGGCTGTTTGGAGTCCGACCCAGGACACGCCTGCGAGACCGCAACCCTGGCAGAGCCCACGTTTCAGACCACGCGCCTCCAGCCTCGCACCTGCCGCTTCAAGCCTCTGGACCATGTCAGCAGCCGCAGCCAGGCCGGAAGACCTTTACTGAGTTAGCAGGGCAGCTGTCCTGGGGGATCCTGGGGTGGGGGTGGGGGGGGCTTATCAACCCCGCCCACTTCTCTATCTGTTCTCTCCTTGGGGGGCGGGGCCCAACTCCGATAACAGATCACTGATTTTAGTTACAAAGTGAGATAAGCGCAGGTCAAAGGGTTCAAAGGTTTTGTTGAATACGAACCAGTGACCGGTTCGGAAACGCCGTTGGTGGCTTTCCAACAACAGCTGTTTTACAAGGAAGGAAAATCCCACACCCGTCTCTGACGGGAATAGGGATGCAACCCCCCAAATAAGATGTCGACTAATAGGAACCAGTAAGATATGAAAGGATAGTGCCTTGTGACTGCTGCGGGCCGGGCCCCTCGGGAAGCAGACTGAGACAGAGGTCGGTGTGCAGGACCCCAGTTGGGGAGGGTCCCGGGCAGGCCCGGTGGAAAGGCTCTTGACCCAGGGAGGGGGTGTTCTGAAGGGGGCGGGAGGGCCTGGCCTTTATGCTTTTGCACTGACCACCGTCGGATGCTGTCGCCCTGTCGGGCATGTAAACCCAGGCCAGGTGGTTCCCTTTAGTTGGGCAGTTTGCAAAGGGCGGACAGCTGAGGACCAGTGACATTGCCAGCAGCTGGGGTCATGGTCCTTTCTTTATCCTGAAGGGGATTACAAAGCACGCAGCAGCAGCCAAGGTGGGGCCGAGTCAGAGAGTGAAGATACAATTTAGATTCAGGCAGTGTAGACAGTGAAAGGAAGAGAACAATGCAAAGGTGCCGGCTCCCTGGGTCCTTCTCCCTCGGGTCCGAAGGGGCAGGACGGCCGCCACACGAGCTGGGGGACGCCGCGTTGCTAGACTTTCATCTTGTGGGTCTATCCTGAGCTCATCCGAACCCTCCCAGGGGAGGTGGGCAGGCAAGGGGGAGGTGGCTTTGGAGTAGTTCCTCACTAGCCTCACACCCCCTCTCCCCTCGTCAACTGGGAGAATCAAAAGACATCCTGCTAGGACTCAGATGAGCTGTGGTTCAAACTTGCCCGAGGGGCTGCTGTGCCAGTGTGCCTACAGCACCCGTCACAGTGACCAGGTGACATGGTTGCAGGACTCTGAGGACAGCTGAACACCAGAAAATTAAGTGCTGTACTTTGCAGTATTAACAGAAGAGAGAGAGAGGGAGAGGGAGAGAGAGAGAGAGAAAGTCCATCACCTCAATAGATGCAGAAAAGACAACTGGCCAACCTCAATACCCATTTGTAATTTGTATCAATGCTCTTAGCAAACTGGGAATAGAAAAGAATGTCTCTAATCTAGTACGGAATATTGCAAACGTTGTTCTTATTCATGAAGTTATTTAGAGTGTTGCCCCAGAGGCGGGGAACGAGGCAAGCATGGCCTCCGTTGCCTTCTATTCAACATTGTACTAGAGGTCCCGGCCAGTGCAATAAGGCAAGAGAAATAAATAAAAGACATAATTTCCTACTTATCCAGGCCTAACAAGGATGGGAATTACGCTCTGTATGAAAGATTTTTCTCGTGGCTGAGTTTTCAACAGGTTTGGTCACCGGTATGGGGGAAGTTTTGGTATTAGAAAACTTATAGGTAACATCTAATATCTTGAACAGTCTACCCAAGGGTTTCCATGGCTTAAGCAATGCTTGTGCAGAAAGTGGAGGTTCAGTCTCACAAACATTGGGATTGAGCTCGTATAAGGGGCCCTCACGCTTGAGTCCCAATGGGGAGGGCTGGTCTGGTGCTCAGTCTGGGGATATCCTTTCTCTCAAGAGCTACTATTTAAAGGCAGCTGTGGCCTGGCCACGTGAGCGCACTGGGCTGAAGAGGCCGAGCGGGGTGTGAGTTTGCCCTCTGATAAGGAAGGACTCACAGCATAGAACATCCATGGCGTCTACCCTTTGGTCTCCTCAGTTCATCGTGGGACCACATGCTATCAATGCCCCACACACATCCACTTCTCCTCGCCAGGAGGTGACCGGCGGAAGGTTCTTTGTGTCTCTTCACCTGGAGGCCTTTCTTGGACACCGGAGCCTGCTCAACCCAGGCACGAGAAGTGCCGGGAGTCGATGCCCCGGGATCAAGGCGCAACCCGAGAAGCAGGGAGCTGGTGGGTGATGCCCTGACCCCCCACTCCGGAGAGGGATGGGGCTTGGCGGAGCACCCAGGCACCCTGCACGTGAGCACGCCCTTTCCCGCCTCGTGCCCCCGCGCCCTCACCGTGCTTCCTGGGGTCCCCTCCCAAGTGAATTGCCTGAACCAAAACTCTTGTCTCGGGGAAAGCCGACTACTGGACCTGGATGCCAGCCAGAGGACAACAGGATCCCAGGGCTGACGTTGAGTGGGGTGGTAAGACCCCAGCACGCTGCTGGGCCAGTCACCAAACTCCAACCGGGGCAGGACGAGGGTGAGGAAGACAGCAGCAGGCTCTGGTCGACCAACTGCCACCACTGGAGGTGCCGTGACGATGAGGACGCCCTATGGCACGTGCACAAGAACAGGCCGAGACTCAGGCCGAGGTGGGATCCCGGGTGGCATGATCAGGAAGTGGACCATATTCACAGGCCTGGAAAGTCCCCTTGGCTCAAGCCACGCCCTGATTAGGAAGGCAGGGGACTCTGGATGGGACATGGGCCCGTCTGGGCGGATGCCCTCAGGAGCCTTGACACCCCAGACCCCCCTGAATGCTTGGGTCTTAGCAAGTGGCTCATGGCCGTCGTAGAGGGCAGCTCCCTGACCTGGAAATCGTTTGGAGGCCTCTCTCGAAGAGAAGAGCGGCCAGATAACCTCTGTCCCCCCAAGATCTGCCATCACTTGCACTCAGTGCTCCTCGATCAGACCACAGGGGCGAGTATCAGCATGGCCTGTGGAGAGAATTACTGTCCTGCTTGGAAAGAAAGTGAATCATTCCCCCAAAGCGCTGAAGCAGCTGGCTAGTGCGGACCGCCAGGGGCCGGAAGGGCATGTACGGGCACGGAACTCGAGGATGCTGGCCCAGTGGGCGATGGAACGGAAGCCGGCTAAGGAGAGCTATTGACAGAGGGCTTCTCCTCTGGGACTCGGTGTTCGGCATCCGGGCAAGGACCCGTGAATCCAGTCCTAAGGCACTGCTGAGTGGTTCCCGGGAAGCTGGAGACCGTGGCGCACTGAGGTGGGACACGAAGGCTCGGAGGGAGGGCCTCTCCCTCCTGGGACGGATAGCAGGTGGGCGAGCCCCCCTCCTGGTACAGCGAGGGCGGCAACGTTAGTCCTGGCGAGGAGCTGGGCGGGCCGCTGTCCTCTGCTGGCCAGAGCACGCAGGGGACGCTGCTTACACCGGCTTCCCAGGACTTCTGATTCACACACAGCCTGATGTGGGGCTTGAACCCATGAACCGCAAGATCAAGACCTGAGCCGAAGTCGGACGCTTAACCGACTGAGCCACCCAGGCGCCCTCTTATCGTCTTTTACTTTTTTTTTTTTTAAATATAATTTATTGTCAGATTGGTTTCCATATAACACCCAGCTATTGTCTTTTACTTTCAAAAGACTTGCTTACATGAGAGGAATTAGGCCTTGAACTTCTAATGGAAAAGCTTTAGAATAGAAGCATTTCTACATCAGCGAAAGAATCATTAGTGTCCAATGTGTGCATG
Organism: Herpailurus yagouaroundi; assembly: GCF_014898765.1. NCBI lineage: Eukaryota > Metazoa > Chordata > Mammalia > Carnivora > Felidae > Herpailurus > Herpailurus yagouaroundi. The sequence goes on from NW_024412424.1 coordinate 4,561,847, forward strand.
CCATTTAAAAATGTAAGCATCTCGGGGCGCCTGGGTGGCGCAGTCGGTTAAGCGTCCGACTTCAGCCAGGTCACGATCTCGCGCTCCGTGAGTTCGAGCCCCGCGTCAGGCTCTGGGCTGATGGCTCAGAGCCTGGAGCCTGTTTCCGATTCTGTGTCTCCCTCTCTCTCTGCCCCTCCCCTGTTCATGCTCTCTCTCTGTCCCAAAAATAAATAAACGTTAAAAAAAATAATAATAAATAAATAAAAATGTAAGCATCTCTACGGATCGTTTCGGTTCATAAGAATAGACATAACGAATAGCAAAGTTTTTTATCAAACAGGATTACTCACTCTAGACTCAGAATGTACTGCATACTGAGAAAAAACAAGCCCTTAAATGTTGAACAGCAGAAATTAGTAACAAAACCCCTTTATGCTGCTTCTGTCATCAAAAGGTCTGAGCCATAATTGAGCAGGAGCCTTGAATTTTTAAGCTGAGCCAAAGCTGCGTCCCGACAGCCAGGAATGCGCCATCTAGACAGCTCAGCACAATCGAAAGTTCAGTCAAGGCTCGAGCCAACATTCTTAGGAACCCAGAATATATAGACCAAAGAGGCTTGCTTTCTTGGTCAGATGAGGGAAATCTCAAAACTAGGTAAATGTGCAAAAAATAAACGTTTAGGGGCGCCTGGGTGGCGCAGTCGGTTAAGCGTCCGACTTCAGCCAGGTCACGATCTCGCGGTCTGTGAGTTTGAGCCCCGCGTCGGGCTCTGGGCTGATGGCTCAGAGCCTGGAGCCTGTTTCCGATTCTGTGTCTCCCTCTCTCTCTGCCCCTCCCCCGTTCATGCTCTGTCTCTCTCTGTCCCAAAAATAAATAAACGTTGAAAAAAAAATTAAAAAAAAAAAAATAAACGTTTAACACTTCATTTTGCTAAAGGCCCGAGTTAAACAGACATGCGAAAAGTAGCAAAAGCAGAGCACGAAGTATTTGTATGTGGAAGAGTCGTCATGTTGGTTTATGTCAAAGAATGTCGTATTTATCTATCTTCACGTGGGACAGTTAGGTTTTAAGGTTTCAAGGTTTCAGCAATGCTTTTGACTTTATTATTGATCTGGAACACACTACACAGAATATTTCAAAGTCGCTACCGAAAACCAAGTTGAAATCTTACTCAGCGATACAGGATTCTCAACACCTCTTCCTTCCCTGTGAGCATCAAACTAAGGAAGACGCAGGGAGAACATGATTAAATGCCTTCTGACCAATAGACTAGCAAGTTCTGTTTCCAAATATCCCGATCATTAAGTAACGGAACAGATTTTCGGAAAGAGTATCAATTCTGGGCTAAAGAAATATGTGGGGACACTGGAATCCTCACTGAAAGCTCTAGAAGGAACAGAGATTGAGTGACGTCCATGGTGAGAGGTAGGTGCGGAAGGAATGCACTATGAAGGCTGGCCTGTCAGATTTGTCCCTCCCTCCTCTCACTGGTTTTTTTTTGTTTGTTTGTTTTTTACATTTACTTATTTTTGAGAGACAGAGAGACAGAGCACGAGCAGCGGAGGGGCAGAGAGAGAGAGGAAGACACAGAATCCGAAGCAGGCTCCAGGCTCCGAGCTGTCAGCACAGAGCCCGATGTGGGGCTCAAACTCACGAACTATGAGATCATGACCTGAGTTGATGTTGGATGCTCAACTGACTGAGCCCCCCAGGCGCCCCAGTGAGCCCAGATACTTTAACTGGGCGGCACGGGATGGATCTGACTGCTCCATCAGTAACCCAGTAATCCAATGGTAAATTGGGTTGCAAAAAATGTCTGTCCTCCTCTGATAAACACAGCGTTTAGCTAGAGAGACGGAAGTTAATCGAATCCTCATGTTTGCTGTTCATTTTCCTTTTAACTGGTAAAAATACTGCCTATAAAAGTTGATGGTCACATTTTCAGGGCATTTGTATCTTTTTTTTTTTATGATGAAACAGAGAAAATGAATTAGATTTTGAAAAATAAGGTTTATTTGTAGTAACTATCTCTAATAACTGTCTTTATTTTTAACATTTACTGAAATGGTATATGCTTTGTGCTAATGCGGAAGGAGAAGGCTCTTCTTCCCGCTCTAAAATCTCTTCTTTACCACAAAGAGTTCTCACTGCATCGGAACGGAGGCCCTGGAATGCCCGCAGAGGGGTCTGGGCCGGCCGGCTGGGATCAGGCAGCAGGCTCCCCTCTGCTCAATCAGGTAGCTACAATAGGGAGTCTAGTTCTAAATAGTAGAAGCAAAGTCTATATATTAGAAAAATAAAGAGAGGGAATATAACAAACTGCTTCAAAATACGTGTCTGAGGTGAGAAACAGCTTGTACTTTTATGCTGTGGCAGCTTCCAGAAGAAATCTTCTTTGAGTTTTAATCTTCGGGTTCGTATCTGGAAAGAGATAAGAAAATTCAGGGAAGACCATAACGTCATGATACTTTTTGTCGTTGTCGTCGTTACCAAATGAGTTTACGCGAAACGTCTCTGGTGACCAAACCAGCAACGTTGCGTTTTTCACTCGAAGTCACTGCTCCGGTGGGAGCCGGGCCCGGTCAAGGCAGTGTGACGGTGACGCGGAGGTGGCTCTGGCAGCAGGTGGGAGAAAGGGGCAACCGAGTGTGAAGATGCTTCTGGACTCTAAGTCTCTACAGCTGGCGCTTAGACCCACGGCAGCTTAGCACAGCAGAAACTCAGTAACCACCCGAACTGTCAGATGGACGCAGGGTGCTGATACGACCACGCGAGAAGGTTAACCAACCCCCTTCTCTAAAGAACTAGATCTTGGATTTACTTCCCAGCTCTGTTCCCCTGGAATCCAGGTAACACGTCGGCTGAGTTTCCAGGTGAACCTGCTGAGGACAGAAAGGAGCCTGAAGAGCCGACCACATCCGGATCGGGACGGTTGTGGGTGCACCGTGACCGCGTGGCGGGGGCCACGGCTGCAGGCGTCCCCCCACGTGGTGAGCTCCCGGAACCGGACACGGCCCTCCCTGGGTGTCGCGTGGAACATGAACTCCTAGGCCACGCCGGCTACGGCGCCCATCTGCAGGGACCGCATTCTCTGGCACCTCAACTGCCACGGAGGGCACAGTGTGGCTGGGTCTTAGGCTCCTGTGAGAACACTCCTGAGGAGAAACGCCAAGGCCGCCCGTAAGCTGGCTGGGTTTCCTTTCTGATATCCTGCTTAAATGACCGTTGCCAAGAGCGGCCTGTCGCAGCCGTGTGTCTGAAGTTCCAGCCCTGGCGGGCAGTACGGACAACGCTTTCCTCAGACGCAGGCTTCTGGACTAAATGACAGAGCAGCTAACTACCCACTGGCCTGACCTCTCCGGACACAGGCTGAGATCTCACGAAGAACAAACATCAACCCGGCAGTGATGCAAACCCGAGAGCCGCGCGGGATCAGCAAGGCTTACTTGGCCAGTCTTCTCCTCAGGTCTTTGATTTGGTCATTCTTCCTGGTGAGAATCTCTTTCATGTTTCGATAAGCTGCTGTCTGTTGGAATTTCTTGTCTAATTCCTGTGTGGTGAAAAAGGTCGGCCTGTTACTGAGAAACGGCGAAGGAGAGAAAGAACCGCCTGATGAAAACGTACATTTTGGCTTTATTTTTACTAATATTCTGCTTGTGTTATTTTCTGATTTCTTTTTAAAATTTCCTTACGTAACATTAAGATTGTTCGAACTTAAAAATACATTCCTTCAAATGAGAAGTCAAAGAGCAACACTGTCAACCCATAACCGTGTACAATGTTAGCGCAGGACTGAAGCATACTGTGCCCTAGACGTGGGACGTCTGTTTGAGACAGTAAACTCATTCTCAGGTGAAATAAGCATGAGCTTTTCCCCAAATCCCCAAGTAGTGTCAGTATTCTGGGAGGAGGATTTTTCATTCAGTTACATTTTAGCCCCTGTATGCTTAAGAGTCTCATCCTTAAACTGAAGAACAGTTTTCTATGCATTTCATATAAGTTAAGAGCAAGGCATAGTATCCTTTAAAGTTTGTTTGTTTTTGGAGAGAGAGAGAGAGAGAGAGAGAGAGAGAGAGAGAGAGAGACAGAGCGAGCAAGGGAGGGGCAGAGAGGAGAGAGAGAATCCCAAGCAGGCTCTGCACTGTCAGCACGGAGCCTGATGCGGGGCTCGAACTCACAAACTGTGAGATCGTGACCTGAGCCGAATCTGAGAGCCGGACGCTTCACCAACTGAGCCCCCAGGTGCCTTGAGGCACAGAATCCTTTAAAGAGAAGTCACCTATCCCTCTGCCAGGCAACGTGGGGATGGGCATCGCAGGGCACAGGGCAGCACACGTAAGCCGTCCGTGCAGGAGTATTTTACCAAACCAGAGGAAGGAGTGGAGATTTTTTTTATTTCCACAGATAGTTTAGTGCCAAAGACAGAAGATTCTCTCAATGCCCAGAAATGATTGATCTCTAACACGCACTGGCTGACACCTTGAGAAAAAACAAGGTAAATCCGCAGCTGTCCTCCAGCATCTCCCTCAGCTCCCCCTCCTCCCCACTTGGGCAGACACACGCGGACAAGTCTGACCTTTTCAGCCATGCTCAGCTGCTCCTGGACCCTGAGTAGGTCGTGCTTGGCTGTTGCCAGATTCTCCTCCAGGGACTTCTGGTTTTCTGTCTTGTCATTAAGTGTCTTCTGAAACTCACTCTTTAAAGCAGCAACTGTGTTTTCCAGGTCGTTCAAGTCTTGGGCCTTTATAAAATCCTACGGAAAACACATGCACTGACATAATTTCATGTTGACATCCGAACCGGCAACTGTTCTACGACAGTCATTCAACCTCGTGACATGAGAACAAATGTTTTGGGCATGCACGTCGGCCTCCCCGGCCGGCCCGGGTAAGCTCCAGATCCCTGAGGGTCGCCGGCGCGCCCAGTCACCCTCGGCCCTAGAGCACGCCGTCCTGCACACGGCAGACGCTCAGTGGCCGCTGATCTCCAAATCTGCGAATTGTCATGTATGCGTTGCTGGAACTCCACAGAGGGACAGGAGAGAGGTGAGATCTCAAATCTGACAAGGTTGTGTGTGCCCTGGGGTAGGGAGGGCGGACGGGTTTCTGTTTTGAAAAGTCAACTTAGAAAACATCCTGAAGAAATGTTGAGTGACACAGATGGTAAAATAATCAACTTAATACGAAAACTTTCTATCAAAAATTTAATAGACGTAGGTCTTAGTCATTATTTACATTAAAATATCATGAGAGATGGGGCGCCTGGGTGGCGCAGTCGGTTAAGCGTCCGACTTCAGCCAGGTCACGATCTCGCGGTCCGTGAGTTCGAGCCCCGCGTCGGGCTCTGGGCTGATGGCTCAGAGCCTGGAGCCTGTTTCCGATTCTGTGTCTCCCTCTCTCTCTGCCCCTCCCCCGTTCATGCTCTGTCTCTCTCTGTCCCCAAAATAAATAAAACGTTGAAAAAAAAATTTAAAAAAATAAATAAATAAATAAAAATATCATGAGAGCCTAATTAATACTTACTGGTTATACGGTTTGCTAAATGTAGAAGATCTTAAGTTTTTGTTTTTTAAAGCAATATGCATGTTTGCACACCCTGTCGGCACAACAAAAAGCAGCTGGAGCTTGTTTTTGACTGCATAAACTTATAACGGAAAAAGCTGTATTACTAGGCCAGGAAAATGGTCGATAATTGCTAAATACGAAGACGGAACAGAACTACCAACGACAAACTCCTCACTCACGTTTGAAGTCTGGTCCTTACGAAGGTTTTATTTCTGCACAGCTAGTGAAAGCGTGCACATATTTTCTTTTGCCCAGATCTTAAAAGTAGTTTTAAGAGAAATTCTTCTCCAAAAATGTTTGCAATTGTTTTGAGAAATCGTGAAGCTGCTCTGGAGTGTTTAGCTCTGTTTTCTAAATCTACAGTCCTTGATACAGGATTGAAAATCATAGATCTCTCCTTTGTTATTTTTGTAGCCATCTAAGAATTATCCTATTTTATTTTGACTTATTATTTTTTTTATCATTTTGTAAATGTTTATTTTTGAGAGAGACAGAGCAGGAGGGGCGGGGAGGGGCAGAGACACAGAATCCGAAGCAGGCTCCAGGCTCCTAGCTGTCAGCACACAGCCCCACCAGGGGCTCGAACTCATGAATCATGAGATCTTGACCTGAGCCGAAATCGGACGCTTAACCGACTGCCACCCAGGTGCCCCAGAATTATCCTATTTTAAAGACGTCTCCAGATGAAATGACGTCATGGCTGAGATTTGCCTCAAAGAAACGTGAAGGGAGGGGCGACGGGGAGGAAGCGGGAAGGCAGCCTGGCCAACCCCAGGGGACCGGGAAGCCGAGTGACGGGCACCGGGGTGCATGACACCGTACCCTCTACTTCCGTATGAGTTTGAAGTTTTCCATAAGGAAACCATAGAAGTGCAATGAAGCAAGTCGGGGACCATTTGGCGGACATCAGCAATGGCGGTACAACCACTGGAAAAGCTGGGGCTACGCTGAAAACTCCCTCCAGCGGCCCCGCTGACAGGAAGTCTGTGGCAGCGTCTAGCGTCCACGGCAAGGCCACCTGTGCACGCGAGAACCTCCCGCCGGCAGAGCCATCCTCGGTCACGCCCCTCGGACGGGCCTGGAGAGCCACCACCGGATTTGGGTGCATTACACGAGTGCCACCAGACGGAGGCGGGTTTGAAGACGCAGACCGAGTAAATTCACCCTATTCTGTCACACTCACCAAAGGCCGACTTCATCAGAAGTTCTGTATAATAACGCCAAATACCAATCCGATGAACTAAAAACCCCTCCTTTCATCATTTCCTTTCCCCCCATTGTAGTTGGAAGGTCAAGGTAAAAGGGAGAAGAGCTAAAAAAAAAAAATAAACTTGAGAGTATCTTGTATGCTGGCGGGCTCTGGGGACCGTGAGACGGGTGAGCGGCGGGCCTGCCCCTTCGGCCCTCTCCCGGCCTTCCCTGGACAGGGATGTCCCCCTGCAGGACCGTGGTGGCATCCCTCTCAGGGAGTGGCAGAGGAGGGGCAGAACGAACAGTAACTAAGGCTTCGCGTTAAGGTTGCACTTTTAGTCTATTTATTCTATTAGAAACCCACGACAAAGATAGCTAAAACTTATTCCGCCTCTTCAAAAAATGGAAGGGTAACTGACGTGTAATATCCTATCAGCCTCAGTCAGACATCGTATTCATCCGAGATTTCTGTACCGCTCAAAGTGATCCTCGTGATAAGCGTGGTTACCAACTGTCACAAGATCATTACAGTGTCATCGGCTGCATTTCAAACGTCTTTCACCTTTTGATTTCCTTGGTCAAGCTGTAAGTCCCGCAGTGCTCTTTCCAGTTTTGACTTCTCCTCTAATGCCTGTGTTGCCTGTAATCAGATTTAAACAAAACACCCTCAGTATTTATTCTGTAAGCAGCTCTTTCAAGAATTTTGGTAAAGTATTTCTCGGTTACCTGTATTTCAATGGTCTTCAGCCTCGACTTCAATTTCTCATTCTCTTCTTGAAGTCGTTCAATTTCCTTTGTGAGTAAATTCAAGGTTTATTATTTTAGCTACGGTCTTTTCAATACTTGAAGTTGTTTCGCTTCAAAGTTCAATTTCAAAACTAAATTTAATTATTTGTCAGCTCAAACATCTGCGTGCCCTGGTTCCTGGTGACATCCAGTCGCACCCAGCCCATTGGCCTCCACAGCTGTGTGTCACTTGTGGTCTCTAAGCCTCTTTCACAGTCTCTCAGGCTCCCTTCAGGCCTCCGTTCTCAGCCTTCTTCCAAAGTCTCCCTCTCCTGCCATCTCTCACCTAGCTGATCCTGCAACTCTTGGGGCTTTTCACGGCCAACACCTGCACTTATCCTAGAAACACAGCCTTTTTTTTTTCTTTTAAAGTTTTAAAATTTTATTTATTTTGAGACAGAGAGGGAGGGGAGGAGCAGAGAGAGAGAGGGAGAGAGAATCCCAAGCAGGCTCCACGCTGTCAGCAGAGAGGCTGATGCGGGGTCAGTCTCACAAACGGTAAGATCA
>NW_024412424.1:4570276-4570531 GCF_014898765.1 Herpailurus yagouaroundi
CATGACCTGAGCCGAAATCAAGAGTCGGACGCTTAACCGACTGAGCCCCCCAGGCACCCCTCATCTGTGGCTTTAATAAGCGATTCAGGAAACAGGAATAACGGCTCCCCGCGGACCTCATTTGGGGGGTGACGGTGGGGCCATGTGCTGGAGGTGAGGGAAACCGAGAGACAACAAAGGCAGCGTCTCCAAGCAGGCTGGTGGCTGGGCCAAAGGTGAGCATCGCCCGCGCCCCGATATCTCGGGGTCTCTAAA
>NW_024412424.1:4570631-4587446 GCF_014898765.1 Herpailurus yagouaroundi
TAACCGACTGAGCCCCCCCCAGACGCCCCCTAAAAACACAGTCTTTATCAGTGCAACACTCTACACCCAAGCCGCTAGGCGCTTCTGACTGAACTTGGCCAGAGGCCTTGGCTCCAAGCAGCTCCATCCGAGGGTCGGCAGGGAGGCCAGTCCCTACGCTCAACACACGCATCGGGCCCGAGAGCACCGCACTCCGTGCCTAATCACGCCGGCTCCCCTTCCGGCCCTCCCTGCTGCCCACGCCCCCTTTTCTTCCCACAGACAATTTATTCTGCCTTTAACCTTCAGCCCAGCTCGGGAACCACCTTCCCCCAAATCTGTCCTCAACCACTTGGATCCGGAACTGTCTTCTCTGCCACCCTGAGGCACAGACGTTAGCATTCTCCTATCTGTTTCTAGACTGTTAATTCTCCCTTCTCAATGAGACCGCAAGGTTTTGGAGGGCAAGAGACTAGGGACTACACTGCTCTTTACCTAACAGCATCCAGCATAATGTTGGGAACACAGGAGCCATGAAAATTGTTCATAGATTAGTAATTAATTTTTATTAACCTTCCTAATAAAAAAATCCCATCGTTGTTATTGCAGACTGTAAACTTCAAATGTCCGTTAATAAACACTGTCCAAAACGCCATGCCCTTCGCTTCGCCATCAAAAGACACAATTAAGAGCTGCTTCAGACTTTCTGGAAGGTGAGTGCCCTTTCCTGGCCCACTGGAACCATGAAATAAAGTGACTACAGTGGACTGATTATCCTCCATGGACCCGAGCCCCAGTCAAACCCCCCTCCCTCAGGGTCTCCCCCCTACAGTTGTGCAGGCACCGGACGAGAGGGTTTGCCTTTCTCCAAGCGAGGGCAGCGTTACCTTGTTCAGGAGTTCTGTTCCGCCCTCATTTAGTGGAGCAAGCTTTGGCTTCAGGGTATCTAGGATGGGCTGACACAAAAGAAAGAAACCAAACCAAAATCACCACAGAAGAAATCACATGTAATCACTCAACATTTGCACTTTCTTTTTAAAAACATTTTTAAGTTTATTTATTTATTTTTGAGAGAGAGAGTGGGAGGGGCAGAGAGAGAGAGAGAGAGAGAGAGAGAGGATCCCAAGCAGGCTCCACAGCATCAACACCGAGCCTGAGGTGGGGCTCAAACTCATTACCACGAGACCATGACCTGAGCCAAAGTCGGACGCTCAACTGACTGAGCCACCCAGGCGCCCCTCGACATTGCACTTTCTAAGTGGAAAACACCGTGTAAACATATCCACTGGATGTCAGCTCCACAGGGTGGGTAGGGGTTTTTGTCGGTTTGGTTCTCTGCTACATCCCGTGACTACGACAGTGCCTGGCCCACAGCGCCCAAACACATCAGAAATGCACATGAAACCCACCCTCCCCAAATCCTTTAAAGAGCTACAGACGGAAGGGAAAGGCGGGAAGAAAGGAAGAAGGGAAGGTGCTCGAAGCCAGAGCGGATAGAGGTCCCAGCCTCTGCGGACAGGAATTTTCACCTGTTTCAAGGAGTTGAAACAGATGTGCGCAGGAGCCCGGGTCTGGGAAAAGTGCACGAGTGCAGCTACCCCACAGGCGAAGGAGAACTTGGCCCAAGTTCCCTGGCAGTTTGGCGATGCGCATTAACAAGTGAATCCATGCCCTCTGACCCGGAAACGCGCTCCGGGGGAATAAGTGGCAAATTGATTTGTAAGGAAGGGTATGGCGTATGTCCGTGGATTCAGCTCGGCAGTATCCTTCTATCAGGCGCCAGGGAGCGTTCGGGGTGCGGCTGGTTAAGGGCTCGTGGCAAATACCGAGAATGAGTGAAAAGAGAAGTAGGTCACTAGTCACTACTAGGGTCATCTCCACTGGACAGAGGAGCACAACAGGGCCCGGCTGACTCAGGCAACCCGCTCAAGGTCACTCGGGGAGAGAGCCAGAGCCGGGACGAATGCCCGTGCTCTGTACCATCTGGGCGAAGAGCTTATATGGCAGGGAGCAGGGTGGACGGCAGGGATTCCGTGTGTGTGTGGGGGGGGGGGGGGGGGGAGACAGAAGCAAGTGTTCACAGTTACTTTTTCCAAAGCTCTCTTTCTTTTGCCTGAAAACAGGAATGTTTGAATTCTGCTCTTGAACTAAACACGTTCCTTTGAGGGTTTGCACTTGCACCTCTGAACCGCTCTGAGCACCTCGAGGATACTAAACGCCGGCCACTAGGGTGTGGGCTTAGGACGACGCGAAATTACCTTTTTATTCGAAGACGTAAATTCTGCTTTTTCGAATTCTGCAACTTGTTCTAATAATTCTCTGGAAGATACAAATGTGAAAAAAAATCCATTTAAAATAGATTTGCATCCCAGACACAGAAGAATAAAACCACTGGCACCGATCTCCCACAACACGCCGGAGAGAACAGAGCACCCTGTCGAAAATGATTCCTAGTTACCAATGGCCCAGAGCCCCACCCAGGGACCGGATTTGAATATTCCACGGCACCTAGGATCGTGCGCCTACTGAGCATACGCTCTAATCGCCAGAACGAAACTACAGTGTTAGTTCAAATCTGGCACAACTTGCCCTCAATTCCGTATTTCTGAGGTGTTAGAGGGAGACTGCTCTCCGACATGATTTACATCGAGCGTTAGCTAGTGAATGTTCAAGAAACGCAGACTGGCTCTCAGAGAGTAAGCAGCCTCGGAGACATGGGATTAGTTCGTGATACCTACTGAAAAAAAGAGTATCACCCCTACTGGGAAGGAATATGCTGTACCTCTGAGGAAGAAAGCCGGTTCGGGAATGAACCAACCACCTGACTGTTCCCTTTCCCTGCCCCGGTGTGGTCCCAGTCTGGATCCCGGGGGTGGCCCACGCGGGCGCCTGGGAGGGGACGTGGTACCCGCTCTCCCAGGCTTACTGTGGCGCTTTCTCCAAGTTTTCTCAGCAGCTCTCCCTGGCGGCCAGTGGACTGAACCGGTTTTCCTGCCCGGTTCAGGAAGGCCATCCCAGGGTGGTTCACCAATCTCTGCCGCCGTGCCTGGGGGCGGTCAGTCTTTCCTCATTTCTGGCCCGGCTTCTCTTAGACTAAGTTTGAATTTCATTTTACTTTTTTTTTTTTTTTCTAGTTTTGAATTTTTTTTCACGTTTATTCATTTTTGAGAGACAGAGACAGAGCAAGAGAGGAAGGGGCAGAAAGAGAGGGAGACACAGAATCCGAAGCAGACTCCAGGCTCCGAGCTGTCAGCACAGAGCCCGATGCGGGGCTTGAACCCACGGACCATGAGATCATGACCTGAGCAGAAGTCGGATGCTTAACCGACTGAGCCACCCAGGCACCCCTACTTTATTTGTTGTTGTTAATGTTTATTTATTAATTTTAAGAGAGAAAGAGAATGAGGGTGTGCATGTGCGAGTGGGGAGGTGGGTAGGAGCAGAGAGGGAGAAAGAGACACATGACAGAGAGAGAGAGAGAGAGACAGACAGACAGACAGACAGACAAAGAGAGAGACCGAGAGAGACAAAGAGAGAGACCGAGAGAGACAGAGAATCCCAAGCAGATTCTTGTCAGTGCAGAGCCTGACGTGGGGCTCGAACCCATGAATTGTGAGATCATGACTGAGCTGAAAACAAGAGTCAGATGCTTGACCGACTGAGTCACCCAGGCACCCCCTCATTTTACCTTGTTTAAATTAATGAGCTCTTTGATACCTTCGAGATTACAAAACAGTTTTGTTTTTTGTTTACATTTCCTATTTTAAAGTAAGTGTGTAACTTTAAAATGTAATTATAGAAAAAACTGCAATCCTCCCGGTCTGAATTGACGGTATTCGAATTCATCTTTCAGTTGTTTCATAATCTTCATCCCCTCATCGACCTATTATGTCTAAAGACTCATTATAATACAATGCGACCAACAAAGAAATGGGCAGGGATCATTAGTAACAGCCCAAAAAGCAATTCCATGAATCTCAAACGCCTCTATAACACCCGGGATTTGGAGAAACAGAATTCTGAAGGGGACACCGAGCGGCACCTAAGAGATCACTCGGTGGGTACCCAGAGGCCGTCCTGCTGCCCACCCCACGCTTCCTCAGGCCCCAGCCCTGAGAGCAGAAGCGGCGCAGACGTTCGCTAACTTCTGAGACCGTGCTGGGGCCTCTACCGTCCCAGCCGCAGAGACGAATGTGTCACCTGTTTTCAAGTTCCGAGATGTCCGTCTGCAGCTTGAGGTACCACTTCTCGGCTTGGGAGAAGAGCTGCCGCAGGAGTAACACGTTGGTGTGCGCCGTGTTGATGAGCTCAGACTCCACCTCGCTGTAGACCACGGCCTGCAGCCCGCTCAGGACCTCGGACACCTCGTCCACGGTGAAGGTCTCCTCCACTAGCCTGCGGAACAACCACAGTCCCAGACTTCCGGATGAACGACCCAAACCGTTTGCAAAACAAAACAAGACTAAGAGACCCACATTCGGGTCAACCGAGGGGGTGACGGGGTTATTGGGAAAATCTCTTCGGGAACGATCTTCTTTATGAATAAACCGTACTGAAGATACCTGAAGCTCAGTTCACTTTTGGTGTCCGTCTGAACGACCCAATCGCGGGTGTACATGCCCTCTAATACAAAGTAGGTGCTCAGAAACATTCCCCCAAACGTTTACTTTTTTCTTTACGTTCTCGGTTGAAACATTTTTTTATTTTAATCTCCGCCACAATCAGTCTTCTCACATTTAGCAGTTTCAAGAGTCCCCTAGAAGGTAGTGTTTTTCCTTTCCTTTCCCTTCGTCTAGCATTTCAATAATTGTATGAACTACTCCAATGGTAGCAAATGATTATAAGAAAATAGTTATGTGCCGCTTCTCTTGGCATTCCTTTTTTTTTAAGTTTATTTATTTATTTTGAGAGAGCCAGAGACAGCGTGAGCAGGGGAGGGGCAGAGAGAGAGGCAGAGACAGTGTGAGCAGGGGAGGGGCAGAGAGAGAGGCAGAGAGAATCCCAAGCAGGCTCTGCACTGTCAGCGCAGCCTCCGACACGGGGCTTCAACTCACGAGACCTCGAGATCACGACCTGAGCCGAAGCCGAGAGTTGGACGCGTAGCTGACTGAGCCACCCAGGCACCCCTTTCTCTTGGCATTCTTGAGGCCCAAATGAAAAACACAACAAAAAACAACTAACTTATCTTAGGTGCAGCTCCTCTGAGCACTGACCATTCCCTAAAAAGGAAGCCATCATCAACAACAGCATTAAAACCCACTCTCCCACGGGGAAGGTTTAGGTTGGGAGGGACCTCAGAGCCATTTTCTTCAACCCCCTGGCGTTCCAGATGGGGGCGGGGGGATGCAGGCTCAGAGGGCAGGGGTGACATGGCCCTGGTCCCACGGTGGGGGTGACTCAAGCCCACAATCATTTCCGGGAGTCTCAGCAACATGCCCAACAGCCGAATCCCGAAAAAGCTCCTAATTTAAAGGACAGTTTGACAGTTAAGACCGTCTCTCCCCTCCTGGCCCCAACCCTCAGCCGCTCAGGGGACAGGAGTGATGGCCCCATCACTCCTCACTTCCAAAAGGACAGAATTAAGAGCCCACCAGTTTGACCAGAGTTATACTCAAGTTAGTAGTATTTGTTACCATTCTTCAATGTTTCATTTGGCCAGAATGAGCCAGTCTAAAAAAACCACAACTTCAACTATTTTGGGGGAACACCCTTATTCAATACATCAACCATCTTCCTCTACTCTTTAGTAGAACAAACCAAATCTGCTTCCACTTTTTTTTTTTTTGGCAACCCAAGTTCATGGTTATGAACAGCAATTAAGGCACTCGCTGTATAAAGTGAGGGATGAAGTATCTTCCGTGGCTCACAGCCGGGCCAGTGCAATTGTTGCTTTCATCTGCTGGGGGTCAGGAGACCAGCTGACCAGGTTACATCGGTGGGTCGAACACGTAACGGTCTACAGCTGGTGGCGTCCCCTATCGTGTGCCGCGCGTGGCTTTGCGACACGTGTGGCTCACGCGGAGGCCTTTCTCATTTCCATCTCATCTGACATTTAACCGTGCCAAAGTCTGATCCCCGAGGAATGTGGGGTCTCTTTACTACTTAGTCCTTTCCTTTCATTGGTTTCCCTATGTTTCTCCAGACCAAACACGAATTTTCCACGGACTTTAATTACATCCCGCGACAGGCTCAACCACACTAATGATCATCTCTTGCCGTACACCCACGAACAGTGTCGGTACCAGCGCAAGCTTTCTGTGGTTTCCTGCCGTTTCCCCCCCTCCCAGGTCTTCAGTATCAACGGCACAGGCGTCTTCTTGCTAACTGCCACGCCTCACGGCTCGAATCCTTTCATTAACAGCTCAGGGAATCCAAGTTCTGGGATCTTTAATACAGCGAGGCAATCATTAACCTACAAGCACTTCGCCATTTCCTGACGGCCCTTTCGAAACTTTGCAATCTCATCATTATCCTATGTGTACGTTTGGTAACAGATTGCTCCCCCCACAACCCGGTTTCCCGAATTTCACCTATCCACGGGGCGTGGTGGAGTCACTCTCAGGGGGGACCCGATCATGATAATCCCGGCAAGGGTTCGTATGGCCTCCGCAGCCATATCCCCACACCGGATACCGGAGAGGATCCGGGTTTCCCCTGGGGTTCCCTTTGAGTCCTCTGATACCTGCTCTCCTTGAGGTCTTGGAAGCAGGAATCGACAGTTTTGAGTCTCAAGCCTCTTCTGGAACGAGCAAAACGCATGTAGTTAATAACTTCGTTTTGATGGTGTTCATTTAGGCCCAACTCTGCCTAAAAGAGAGAAAAGCAGATGTTAGTCTTGGAGGTGTGACGAAGGAACCAACGATGAAGATACAGAAGGGACCGCCACATGTCCACCAAATTCCACTCTTCCCTTCCTCCCGGGGAAATGGCTGCCCAACTGGAGGACGCTTCCCAGCCCTTCCTGTGGCCACTCGATTGCTGCTCAGTACTGGATGTGAGCGGAAGAGGTGAAGCCTACTCCAGAGCATGGGCCTTCCGACAGGGTCGGGTCTTTGCCGCACCTATTTCCCTGAGACCTGGAGCGGGGGGGCCGGGCGGGGGGGCTCAGCTGAACCTCACAGACAGTGCTCTGGGGGTTGGGTGGACAGCACGATGAAAGGGACCCTTATCCTGACCCAATGTTGTAGAGCAGCACGGACCTATAGACCTAGATGAGCAGGGAAACGGCTGCTAAGTGAGAAACACACTTAGGTATTCTTGAAGCCACTGTTTTTTTGTTTGTTTGTTTTGATATATATGATAGCAACCTAACCTTACCCTGGCTAATGCAGCTTTAAGAAATGTACTGGGTTTTTGAAATAGTCATGAAGTGGTCTTTATTTTAAACCAGCTGAGAGCTGGACAACTATGAGCTAGAAATTAGCGAAGTTTTTTGTTTTTGTTTTTTTTTCAGTTTATAGCCACGCTGAAAAGAAAAGGATACTACACAATTGAATATCTAATGTAGGGACTCTATGAGTCAGGAACGATCTTTATTTTAAGAACAATGATCTACCATGGCCTTCCTGTGGGAGACTAAGGTCTAACTTCCGAGCCTCTGTCTGAGACTTGTCACCCTCTCCACAGTGTTGGAAGCAAACACCAAGGCCATCGGGCATGATCTCCTTCAGCCCCCAGTCCCTCACGGTGGCTTTTCTGCATCCACACGGCTCCCCTCTGCAGTCTCAACTTTCTTAGGACGAGGGTCTCTGAAGGTCAGGACCTTGCCCACCTGGTTCCCTAAGGTACCCCCATCCCCGGTACTAAGCACGGGGCCTCACAAGCAACAGACAGGTGGCAACAAATGAACTTAAAGAGCTTTCCTCCTTTTGAAGGTCACTTCTTCATCGGGCCTTAATCAGTTCTTTCAAACTCCTGGAGGACTTTATTTAACCAATTATTCCCCCATCTCAACATTCCATGGGTTTCTTCCCCCCTTCAGACTACAGGGAAGACTATACATATAAACCTTATTCAAAACCACACAAAACCCCTCAACCCTGAGATTCCCTTTAACTACCCTTGCACCCCCCACCCCTTCTACCCTTGCTATGCCATCACCTAGCCCTTAAACCTATACCTGCTCAAATTGCTTTTGTAAAGCTCACCAGCAACTTTTTTTTCTTTTCTTTTTCTTTTTTTCTTTCTTCTTCTTTTTTTTTTTTTTTTTTAGAATTACCGGGGTCTTTTATTTATTTATTTAGAAAACTTTTTAAATTTGGGGCGCGCCTAGGTGGCTCAGTCGGTTAAGCATCCGACATCGCCCCACAGTGGGCTCTGTGCTGACAGCTCAGGGGCTGGAGCCTCCTTCAGATTCTGTGTCTCCCTCCCTCCCTGCCCCTCCCCCAAGAGAGACTCTGTCTCTCAAAAATAAATAAAACATTAAAAAAATTTTCTTTTAATTTGAGTACAGCTGACACACAATGTTACACTCGTTTCACTGCCGAGGTATTTCAGTGGCCCATGGCAATGGTGCCCCCCAACTCTGGCATCATGCTTTCTTCCGAACCTAACTTTAGGACTGTGCCTTGTTCTAAGTACGACTGCCATGCCATATCCGCTGGAAAGAGGAATGGATCTGTTTCTGCATACAGGCCTGGCCTCTTCGGAACAAGTCAAAACAAAAGAAGTTACACCACCCCAGTTCCTTCAGCTGTACAATGGAGGGCTTGGACTCTTAAAGTCGCTCTCGCATCCGAAAGTTGGATTCCATCACGCTCTCGCTCCTCAACTCGTTGCAGTACACACCTGTTCCTGCCATCAAAGGGGTGTGCGTGTGAAAACTTAGGAGTTTTAGGACCGGAGCGAGAATCCCGCCCTGCGCCGTGGGCTGGCAGCCGTTCCCCGCAGCTCCCCCGACCTTGGAGATGTGACTGGGCCAGGCCCGCCCAGGTAGGGGTGAGGCCTGACCCGACGCGGGGAGAGAGGCGGCCAGTACGCCGAAGGGGCTTGGGCCTTGGTTAACGGAGCCTCGGCGGCCGGGAGGCCCAGGGGCCCGACTGGGTCCGGCGGCAGCCACGCCCTCCCTCGGCCCCGGCTCGGCGTCTCCTCCGCGCGGGGCGGCGGCGCCCGGCCGGCTACTCACCATGGCGGCGGCGGGGGTCGCAGCCCGGAGGAGCGGGAGAGGCCAGGCGGAGCTCCGTCAAGCGCGGGGATCGCCGAGGGTGGCTGGGCCGCAGAAGATGCGGAGGGCGGGCAGCTTGTTTGGAAGCCTCCGGTTGCTAATGGGAACGGAGACACGTGACCCCAAGTGATGCACTTTTATTGGCCCTCGAGATCACGCGACAGGAAGTGCCGCGTGACCCGCTGACTGCCGCATGCGCATTGGCTTCCAGAGCCCGGAAGTCCCACCTACTCGCGCCACGCCGACTCCGGCGGCCTGTGCCGTTGCCAATGGTAACGGGAGCGGAGAGGCCGCCAGGACCCCCAAGGTCGGGCGCGCCCCCCCCCCCCCCCCGTCCTCCCAGACCCCCGGCCACGGAGCCTCGGGTTGCAGGGAAGGGCTGGCGCGCTCTTCCCGGGCTTGGTGATGCCGAGGGCGGTGGCTTGGACGTCTGACTCCCCACCTTTCAGTGGCCTCAGGGGGCCTGGCGTGGGCGCCCAGGACTGACTTCTTGTCTCTCCAGGGGACCCTGCGTGGCTGGGTTAGGCCGGCAGCCCCAGCGCTGCCAGGTGCCAGGATAGAGCTTTGAACGGCCGTCTCCCCGCCACGCTCATCCCCCCCCCCCCCCCCCCCCGCCCAGTCCTGGTGAAACTAATACCACCTTTATCGTTAACAAATAAGCGCAAAAAGATTGATGACAGAGCAGCAAATTTCAAACTGTTATGCCTAGAATCACCAGGGAAGCTTGCTGAACAAATGCTTCCCAGGTCTCACCGCTAGAAAGTGGGAGTCAGGAAGTCTAGCTTGGGGGCTTGGAATCTGCAGTTTTTATCGCATAGGAGTGGTCGGGCACCACGCTTTAAGAAACGCTGTCCTAAATCATCAAGGAAATGCAAATCAAAACCGCAAGGAGGTAACACCTCACATCTGTCCGAGTGGCTAGTCCAGTGACAGATACCAAGCGTTGGCCAGGATGGGGAGAAAAAGAAACCCTCGTGCACTGTTGGTGGGAGCATAAATTGGTACACGGTGCCCTGTGAAAAACAGTGTGGGGGTTACTCAAAAATTAAAGACAAATATCCTATGAGCCAGTGATTCCACCGTTGGGTATTACCCAGAGAAAGCCAAAACATTAATTCCAAAAGATATATGCACTCCTGTGTTTATTGCAGCATTATTTACAATAGCCAAGATATAGAAGCAACCCAGTGTCCGCCAATAGATGAATGGATAAAGATAATATGGTACACACATACATATGCGCACTGGAATATTATGCAACCATAAAAAATGACAAGATTTTGTCATTTGGGACAACATGGATGGACCGACAGGGTATTAGGTATGCTAAGTGAAATAAACCACAAGAGAAAGACATAATGCGTAGTATTACTTACATGGAGAATTGGGGAGAAAAAGAAACTCCTAGAAACAGAGTAGAAAAGTGCTTGGCGGGGGCTGGGAGGTGGGGGAAAATAAGGAGATGCTGGCAAAAGGGTACAAACTTTCATTTATAAAACGAGTAAGTTCCGAGGATCTAACGTATAACACGTTAACATGGGGACTATAGTTGATAACACTGCATTGGATCATTGGAATTTGCTAGAGTGGAGCTTAAGTGTTCTCACCAAGAAGAAAGAGAGGAAGAGAAAGAGGAAGAGGAAGAAGAAGAAAAGAAAGAAAAATAAAGTAAATGTGTGAGGTGACGAGGTGGCCTTGTTGGTTCATTCAAAGAAGGGAATCCTTTTCAATGCATATGTATAACAAATTATCAAGTTGCACACTAAATATATTAGAATTTTCTTTGTCAGTTTTACCTTAGAAAAGCTGAAAGAAAGAGAAAGAAAGGGAGAAAGGAAGAGAAAGAATCTGGGGGACTTAAAACAGAGGAGAGTCCAGAAAGGATTTGACACTCCTGCTTCTATCTGCTTAATCTATGGATACAGAGATGGAGAGCAAAGGCCATGTGTCCAAGTCCTCAGAGGGCTAGGTGGAGGCGTCTGGAGTGGGAGTCTGTGATAAAGCTAATACAAATATGTTTTCAGGAGAAAAACCAGAGGGCAGGTGTGAACTATTCTGGCCCGGGAGGTGTTAAATCATATTCTGGTTTTGAGAATCTCATTTTGCTTTTCATCTCTTGCCACCTTCATTTAATTCAAAATACAGCATGTACCACATTATGCACGAGGCTTGGTTGTCCCGAGGAGGGAGCTCAGTGCTTTTAAAACTAAACTTGAAACTTCCATCGCTAGAACAGAGTGGTGGCGGATAGAGTCTGTAGAATTTACAAAGGGATGTGAGCTTGAGAAAGAGAGGCAGGGCAATGAACACACATTTGTCAAGTTAAATGGCCAATACGGCGAAGTGGCAATGACCTGAGTGGGTGAGTTTCAAGTCAGGCAAAACAAGAGTTAGGAGGAAACAGCATTTTCAGATGAGGAAAGACAGCTCAGAGAAGATAAGGGTTTGGCCCAGGAGCAGAGGCAGCAGAGCTGGGACTGGAATCCAAATCTCATGAGCAGAGTGGTGAGAGTTTCTCAACCACTTTGACCCACCCAAATATAGGCGCCAGGGCTTTCTCTCGCAACTTTATCCCCACGCCTGTGACTGGAAGTTTCCTCACCCTCTATTTAGGGGAGCTTCTGAGTGTCCCGTGGCTGTTGAAAAGCAGTGGAAGAAGGTGTGGTTTTCTAGTTTGGAGGAGCCTTGGCAAAGCCTTGGTGAGCGGCCAGGAGCCCTTCATGCACACGGTCAAGGGATGATATGCATGCAGTTGACCACGGAAGGACCGTGAACCTGAGGGACAAGAAGAACAGCTGGCAGGGAGCCCCTGTGTATAACCCGGAGCACTCCCAGGCACGGTGGAATGTTCTGGAGGCACCAGGTTGGCTGCCCCGCCTCACCATGGCCTCCTAGGGGCATCTGGACATGGACACGATCTCAGTCTCCCTGCACGGCCCGTAAGGGCAGGTTCTCAACACCCACCCACTGCAGCGTGACCCCCTCCAAACTCAGTTCAACGTCCCCTGTATCAGGCCATCTCTCCCATTCCCGTTGAGTGAGTGTTTGTTGAATTTGACAATGGTGTCCATTTTTTAGTGCCAACTACGGGCTAGGCGTACTCCGGTCCAATAGTTCATCCTCACCATCTGGCTCTTTCTTGCTACCGTAGACATTCATGAGTTCACATACGGGGAAGGTCACTTTGCTGGGTGCTGTGGAGGCGAGATAAAGAATGGATTTCATAACCACTTTTATGACATTTAAGTAAAGGTGTTCAGCACTGTGCGTATCTAAGGAAACTGAAGTGTGTTTTCATGCGATCTCCTGTGTTCGCTAAATGCTCGTTAACGCTGGGGGACAGAAAGAGTGGGGAGATAATGCACACGTGTCACTTGTGAGTATGTTTGTGGCTTGGGGATTTTTCAAGTTGTTCTGGGAAGCTGCATCAGGTAGTCGTTTTAATTGAAAATTCCATCTGAATCTAAAATCTTCGGCACCGAGGATGTTACAACGATCACGGTTAGCCCGTCTACCCAGCTGGGTTGATCGTTGTTACATAAGCTGTCCAAATAGTGTCAGCAAATGTGAACATGCGTTTTTGGCCCTAACTTGATGAATTTGGCTCACGAAGAGGCTGAGCTTGTTGTTTACAAGCTTGGGTTGATTACCAGAGCAAACAATTCGAGCTGCGGGGGAGAAGAACTCCACCCTACTTTGATAGCGAACTTCTTAGCCTCACCCTATTTTTTTTTTCATTGCTGTGACCATTTAAAAAGTGTGTGTGTGTGTGTGTGTGTGTGTGTGTGTGTGTATGTGTGTGAATCTGGAAGGAGTAGATAGGAGGCATCCAAACGAGGTCATTATATACTTTTCAGCAGAGTTCAACATAAATAAAATGAAGATCAGCTCTGTCTTTTTGGATTCTTAGAAAATGAGACCCTTTGTGAGTTCCCAGGTTACCAACCCAACACGCTGGCACCACCAATTTCGGCGCATTTGCAACCCACACTCAGAAAAGGAGGGCTGGGAAGATAATGGTGGGCTTCTTAGCGGTGTTGACAGATTCACTCATTCTGCCACTATTTACAGAGCTCCCTGCCCTCGTGGGTGCAAGATTCTGAGGTTGCGATGGTGAGGATGGGAGGGGAGAAATGGGGGATTCAGGAGGCCCCAGCTTTCCCTCCTCTATAGATTTTTGCTGAAGCTCGGGATGAGGAGGGCGAGACCAAATAGTAGAAAAAAGGATTTAGTGAAACGTGATACAGGTGGGACACAGAAAAGGCAAAAATCTTAAGGTGATGCGGGGAAGGGGAAAGTCGGAGAGACACCGACCTTGTAGTGGGTGAGGAGTGGCTAGGGGGAAATCGTTGTGGGGGATTCTCTTGAATAAGGCAGAGCCTTTGGAAGAGGGCTTCTTGTACGTAGCCGGTCCTCTCCAGTTTCCCCAACGTGACCCAGTTACGGCTGAGAAAGTACCCAAGACTTTGAAGAAGGGAAGAAGCCAGGATTGAAAGAGACTTTACGGGACCGATGGCCTCTGCGTGGGTCTCTTGCGGGCGAGAGATTATTTTTCAGTTCTGCCGCTTGTTTACTCCCTCAGTCGGTTGGTTTCAGAATGCTCTAGTGACTGGCCGAGGAGTGGAGGACACTGACAAATTCGACCAGGGAAATCACTATCACATGCATTAAAAGAGGTCAGGCAAGGAAGTGGTTCACCATAAAATACTACAACTCGCTTTAAGATTATGTAGATGACAGCAATTTCTTAGCCCAAAGGATAGATTTCTTTCAGCGATTATCTCCATGTACTGAAACACCCCACAGGAAACGAACACCCAAACCATCAAACAAGGAAAGCCTACCCAAAGAAAATGTTAGGAATTGGTTGTGGAGAATGCCTTCTCGGGAAGTCCAAGAGACATTGGTTGTAAACCTGGGGGCATGCCCCTAATCCTTATTCTACAGCCCCTCATGCACATATCCGTTTGCGTTAGATCTCCAGGCTCACCTCAGAGCAACTGAGGTCACATAAGGTCATTTAAGTACAGGTGGTGGTCACCTCCAGCAATTGTTCGTGGAAGACCGTGAAATGCATTGTGGGGAAGGGAACAGTAAGCCAGACAGAGTTTGTCCCTTTCAGGTCTGGGTGGGCGGGGGAACACGGTAGGGGCCGTTTATAAAATCCCCCCCCCCCCCCCCCGGGGGGGGGGGGGGGCGCCCCAGGGCGGATGACTTTGAACATGGAACACACGGGATGGATGCCCTTATGGTTAGATCGGAGATAAATGGTCTCGAATCGCCCTTAGCTGATAAAATTTGGTCTTTTCTTAACAACAGTGAGATGTGCGCGTAAACCGAAAGACAGCACAAACTTTAGTATCTGTCTGCACAGTATAGAAACACGTGTGCATTTTAAGAAATTTAAAGTATGAATTTCTACGTGTGATTTTGTGCGACACACTGGAGTTCGTTTTTTACTAGGGTCTCTGCTTGTATCCAATAAGCAGGTTCTTCTGTCTGTGTGTTGAGAGACTGTCCATATGCTCAATGTGTCTTGTAAAGACTCAGAACTTCTAATATTGTGAATATTTGCTTCTTTAAAATGGATATATATTTAAACCCTCTGTGAAGGGAATCATAGCTGTCATTTGTTGCATACTTACTGTGTCCCAGTAACAAGCACTTCCTATCTAAAATGCAGTATTTGGGGTGCCTGGGTGGCACAGTCGGTTAAGCGTCCGACTTCAGCCGGGTCACGATCTCACGGTCCGTGAGTTCGAGCCCCGCGTCGGGCTCTGGGCCGATGGCTCAGAGCCTGGAACCTGTTTCCGATTCTGTGTCTCCCTCTCTCTCTGCCCCTCCCCCGTTCATGCTCTGTCTCTCTCTGTCCCAAAAATAAATAAACGTTGAAAAAAAAATGTAAAAATAAATAAATAAAATGCAGTATTTTTTTTAGGTTTATTTATTTATTTGGAGAGAGACAGAGAGAGCACGAGTGGGAGAGGGGCAGAGAGAGAGAATCCCAAGCAGGCTCTGAGCGCAGTCAGTGCACAGAGCCTGACGCGGGGCTCGAACCCACAAAATTGTGAGATCGTGACCTGAGCCAGAATCAAGAGTTGGATGCTCAACTGACTGAGCCACCCAGGCACCCCTTAAATGCAGTATTTAATGGAATCCTCAAAATAACTCCATGAGATAGATACCATGATTCCTCTCCTTCTCGAAGGGACAAAACCAAGACTGAGTGAGCATAGGTAACTTTTGCGGGGTTGAGCGGCTAGTTGACAGCGAGGCTGGGACCTGGGTGGATCTGTGGAGGACAGCAGCCAGGAGCACGGTCTCCCAGCCCCTCCAGCACGTGTCACTGTCACACCTCCCGACGGCACGGCCACAGCGGGGCACCAGGGCACCTTTGCCCGGAAGCGCCACGTGGACTATTCCTTCCTTCCATCCCTTTTCTGATGCTCTGATTCCCAAACCCCTTGACCCACATTTGATCCACAGTCCAAGCATTTCAGGGCCCCTAACTTGCTTGTTATCTATCCTCATCAATACTTGCCTTCCCCAGCAGGCTCTGTGCCTTCTAGAATACGCTTTCCGTTTCTTGGTGCCCTAAGAGCCCCAGCTCTTTCCTCAGATGCTCCTCGTCCAAGGGGGGGGGGGGGGCTTCCTTCTTCCCACGGCTCCTCCCCTCAAGTCACATCTCCAGGGCAGGACGGGTGGTCTGTGCCTCCTTTGCGGTCACTTACAGACCCTCGAACTGAGCTTCCCTCAACTGGCTTTTGTCTCCAGGGACCCCACTGCCACCTGTCTTCCGTCCACCGCCTTCCACCACCCCCTGGATCGTTCATTGGCTCACACATACTCCTGGTGGCCTGTGACATCTGGCCCCAGCCTGTCCTGCCGTCCCTGGTACTGCCTCTTCCGGGCTCTGCGAGCTGCAGCCCTGCGTCACGTTAGCACCCGCTCTGCTCCCGCACCCCCTCGGCACCGGCAGCTGTCCCAGCGCGGCGCTCAAGGCTTGAACTCAGACACGTCCCTCTGGGGTCCTCAGCGGCCATCTGAGCGCTGCTCCGTTCTGTCACTGCCCTCCAGCCCTCCTCCCCGGCCCGGTCGTTTCAACCTTCGCTTTTCTTCTTCTCTGTCCTCCGTTCTCCTTGACTCGCTTCTCTGGGTCCCGGCTCGGAAGGGCCGTGTCATCACCCGAGCACAAGAAGTTTCTGTTTCTCACCAGATGAGTCACTGTTAACAACCCCAACCTGAGCAATTCCAGCTTTAAATTCGTGTCGGCCCATAACCCACTGTAGTGGCTTCATAAATGCTTTTTGACCTCCCCCCTCCCTGTCCCCAGTGTTCTGTGGGTCTTTCAGCTGCTTAAGACATTTTGGGTCAGCTCCCGTCCCGGCTTCACCCACCGGGCTGTCTCTTAAAGTTTTCCTGGTCCTCAAATATCCTCCTGTCTCTCCCTCTTCACTCCCAACAGACGATTCCCCTTCTGCGTTTCTGGAAGGGTAAGCTTCCTTGATGAACCTGCATTTCCATTCAAAGTGAGTTCCCTCATCAACAAGGGTGGAAATACTTCCGGATCATGAAGGCTCGGTATGGCCTGGGGCAGGAGGAAAAAAAAAAAAAAAAGAAAACCAAACAAACATTGACAAAAAAAATTGACAGGAGGATAAACTAATATGGCT
>NW_024412424.1:4587546-4664495 GCF_014898765.1 Herpailurus yagouaroundi
TCGGTATGGCCTGGGGCAGGAGGAAAAAAAAAAAAAAAAAAAAAACCCAACAAACCTTCCAAAAAAAAACTTCCCCGACGCAAAACCCCCCCGGCCTCCCTTGGGGGGGGGCGGGGGCCAAACTGGAACTTCGTATCAAAACTGAAAATGCACACGCCCTTTGACCCAGAGATTTGCCTTCACGTCTAAGAGCTTAAGAAAAAACAAGCGTGCAGAGATGTGTGTACGGAGATGTTTACTGTGGTTTTGATGTGGTTACGATCTTGAGGGGGTGTGAGTGTTTCTCTTTTGGGGGGATGCCTAAAGCATGCTGCAGAGAAGTAGAATCTTCCGCCGCTGTCACAAAAGTATGAGGAAGAGTCCATGTGAGCTGCCGGGGAAAGGTGTCTGTAATACACAACAAGACGAAAACTGTCACGCTGGGGACCGGTGGTCACGGGGAGGTCTCGCTTACTTGGTTATTCATGCGCACGCGCATTCGGAGAGGTAAAGCCAAAAAGTAACTACGCTCCAATCTGGGCTGGCTGATGGATTGGGGACAGGCGTGGGGGGCGGGGGGATGGCTGGCCTCTGCTGTATTTGAATCGTGTTATTACGTGGGCGTTCCTTATGTCATTCGATGATGTAAAGAGAAAATAAAATCGCAAGCCGGTGCAAAAACACCCTTTTGTCACAGCCGCCATTGTGTTCATGCGCTCACCACGGCCAAGGTGCCTTCCTAGGGGCCAGGCCTCATTTCTGTTCCCTTTAAAGAAGCAACTTCAGGTCAGAGATTCCAGGGTAGAGACCACCCGAAGAACCACGTCCAGGATTTTTTTTTTTTTTTTTTTTTTTTTTTAATTTGTCACTCCAAATGCTATTGCTAATGCTTTGGTTGGAGCCCTCTGCTGTCTGCTTTTTTCCTTTTTCTCCAGATGGCCTCCCAGACCCAGGCCTGGTGGGGCGGTCGGAGGGGGAGAGCCAACGGGAGGGCTCCACCTGCCCTGGACTGTTTCATAACCTTGTTCACGACCTCTCTGAGGAGGAACGTCAAATTTCTGTCCGATTTGAATTGGGTTCCCCGGGCGCTTCCCATTCAGGTATCTTATAGCAAAATCAGAATCAAACAGGAAGCTCGCATACGTCTTTGGATACAAAGCTATACCTTATGTGAACAGTACAAGCATTAGGGTCATTTTCTTTACTGCCTTATGGGGAATGTCTTTGGTGGGAAAGGTGTATTTCAATTTTGGTGTGACTTACTTTGAGAACAATGATTACCAATCATGATTTATTATTGTTTATTTATTTTTTTTAAAAAGTTTATTTATTCATTTATTAGTGTTTATTTATTTTTGAGAAAGAGAGAGAGAGAGAGAGAGAGAGAGAGAGACAGAGCATGAGTGGGGGAGGAGGCAGAGAGAGAGGGAGACACAGAATCCGAAGCAGGCTCCCGGCTCTGAGCTGTCAGCACAGACCCCAAGGTGGGGCTCGAACTCACAAACCGCGAGACCATGACATAAGCTGAAGTCGGACACTTAACCGACTGAGCCACCCAGGCGCCCCTATTTATTTATTCTTTGAGAGAGAGAGAGTGAGAAAGAGAGAGAGAGAGAACACAAGTGGGGAAGGGGTAGAGAGAGAGAGAGGGAGAGACGAAATCCCAAGCAGGCTCCGCACTGTCAGCGCAGAGCAGACGTGGGGCTCGAATTCACAAACCATGAGATCGTGACCTGAGCCGAAGTCAGACTCTTAACCGAGTGAGCCACCCAGGTGCCCCGTTATTGTCAGTCTTTTTCCAGAAATAGAAGACACAGTTATTCGATGTATGGCAAGTATCACAGGGGCTACCCAGAGAATCCAGGCCCTCATCCAATCTTCTAGAACACCCACGTACTTCTCCTTGCCTCACTGATTCTCAGAGGGACTCCCGTCCAGGGCTGTGATCCACTTCTGGCCCCATTCAGGCCCTTCTGCTTCTGCGGGGACTCAACTCCACCAACTATCCTTAAAGATTTCTTTTGCGTGAACGTTCCTATGCTGTCATTTCTTCCTCTTGCTTTGACTCTTCCTCAGTTTAAAATCATGCTCATGGTCTCCTGCACAATACAAATGGTCCGAAACAGGGGTGCCTGGGTGGCTCAGTTGGTTAAGACTCTGACTCTTGGTTTCGGCTCAGGTCGTGATCGCGTGGTTCGTGGGTTCGAGGCCCGCATCGGGCTCCGTGCTGACAACATGGAGCCTGCTTGGGATCCTCCCTCTACCTCTCCCTCGCTCTCTCTCTCTCTTTCCCTCTCAGAGTAAATAAATAAACTTTTTTTTTCCAACGTTTATTTATTTTTGGGACAGAGAGAGACAGAGCATGAACAGGGGAGGGGCAGAGAGAGAGGGAGACACAGAATCGGAAACAGGCTCCAGGCCATCAGCCCAGAGCCCGACGCGGGGCTCGAACTCACGGACCGCGAGATCGTGACCTGGCTGAAGTCGGACGCCCAACCGACTGCGCCACCCAGGCACCCCAATAAATAAACTTTTAAAAAAATGAACCAAAACAACGACAAACATTAACCCCAAACCCACCCTCCCTGTGTTCAAACCCCAAACCCACCCTCCCTGTGTTCAAACGTTTCCTATCACTGGCTGCCCTCGCCTGTTCCTTCTGTTTATTGCTGAACCCCCGGAGAGAAGCTCCCCGGTGGCTGTTCACACCCCACCTGTCAGTCACCCGCAGCCTGGCTTTCCCCCTCGCCTCCCCCCCACCCCCCACAGATTTCTCCCAAGCCCCACCCCCCCGCCCGAGTGATCATGTGATCATTGAATGATCTCCTCGTTGCTGAATCTGATGTCTGGTGTCTCCACAGCCTTTCCGAGTTGAACCACCTCCTTCTTTACACTTCCCTTGGCCTCCACTGCTGTCTTCTTTCCGTCCCTCCTCACCCTCAGGGTTGGGTCCCCCTCTGCTCACCTCTCACAACGGGGTCCCTTGGAAGTCTGTCCTCAGCGGCTCTGTGTACCCACGGTGCCCTCCTGGTCCATGTCACTCCACTTACGCTCAGGGTTCCGCGTGTCACATAGGGGCTTCTATCCCCCGGAGCGTGATCTGTGAACAACATGATACACCTGCTTTGACACTTTTACCTCGGGTCACGGAGGTAACCAATTTCTATCCCTAATTATCGTTTCTATCCTTTGTTAAAGTGGCAATCCCATGGCGTATTTCGTTTCTGTTGTCGTTGTGGCTTACTAAAGTTTATCTTTTTATTTATTTTCGAGAGAGAGCGCGTGAGCAGGGGAGGGGCAGAGAGAGAGAGAGAGGGAGAGAGAGAATCCCAAGCAGGCTCTCTGAGCACAGAGCCTGACGCCGGGCTCGAACCCACAAACCGTGAGATCTTGACCTGAGACAAAATCAAGAGGCAGAGGCTCAAGTCACTGAGCCACCCAGGCGCCTCTCACACCTCATATTTTGGAAACTCAACATGTCTGCTATATAGGCTATAGAAACACACACACACACACACACACACACACACACACAAGCCGCCTCAACTGAAAAGAAATAGAAACCTTGAGAGAATGAGGAGGTGTAGGTGCTACTTCTCTGCAAGGGCCTTTGTTCAGATCCAAAGGAAAAGGGAATTGTGTTCAATTTGGATTCCTCTTTTGCCTCATCATCAAAAGGTTGAGTCAGTCTCTACTAAAGGAGCGAAGACTTTTCTCGTAATGCTATCATTAAAAAAAATAGTTCTAAGAATTGTTGATCTGCACCTTGAGGTTGCATTTTTTTAAATGGGATATTGACTTCAGAGATCGGTGTTTGCTCACTTCACGTTATCAATTGTGGTTCTCCGAGAGGGTTGATTCACTTCATCATCGCTGAGATGAGCCCACCGACTATAGACAATGAGCCTCCGGGAAGCTCTCTGAGAAGTAGGGACAGAGGTGGAAATTTTGTTCCCCGTAAAAATTATTCCCAGGTGAAAACAAACAGGGCTCTGACAGTCGAATTGAAAAACAGGATGCAGGAAAAACCCCCAACAAACCCAAAATGCAGGATCTTGCTTCATTGGACAGTAGAAGTTGACAATTCAGCCTACAGGTCAGAAATGGGAACTGATCTCTTCCTGTATTTTATTTTCTATTTTTTTCTGGTTTTATTTAAATTTCAGTTAGTTAACATACAGTGTGATCTTAGTTTCGGCTGTGTGCCTGTATTTTAGAAGAGTTTGCTGTGCAGAAGTCATCGTGCATCTTGTAATTAACCTGCACGCCTGATCGAATTGTTTTACTCTGCTCACACCATACCTATCAGAAGGACCTGTGACCTGGGTCCCCGGTTTAGGCGGACACTTGTATCTTTCACTGACAAAAGACACCACTGCACTAAGTTTTCATTTTCTTTTTTTTTTTTTTAATTTTTTTTTCAACGTTTATTTATTTTTTGGGGGGACAGAGAGAGACAGAGCATGAACGGGGGAGGGGCAGAGAGAGAGGGAGACACAGAATCGGAAACAGGCTCCAGGCTCCGAGCCATCAGCCCAGAGCCTGACGCGGGGCTCGAACTCACGGACCGCGAGATCGTGACCTGGCTGAAGTCGGACGCTTAACCGACTGCGCCACCCAGGCGCCCCTAAGTTTTCATTTTCAAGTGGGAGAAGTTAATAAATGAAGGAATGTGGATCTTTTGCAGAACCTTACATGAAATACTCACTAAAAAGTGTAAAGGATTGAAATGAAGTTCACTTCTTTCTTGATAAGTAAGGAAGGAACGAAATCTTGCCATTTACAACAATGTGGACGCAGCTAGAGAGTATTTTGCGGAGCAAAGTCAGTCAGTCCGGGAAAGACAAATACCATATGATTTCAATCATGTGTGGAATTTAAGAAACAAAGCAAATGAATGTAGTTGGGGGTGGGGAAGAGAGGCAAACCAGGAAACAGACTCTTAATGGCAGAGAACAAACTAAGGGTTCCTGGAGGGGAGGGGGGAGGAGATAGGCCAAATGGGTGATGGGCATTAAGGAGGACACTTGCTGTGATGAGCCCTGGGTGTCGTATGTAAGTGATGAATCACTAAATGCTAGTCCTGAAACTAATATATTACACAGTATGTTAACTAACTGGAACTTATTTTTTTACTTTTTAAAAGTTTTATGTACTTATTTTGAGAGAAAGAGAGAGAACGTGAGCAGGGGAAGGGCACAGAGAGAGAGAGAGAGAGAGTGTGAGCAGGGGAGGGACAGAGAGAGGGAGAGAGAGAGAATCCCAAGCAGCCAGACATACCGTCAGCGTGGAGCCGGACTCGGGGCTTGAACTCACAAACCATTGAGATGGTGACCTGAGCTGAAATCAGGAGTTGGACGCTTAACTGCCTGAGCCACCCAGGCACCCCACTGCCTAACTGGAATTTAACCAAAAACTGGAAAAAAGAGAAAACAAGAATTTGGGAAGCTCGAAAGGGAGTGACGTATTAATTGTATATTAATCACGGAATATGGTGCTCATGGTCTTTAATGATCGTGGCATGAGAAACAGACACTGTTGTTTTATTTATTTTTTTATTTTTTATTAAAAAAATTTTTTTAACCTTTATTTATTTTTGAGACAGAGAGAGACAGAGCATGAACGGGGGAGGGTCAGAGAGAGAGGGAGACACAGAATCGGAAACAGGCTCCAGGCTCTGAGCCATCAGCCCAGAGTCCGACGTGGGGCTCGAACTCACGGACCGCGAGATCGTGACCTGAGCTGAAGTCGGACGCTTAACCGACTGAGCCACCCAGGCGCCCCAGACACTGTTGTTTTAGAGGGAGAAAATGAACATTAACGTGGACTTAAAACTTTGCACCTATGGGTAGTACTTTATTCAAGAAATTATACCAGGAGAACGAAAGAAGAGTGTGTGTCCCTGAGTGTGCGTGCATGCACGCATGTGTGTGTATGTGTTGTGTGGGTGCGTCTAAGTGTGTGTGAATGTGTGCACGCATGTGTGTGTGTGTGTGTGCGCTGTGTGTGGATGTGTGTGGGGTGTGTTGTGTGGGGGTGTGCGCATGTGTGTTGCATACAGGTGTGTGTGTTATGGGCGCTTGTGTGAATGTGTGTGTATGCGTGTGCACGAGTGTATGGGGGTGTGTGTACGTGTGTGTCAGCGGGGAAGAGCAGAAAAGAAGAGGAAAGGACTCCGGGGCCCTAAAATAAACCAGACGGGGGATGAGCATTTATCACAAACTTCCGTTAATACGCGCTTTTTGCGGGGCGTGAGCGTAAGCGCATCAGCAACTGTGATGAATCTACTTATCTGGTGATAGAGTCACGGGGTTCTTCTCTCTGGCAGGCGAAGCCTTTCTTTGCCTGAAATTAACCTTTTATAGTTTTAGATGTTGGCAGTGTAGCCAGGCCAGGCTCATATTCTTCTGTAAAAAAACCACCCTGCGCCTTTCTAAGCACGGGGAGCACACGAGCCATGTGAGAAGGGGCTCCTGGGGCCGGGGTGGGGGGAGTGGGGCACAGGGAAGGCTGGTCTCATCAGGGGCCTCGGCTCACGGGGTTTACACACTAAATATGGAGCAGGGGGGCCGGTTAGCAACACGCGAACCGGGTTCGTCTTTTCCCACCTTCCTGTTAAACTGCTTCAACCTGTCCGCTGATTTCTGGACCAATCCATTGCCAACCGTTGTTGTCGTCGTTGTTGTTTTGGTTTTGGTTTCTTGCTCATCTTTCCTTTGGGCATGTTTCTTCTGGGTCTGTTTTTAAAGTGTTTATTTTTGAGGGAGAGAGACAGAGCCCAAGCCCGACGCGGGGCTCGAACTCACGAACCGTGCGATCATGACCTGAGCCAAAGTGGGACGCTTAACTGACGGAGCCACCCAGGCGCCCCTCTTCTGGGTCTTTTATTGGGGATTATCTTTGGACCCTATTGAGCACAGGGTCCAAGCACGCTGGCCTTGCGCTGGGGCTGGAGAGGCAGACATCATTTCTGGGAAACCAGAGAGAGGGCCCAAGAGGAGTATTTCTTACAAACCGCTTAATCTCGGTACAGACACCACTTGTGGGTATTACAGTTATTTTGAAAGAATGCAGAGGAGCAGAAAGAAAAAAAAAAACACCCTCCAGAGATCAAACCTACAGAGGGCAAAAGTTCAAGGCGGGGTGGGGGGGGATTTATTTTTAATGTTAAAAGGGAAGATGGATGGTGAGTGAATTCGAGAACACTGATAAAAATGTGAAAGCTCAGAAAAGCCCCAAAGTGCTGTTTGGTTTGCTAAGTGTTTGTTTTTTTCTGAGCCAGAAGCTAGCCCAACATATCTGCCTGATTCCTAAAAGGTTTTTTTCTAAGTGGCTGCTAGGCTCAGATGAAAACCATTTACTGAACAGCTTCAACCTGTACAGAAGTGTGTGTGTGTGTGTGTGTGTGTGTGTGTGTGTGTGATGCCTGTTTATTTGTCGACACAGGAACAGAATCACAGATGAGTAAGATCCTGGGCAAGACCACAGCCTAACACAAGCTAAAGCATATAACCGATTTGAGGTCCATCACTTTCTTAGGCTTCCGCAGTCATCCCTCTCGGTGTAAGGGACTGGAAGCCTTTCCTCACCCCTTCCTAAGCGAGACCTCTCCTTCCAGAAGCTGGAAGCCATGAGGCACATACATGTCATTTATTACGCACCTGTCTTGGGGGACGGCGGAGGGCTGAGACAGCCCCACGACTTGCCTAAGGGGCCCTGTCACGGCCAGACGGTTTATTCCCCACTCGGTGGTTTTTTTTTTTTTTTTTTTTTTAATTTTTTTTTCAACGTTTATTTATTTTTGGGACAGAGAGAGACAGAGCATGAACGGAGGAGGGGCAGAGAGAGCAGGAGACACAGAATCGGAAACAGGCTCCAGGCTCTGAGCCATCAGCCCAGAGCCTGACGCGGGGCTCGAACTCACGGACCGCGAGATCGTGACCTGGCTGAAGTCGGACGCTTAACCGACTGCGCCACCCAGGCGCCCCAGCCCACTCGGTGGTTTTTACGATCATCACTGTTTTCTGGAGCTCATTTGTCGTGAGAAGGCAAAAGTGATACATGGCCGGCTGTGGACTTTTGGACGCCAAGTTCATCGAGGTGTTCATCAAGTGTGTACTGAAACGCAGCATGTATGTCGGGCGCACCTTAGGTTGTGGGGTCGCAACCGTAAGGAAAACAGACGCGCTCTCCGCTCTTGGGGGGCATAGCGGGTCTTAACGCCGTGTCGCACGAGGCGGGGAGGCTGGGATGCACGGCTTCTCTTCGCCAGGTGGATCTGCTCCCCAGGGAAGGGGCTGGCGGTGACCCAGGACAAAATGAAAAGGCAGACCGGCGAGGTCATGCTGGCTGTCGAGGAGAGAGGGTTCCACGATACCCCCTCCCCGGTGGTTCTTGCAGCAAAAACCACGACGTCGCGTCCCCTCCTTGTTTCTTCCACAAACCCTGGTGGGGAGACCGGGATGTTGTGAGGATGGGCTCTGAACCTGTTGTTTCTACCATCTGTTACACGAGAAAGAAAAGAGCCTAGCCTGGGTGCAGGTGAAGAAAAAATTAGTGGCTCTTGTGGCTCGGAAGCATCTTAAAGTACGGCTCAGTCGATCGTCTCGAATAGGAGGGTGTCTGAGCTACACTGGTCACGGCTCACGCCTAGGTCGCCGACCGTCAGGAACGTGACACAAGTGTGCAGCCTCCCTTCAGGCGCACATTTGGATTGTCCCGCATCTTGTAGAGGAGGCGAGAATGTAAATAGGAGTAAAAATGATAACGATAACGTATTAGGTTATCTCGCCACTGGTCTCTTAGAAAGTAGTGCTTCCTCTTTCCAGAATGTGTGAAGGTTATATTTGGACCCACGCTTGTTTTGAAACTTTGTCTTAAATTGAACTTAGTTTAGGCTGGGCTGGGTTCTGATGAGAATAGTCTTATCCTGGTGGCCAAGAATAGCTCAACAAAAACACGCCCAGTGAATACATGAAAATTCGCGAATCCATAGTGATCCTCGAGAGAAAGCCAAAAGAAATCATCTGAGGCAGCCGGTACCGGCTCCTTATTTGGAAACTACGTAACTAAGGGGAAGCACGTTTCACGTCTTTCCAGCAGAAGCTATATGTCAGGGTAACCAACCAGCTCCAGGTGACAAGATGCGACTATTTTACGGGCGAACGCCAGCCAACTGTGGAAGGATGCTAGACTTAGAAAATCATCATCTTGCAATCCCACTGAGAGTGTAGAACCTAGAAAGGACCATCAGCTTGTGTGAAGGACATTAGGTGGATAGGTGATGGCATCCGGGCATTTACACGGATCCAAAGTAACACCACGGCGATGAGGTTTGGATCATCAGGAGAGAAACACAATCGTACAACGCGTGGCTCAGACTGCCATCACCCTAACTAATGGCTGATCTTAGCATCAGAAATGGTGGCACAATCATATACTACACGTTCTCCTGGTGTCGTGTAGCTGAGGTCCCAGAATCACCTGGGATGCGGTCTAGCCAAAGAAATTTACCTGGGGTCTAATCACCCTGTCAGTGTAACTTCTGGGAAGTACAGAGAAGAGAGGAAGAAGTTAAACGATACTACAGGTTAAGCAAGCAGGTATGTGTGTATGGGGGGGGGGGGGTCTCTAATCTGGTCCACCGGCTGCAGTACGAAGATTCCATAATGGAAGAGACTAGTGCCTCGGTTAAATGACAGTGAGGGGAGCACCTGCATGGCTCAGTCGGTCAAGCGTCCGGCTCTCCATTTCGGCTCAGATCATGACCTCACGGTTTCGTGGGACCGATCCCCGCGTCGGGCTCTGCGCTGACAGCATGGAGCCTGCTTGGGATTCTCTCTCTCCCTCTCTCTGTCCCTCCCCTGCTCGTCTTCTGTCTTTCTCAAAATAAATAAATAAACATTAAAAAAAAAAAGGACAACCAGAGCACGTAACAACCAGATGCAATATGTAGTTTGAGACTGGTTTCTGGTATGAACCAAAAGGCTATGAAGGATACTTGGAGGGACATTTGGGGAATTTGAAGATATATTGGCTATTAGGTGATGTAAGAGTATGATTGCTAATTTTAGGTGTATTGTTTTTTGTGACATGGGCAAGCATTACTAATTTATTAGAAATGCATTTTGAAATACTTAGGGGGTTACGTCATGATGTCTCTGATTTATTCTTCACACACACACTGTTTGTCCTACACAGCGGGACACTCCGTGTGAAACTGGGACCTGCAGGTGCCCCATGGAATGGCTGAACATACACAGACTTTTAACCCACCACACTTGTCAGAGATCGGCAAGTAACGGGTCATTGTAAGTTGTTATCAAATAAGGAGGAAGAGATTTTACAACATCTTCTGAAGATCAAAGTCTTTAAAGTGAGTCATGTGAAAAAGGCTAGGGTGAATATTTATTCGAAATAATGAGGAAGGCATTATCCTAAGAAGATAAGTAAAGGGGCGCCTGACTGGCTCAGTCAGGGGCGGGTGACTCTTGATCTCGGGGTTGTGAGTTCGAGCCCCACGTTGGCTGTAGAGATGACTTAAAACGACAACCTTTAAAAAATAAAAGAAGATAAGTAAAAAAAGAAAATGAAGACCCGATAACTAACTTAATTTTAGTGTTGCCACTAAAACCTAATTTCCCCTGGTTGCAATCAATGATTTTTTAAAAATAACTTTTATTCACTTAGCTGCTCAAAATGTTCACCTACTAGTAAAAATCCATCAGTCGTAACGGAATGGTTAGATAAACTATGGCATGTCTATATTGGAAATATTGCGAAGTCATCACCAGTTAAGATTTGGATTTAACTCTTGGATTAATATTTAATAACATGAACATGTTTACGATACAACATCGAGTGCAGGAGATACGACTACATCTCAAAGGAGTCATGATTTTATGGAAGTGTAAATGATTGAGCCCCACGTAATTGCTAAGAGAGGATAAAGAGTGGCATCTCATGCGGTCCCAGTAACATTGTGACCGTCACAAGAAAAAGAGGGGGAAAAAAAAGCCCACAGAGGAGACAGGACAAAACTGTAATGCTCACCAGGCATGGGTTACATCGTTGTCTGTTTCGAACAAGAAAGCATCTCTCACCACATTGGACAGATGTGGTAAATTTCCTGACATGAGAAAAAGAAACCCCTAATTTTACTCATCTCCAAAACTGAAAGTTGAAGAGGTGAAGCCCTTTTGCCCTTCAGAACAACTAAACTCAAGAGAGCCTCCTTGCCACCAGGCACAGGACCGGATGGTGGACTGGATAAGGCAATTCTGGTCTGACAAACACGGGAGAAGCATGTGCCATGCACACGGCACACGGCAGAGCTGTTTAAAGGTGTGGCCAAACCATCATCACGTTGTCAGTGAACATTCTCTCACTCTCCAGGAGGGTGGGCAAGCCGATGGTGCCACCAGGATCAACCAAAAGAAATGGAATCCTTTCTGGGTGGGAAGAAAAACAAAATTCACCGAGTGTCACATTCATTTAGAATTTTGAGGAGACCTGCTTCTCTCATGGGATGCACATATAAAAGTCTGGCTCAGTGGGTTAAGCGTCCAACTGTTGGTCTCAGCTCAGATCTTGACGTCATGGTCATGAGTTCAAGCCCTGCGTTGGACTCCACACTGGGCATGAAACCTACTTAAAAAAAAAAAAAAAGCCTAACCGTGTTAAAGAACCCCATGTTAAATAATCCTAATTATTGAAGTAGGATTCTTAGCAACGATTCAAAAGATTGAGGTAGAGCTATGTGCATTAAGGAAAGATCTCTAGGCTTCACCGTGCATTGGGTGACCCCGGAACCAGGGTGGAAGATCTCACAGAATCCCACTTACACACCCAAATGCACATGCAAAGAAAAGCCTCTCAGTGAATGCATGCCAAATTTTTAATAATAAATATGTATGAAGAACTAGGAAAGGAAGGGAATAAAAGAGAAATTTACTTTTTCTTCCTCTATATATTTCTGAATTAAGTTTTTTTTCTCTTCAGAGCAGTAGATACTTATTTCTTATGTACTTAAAAAAAAAGGTGGGGGGGTGTCTGCCTGGCTCAGTCGGAAGAGCATATGATCTTGATCAAATGTCCACCCACTGCTGAGTGGACAAGACTGTTATCTGCATTGTTGAAAATGGTTCAGCAGAATAAGAAACAACAATGTAGCCCCTTGGATGAATCTCAAAATAGTGACGCTCAGTCCAAGAAGCCAGACAAAAAAGAATACGTGCCAATTTTGTATCCAAAATTCTAGAAATGCAGACCAAACTAGGGTGACAGAAAGCAGATTGATGGTTGACTGGGGAGGAGAGGCGGGGCGAGAATAGAGGAGGGAATTAATCACGAAGGATCACAAAAAAAGTTTCGAGAGTGATGGATGTGACCGCACCCTGCACTGGGCTGATGGTCTCACTGCTGAATATAGTACCAAAATTTATCCAACTGAACACTTTATTATTTTATTTTTTTAATGTCTATTTATTTTTGAGACAGAGAGAGAGACAGGGCATGAGTGGGAGAGGGGCAGAGAGAGAAGGAGACACAGAATCTGAAGCAGGCTCCAGGCTCTGAGCTGTCAGCACACAGCCCGACGTGGGGCTCAAACCCACGAA
This sequence comes from Herpailurus yagouaroundi, assembly GCF_014898765.1. Lineage (NCBI taxonomy): Eukaryota > Metazoa > Chordata > Mammalia > Carnivora > Felidae > Herpailurus > Herpailurus yagouaroundi. The sequence continues at coordinate 4,600,143 of NW_024412424.1, forward strand.
CCGTGAGATCATGACCTGAGTGAAAGTCGGATGCTTAACCGACTGAGCCACGCAGGGCCCCCCCCCCAACTGCACACTTTAAATAGGTACAGTTAATAGTGTGCCAATTACACCTCAATGAATCTGTTTTAAAAAAAAGCTGCACATGTTTAATATAGAAAATTCGGAAATAACCTAAGAGTGAAGAAGAAAACTAAATGGCACCCTTACTCCCATGAGAAGACAACGACTGACAAGAGGGGGCTTTTCCTTCCCAGCAATTTTCGTACCAGACTGTTAGCCCCTCAAGGTCAGGTCCGCCCGATCCACTGGCTATATTCCCAGCACGGTCCTGGCAAAGCAAATGTTCGACAACTATTGTGAGTAACTAAGTGAACAGGTAAATAACTTGCTCTATTTCAAATCCTCTCATTAGAGCTTCTTCATGTCACTAAAAAGTCTTTGAAAATGTATTTGTGGCTCCAAGTCCTTCCATTGTCTGGATATAGATTAGTTTTTATTTTATACTGGGTTGCTTACCAGTTTTCAATGTAACCAATAGCGTGCTGTGATATCCCACTCCGTGTACACACCTTTGGGTGTATCGTGGAAGGCTTGTCTATAGCAGGGACAACTCCCAAACAACGAACGGACCCAATTAAACAGGCTAACAGCTTAATTTACATCGCGCGTGAGGGCACCTGGGTGGCTCAATTAGTTAACGTCCAACTTAGGCTCAGGTTGTGATCTTGAGGTTCATGAATTCAAGCCCCGTGTTGGGCTCCGTGCTGACAGCTCGGAGCCTGGAGCCTGCTTCTGATTCTATGTCTCCCTTTCTCTCTGCCCCTCCCCTGCTCAGGCTCTGTCTCTCTTTCAAAAATAAATAAACTTTATTTATTTATTCAAAAAAAAATTTTTTTAACATTTATTTATTTTTGGGACAGAGAGAGACAGAGCATGAACGGGGGAGGGGCAGAGAGAGAGGGAGACACAGAATTGGAAGCAGGCCCCAGGCTCTGAGCCATCAGCCCAGAGCCCGATGCGGGGCTCGAACTCACGGACTGTGAGATCGTGACCTGAGCTGAAGTCGGACGCTTAACCGACTGAGCCACCCAGGCGCCCCATCAAAAATAAATACACTTTAAAAAAAATTTACATCACACAGATACAAGTAAGGCAGTTAAGTTTTCTACCTTTTAAATGTGCTTGTCGATTAACTTCTCCTTTCCTCCGTTTGCTCTTCTATAAAATGGAAGTCTAATCGTCTCCACCTGTCCAAGTGACTGAGGATTCAAGGCAAGCGTGCGACCCGGGCGCCCAAGACAATGCCGGCACAGCACAGTTTAGGGCTGGCACATACTGGCATTCTTGGGCCGCCGGCGCTGTCCATGGTTCCTGCTCAGTTCCCTCTATGCAAGTTCTTTTTCTTGGGATCTGCCAGTTGAAAAGCATCTGTCAGCCTGGCTGGAAGAGCCCTTTGGAGAGGTTGGAATTAAGTACTAAGCCCTGCAGTTTACATTGTTACCATTTAGCACCTCTTTAGATGAACATTGGCCCCAGTGGAATGGATTCCAAGTTCCAGAGAACTCTGGTGATGGGAAGGGTTCGGTGAAGCAACTTTCTCTCGAGTGGATTTCCCCAGCTTTCTGCCGAATTCAGGGCTAAGTGACTCCGGACTGAAACCAGTAGCTTCATCAGGTTGTGGTGGCCACCTGTAAATCATTCTGGGTTTCTCGGGCTCTGTAAACCTTAGAAAACCAGATGACTCTTAACAGAGCTGTTGGATTTCACAGTTTTGGAGTGGAGTTTTAGTCAGCCTCTGGTTCCAGCTCCCCAGCATTTAGCAGAAACCTTTAGTGAGTTAAACACACACACAGATAAACACAGAGAAGATGAATATATAACTATATATTGACTCAGACTATCTATGACTGTGTCTTTACTGAAACAATACCCTCCCATTTTATAGCTAGTGAAACTGAGGCTTGATGAAATGGTGTGGCTTGCTCGAACTGCTACTTAGTAAGTGGCCAGAGGACTAAATCCGGCTCTCTCTGAAGCCAGGGTAAGCGTGTAATTTATATAGCAGAAAGCAAGAGCGGTCAACATTTTCCTTGCCCAGCACAGTTTGCAAACCCCTTTAGGTACACTGTTGGGACCCTGACACTGTTCTCAGCCAGGTGGCCGCCGAGAGGCAGCGTGTCTTGCTCCAAATGTAGAAATAAGAAGAAGTAAGAGCGTTCTCCGACTTCGTGCCATGCCAAGCGTGGTCCTGGCCCAGCCGCATGGACATCGCCTGGAAGCTTAGAAGAAATGCAGGCTCTCAGCTCCCTCCAGACCTGCCAAGTCAGAATCTGCATTTTAACAAGATCCCCAGGTGACTTGTGGGCACGCGACCGCTTGCAAAGCCCTCTCATCAAGAGAGCCATCGAAGCTACGCGTTCTGATCAGAGCAGAGACACACAGAGTCATGGAGACAGAGGGTCCCCCAGGCCAGCCGGTCTTGGGGGACGCTGGTCGAAAAGCTGAAGAAAGCATGTGTGCAAAGAAGATGCCATGCCCTGCCAGATAAGTTCCTCTTTGCTTACCAGTCACGTTTCTTTCCTCTTTTATGTCTCTCTTGGAGAATACTGCCAATGTCTCCAGTGACGTGAGTGTCGGATATCCCCTTGCGCCCTGCCTGTGGTAAGGACACAGCCACAAGAGGGAGCGTACCTCCCGTGGCTTGCCTCTCCTTTTTAAGGGAATGTGTCCAACTCCGAGCTTACGATTTGCTCCTGTCATCGATGATCTCCTCCTTGGGGGCAGGTGGCGGGAGGCAGCGTGGGGAATGTCTGGAGGTGGTTTGGCCACTGCACTGGTAGAAAAAAAAGAAGATCCCAAGAAGGCTTTGACGGGTCTCTTTTTGGTACCCTAAAACCCCCATTTCCTCGAAACAACAAAAATTTGGATATGTCAGATCCAGAGAGGGGAGGTCATCCCAAAGTCTCGTAGATCCCAAGATGACACTGAAGTCTTCTTCTTACCTCTTTTTTATTCTAAAAATTTCTTAAAGTTTATTTACTTTTGAGAAGAGAGAGACAGCATGAGCGGGGGAGGAGAGAGAAAGAGGGAGACACAGAATCTGAAACAGGCTCCTGGCTCTGAGCTGAGCACAGAGCCCACCGCGGGGCTCGAACTCACAGACCGCGAGATCATGACCCGAGCCGAAGTTGGAAGTTCAACACACCGAGCCACCCAGGCGCCCCCTCTTCTTTGCCTCTTAAACCATTTCTTCAAGGCTTCTCTTTTGGCCTTCTCCAGCGGGTCTGCCCGTGGAGTGCGGTTCCGCCCACAAAAGTACTCAAGTTTGTGTGACCTCTGGTCTTAGACATTGGCCCCCAAATATACAACTGCCTTCTGAAATGGGGTATAAATTGGAGTGTTGAAATGAGGATATTTCTGGATGACTTCTGCCAGACCAGTAACCCCATAGGACTTCTGTTATCACCCCAGTGCCCCTTCTGAAGCCCAGGCTGTTGGGAGGGATGGGCTAGAATGTTACAAGGGACGCTCGCGAGGCCATGTGGGGAGTCATGTGGTTTGGGGTCAGGAAACCAGGTGCCTGCTGTCAGGCTACACCCACAAACTTAGGCACCAAGCCGGGCGTCTCTTCAGTTCGCAGCTCAGAAATTACGAGCTGCCAGTCAGGTGGCCCGGAAATCTGTAAACAAAGTTATCAGCTAATCAGAGAAATCTGCTTGGATGTGGTTTTAGATATCCTGAAAGTTAGCCCAATGTGGCATAAGGGTGGAAATTGCTGTGCCCAGGGTATGTGTGTGTGTGTGTGTGTATGTGTGTGTTTGTGGTTGGACCCAGAGAACCAACCTCTGTTCTTAACTCCCAGCTGAGCGAAGGGAGATGCTGACAAATGGAATAGTTTGGTAATAACTTTCTGCAGAGAACTAATCATATATTTGCACCAATTCGAAGTCTACACTCAAGCTACAGAGGTTTTGGGCCCCCCAACAGATGGGAACACTTATTAGAATACTAAAATGTTTAATGTTAATTACATCATTATGCAGTCTGTTCCTAAATACACTGTCATAGGAAAATATTCAGTGATTATAGACAAAGCTAAACTCTTTCTTGGCCCCCCTACCCCCCACCCCATAACTTCTTTCCGGAGGTAAGCAGTGTGATCATTTGGGCATGAAAGTCTTTTCCTTGCAGTGATAAAACATGTCTGTGCTCCTAGACAGATAGTCATTTTGGTGTTTTGTTTTGTTCCCAACAGCAATACCATCACATTGAATCTATCATCTACGATTTGCTCTGTCCCTTCAGAGATCTCAACAACCTGGAGATCTCTCCATGCTAATATGTATATATACATCCAATTTTTTTTTTTTTGAGAGAGAGAGAGAGAGAGAGCACAGAGCGCAAGCAGGGGAGGGGCAGAGAGAGAGAGGGAGGCACAGAATCAGAAGCAGGCTCCAGGCTCTGAGGGGTCAGCATGGAGCCAAACGTGGGGCTTGAACCCACAGACCACGAGATCATGATGTGAGCTGAAGTCGGACACTCAACCGACTGAGCCACCCAGGCGCCCCTCGATCCACCCGATTCTTTTGTAACCTTTGCATCGAATTCCAGAGAATGAGTAGACCATCCTTCACACAATCAATGTCTTATTGATGGACAGGGAGGTTGTTTTCCATTTTCACCAACACAAGTACCTTTGTTGTGATTCAGCCTCGAGGGCATGCGTGGATGTTCTCTAAAGAGGCCACCATCCTGGAATGGCTGAGACACAGGGATGCAAACTTTGTATGTTAACACACCCTCCCATCATCTCCTTGCAATGGCTGAACCAATTCACACACGCTGGGAGTGTGAGAGCGCCTGGTGCCCTTCCCCCATGCTCAGTATTCAACTTGTAGAGCTCTGCCTTTTGAAGAGTGAAAATACTGCTGTTTAATGTGCACTTCCCCGGTTATGAGTTAGAGCATCTTTTCAGATGTTTTTCTTCCCTCGGTTGGGAAAAGCCTCTGCATATTTTTGCGCATTTTCAAATTGGGGTTATTTGTCTTTTTCATTTGGGTTTGTAGAAGCGATGCTTCTTTTCTAAGAGGTATTGCAAAAAGCAAGTAGTAACAGTTTCTTTCTTTCGGAAAGTCATAAAAGCATCTGCTTGTGTAGAAACGGAGGGAAAAAAAAAAAGCCTGTGGTGTGTCTGTGCATGTGTTTTTTTCCATAGCGTGGCTTTAACACCCACACACCTTTGGTAAACGGAGTGAAGCCCCCCAAAGATTGCAGCGGCAAAGATGAAAAACAAAGAAAAGTAAGGTAGTCCCTACCAGACGCTTACTAACGAGAAGGGCAGTTTCCAGTTAACAGCTGAAATATGGCTTTCACGTTCTGCAGAAGGCTGGGTTTGCAATCCCGGGGCCAGCTCTCTCCCGTAGACATCTTTTCTCTAGCGGCCGCTTGGGATTTGGGTTTGTGCTCATCGGTTGCCCATCTGAGGAAGTGATGTAAGCCTGTGGCCCTTGTCTGGGTTATCTGAGGGGCTCATCGCTCCTGGTCGTGACAGAGGGGTGCCAGGTGATAGATAACAAGGAGTTAGCAGCCCAAGTTTCTTGACTTACCCTCAACCGCAAGGGAACTTATCTCCTGAGGGCATCTTCCTGGGTGAGAGCTGAAGTCTCGAGAAAGCAGGGCACTTAGGGGGCACAAAGGGGCTGGGGAGGGAGGGAGCAGGAGATCCGTCCTTTCTGTAGGCGGTTCTGGTATGTGTGTGGATGAAGCCAAGGAGCAGATTTAAAGATCATCTCCAAAGATGGGGGAGGTGTGGAGTAGAGAGCTGGATAGGTGTGACACAACCCTTCTAGCCTGCCCATTTTATACAGCCTCCAAAAAGAGTCAATCGGGGGAGGCTCTAGACATTTTACAAAAAACAGGCTTGAGGGTGGCAATGCTTCCAGCCTCTGTGAAAATGACTCGTGAAACAAAACCATCGCTGGGAACCCCAGGCAACGTGTGCAGCGAACAGACGTGGAAGCGGGGGCAGCTTGCGGGCAGCAGGATCCCCTGGACAGCCTGCTGAAACACAGATGGCCCCGCCAGGCCCCACAGTTTCTGACCCGGCGGGTGTGACGTGCCCCACAGCTGTAACGAATGTCTGGGAGCCGCTGCTGATCCGGGGAACACACTTTGATGACCACTGGGCAAGAGAGAAGTTGCCCTTTAAACAGGGAGAAAACAGATGCCAGGAGGTGCTTTAGACAGTTGCGTCTGTGGTCTCTCCTTAGGCTGCTGGGGGAGGGGAGTCAGAGGAGAAAGATCAACGGAAACAAATGCTCTATGGCAAAGTCTGCAGGTGGTGGGTGAGGGACTGCGTCTGCCTGACAAGCTTCTAAAGGCAAGTGAGGTTCAAGTCCTTGGTGGTACCGGCTGTGGGGCTGTGATGCCTTAGAAGGATCTCCCTAGGTGAAGGCCAGGGCCAGGATTAGATTAAGTCGGGATGGAGAATAAATATTAGTGAGAAAGAGACCACATTCTACCCAGGTATTTATTAATTTTTTTTTAACGTTTATTCATTTTTTTTTTTTGATAGGGGAGGAGAGGCAGAGAGAGAGGGAGACACAGAATCCGAAGTAGGTTCCAGGCTCTGAGTGTCAGCACAGAGCCCGACGAGGGGCTTGAACTCACAAACTGTGAGATCATGATCTGAGCCGAAGTCGGACATTTAACCGACTGAACCACCCAGATGCCCCCATTTTGTTTCTTAAAAAGCCTTTTGTTTTTCCCAGAGTTTTGGATTGTCTTTCTTTTCTTCATACAACATCTTGCTCATAATCATCCTCTGTTTCTCTTCCAAAAGCTCACAGTAACACTCTATGAAGTCCGCTTTTCTCTTGAAGACGTCCCTACCTCCACTCACTTTAATTCTTCCCCAAACTCAAAAACAAATCCTTCCTACCTCTGAGCAGCCCTCAAGTCATTCATGCCTCCTAGAAAATCATCCCCCCTGCCTACAGTCTCCCATGTGCAACTCATTGCTCAATCATAACACAATCTTCCAAAGCCATTTAACTTTTTTACCCCTATCAGTAGAAATGTGTCTCTGTGCTTTTCTTTATCTCTCTTATTCCTCCATTGTGCATCTGCATGTGTATGTGCTTAGGCACACACACAAGTATATTTGCATACATACATGTGTGTATACATATATGCGCATACCTCATGATGGTTTCCTATTCTGTCTTAGGTTAATTATTTGGCATCTGCTTTTTCTCACGCAGTAGACAGTGACCCCATCCATTCACGGATTCTTCAAGAATCTACCAACGGCTTACTGCATGTCAGGGTTGTTTCTACCTTCTCCTTCTGGCTCTTCCCCCTTTCTTGTTATCATTCTCCCCTGTCTGCATTCTTCATGAAGGCACTTTTTTTGCTTCGTTCTTTCTTGCATGTCCCTATTTTAAGAGACATCTTTTTCTTTGGAACCAAAGCTAACTCATGAAAATAAAAGCCACTGAAAAAAACCTTCGGGCTTTCAGTAGCCAGGTGGCGGTGGAGGGAGGTGAAGGGAACATGATGATGCCATGTTTATACTATGCTGCTCACCTGCGAGCCCGCTGTTCGGTCCTTCATCTAGTATATGTCTTCCCAGTAGATCTGTGTGCAGGATACGGACATTTGGCTGTAGGGATTGTATCTTTCATAATAACTTCTTAGAGGAAGCTCCTCCTTGCATCTTATTTTTTTTTAATTATTTTTAATGTTTATTTATTTTTGAGACAGAGAGAGACAGAGCATGAACTGGGGAGGGACAGAGGGAGAGGGAGACACAGAATCGGAAGCAGGCTCCAGGCTCTGAGCCATCAGCCCAGAGCCCGACACGGGGCTCGAACTCACGACCGCGAGATTGTGACCTGAGCTGAAGTCGGACACTTAACTGACTGAGCCACCCAGGTGCCCCGTCCCTGAATCTTAGAATGGCTCTTGTTTTCATACTTCAGCATAAATATCATCACCTTGGAGAAGGCTTCTCTGTCCTGCCCTCTATCCCAAAGTAGCCCTATCCTCTCCCTTTCCCACCAGCCAGCCACACTCTCGCACATCAGCCTGTGTGGTAGGTTAATTTCATTGATGTCCCCAATCAGTAGTGTCTCTTTATGCCTACCTGCCCTTTGGAATGGACTTTGCAGCTCTCTGCATCCAGAGGTAGAGTCTCCTTCCTCACTACTTGAATCTGGGCTAAACTTGTGACTTTGGCCATTAGGATGTGACAGAGGTGACAGTGGCCAGTTCTGAACCCAGACCTTGAGAGGCTTTGTGCACGTCTCTTTCTCTTAGGACCTCATCATCGGCGTGTGGACAGACCCAGGCTGGCCGGCCGCAGGATGGGGGACCATGTGGATGAGACCTCAGGCCATCCTGTACGGCCAGCCCTGGTCAGCTTGTTAGTGGACACAGACATATGAGCCATCCTGGCTTTGGTCAGTTGAGGGTGGTTGAGACCAGAACTGTCCAGCTGAGCCCAGGTTTAAACTGTAACTTACAGAATCAAAAGCTAAATAATAAACATTGTGGTAAGCCCCTAAACTGCGGAGTGGTTTGTTATTCAGCAATAACCAACTGATACACCTTGTTTATTTCCTTTAGAGCACTCCTCAGGAAATTCAGCTAGCTGCTCAAAGACTCTGCGTCCTCATCTTTAAAAAGGACGCACTCTTTCTTGTAGAATTGTTATGGGATTCCATGGGATGATGTTTGTAAAGCTCCTGCACAGACTAGGTGCCCAGGACATTTGTTTATTTTCTCTTTCCCTGGAAAAGAGCCGAGATCACAGGCAAGAGGAAGCCTGACCCGTTCTCCCCCAAGAACAGGAGAGAAAGCCCCACGAAAGCCCGAGAGACCTTGGAGCCACAGGAAGAAAGGTTGTTGGAAAGGGGAGGCCAGACAAACAAACAAAAAGCAGAAAGAGGCCCATAAGTACAGAGAAAGGTGATGGTTGCCGGAAGGAAGGGGGTGGGGGGTTGGACATGATGGGTGAAAGAGAGCTGGGCGGCGGGGAGGGAGAAAGGGGAGCCCAAGGCCTGCTAATTCCATTGAATTTGAGTGATGTTCCTGTATTGTCATTTATGGGATTTCTCTGTAGTGTTTAGAAATGAAGTCTCTTAACAGAAAAATGGCACCTGCAGAATGCCAGGAGCCCCCTATAGCAACCCGGGGCATAGATACCAATGTCCTGTCTTACAAAAGAGTAAACTGCGGCTCTGAGACAAAGAACACGCTGTGAGTAAGCGCAGCGTGGGACAGACCCAGATATAACGGTAACGCTGTGATGACACCGTTCAGCAGCAGTTACCGCTCACGGAGCATGGGCCAGGGGCCCCGGCGGGGCTCTTGCCCGAGTTAGCTCTTTTTGCCCTGGCGGCAACCCTCCCAGGGGCTGCTAGTCCCACATTTTAGGGATAAGGAAAGTACTTCCCGGGACACACGGTCCACGGCCGTCGCCCAGCACTGCTCTGCTAAGTGTGGACCTTTCACTCTCTTTCTGGGCCATCTGGGGGAAGGTTGGGGGTTGGTTCGAGAAACTAGGTAGGCAGTAGGAGCCTTAGAAAGGAACGAGAAGTGAGCAAAGTCTTTGAAGGCAGCAGGAAGGAAGAACGGGTCGTCTCAGTGGTAGCGGCAGGACCGAGGAGGAGAAGGGGTCCTGTCCCCCAGCCTCTCCTCAGGGCTCCCTGGTTGGTGGACAGCAGATGCCTCCCTCTCGTGTCGTCTGGCGTATAGGGGAAAAGGCTTCATCAATGCACGTCAGAGAGGGAGACGACACTAGGGGTCCCAAAGTCCTACAGCATGAGATACGCTAAAGAAACCACTCAACGCTACTGAAAAACAAGTTCCGAGTTTAAAAACTATCAAGCAGGTTTCTTTTCTGCAAGGCTCCTCCGAACCTTCAAAATGCTGCTTTGCCCGTTTTGCAAACCGTTTCACATTTTGCTGAGCACCTACCCACCCTCTGGGCCGTCGGACTCCGATAGGTTGTTCTGGGACATACTTTTTCGAAATGTGGTTCGCATCAAACACTGGATGACTGTTTCTTAGATGGAACCCTGCAAATAGTCTGAGGCCCAGGATGGCGACTTAATTCGTGGTTCCCCGCCGGAGGCTCAATAAGGGACTGTGTGCTTGACAGGTGTGCTGCTGAGAGGGAAACAGGGGCCCGGAGGCCTCAGGCCACCGCCCCCCCCCCCCCCCACCCCCAAGAAGCTCTACTTTGGGCTCCGTTGTAGGGACCTGATCTTTTCATGTGGTTGTTTTGATGTGGCCATTTTGAAACTGAGGACATTTTGACACAGCTATTTTAATGCCCTGGAAATTTTCTGACTTTTAAAAAACACCAGCCATTTTGAACGTTCAAAAATGTACCACGTATCAGTGCATCACGGGGTCAGGGACAGGGCGAGAGTCGACATCATGGAGAAAACAGGGGACAGGATGAAGCTGTGGGATGGGGGGGGGCCCACTTTTATTTACATTTCTTATAAGGAAAACAAGTTAAAAGTTTAATGGTCTGGGGCGCCTGGGTGGCTCAGTCGGTTAAGCGTCCGACTTCAGCCAGGTCACGATCTCGCGGTCCGTGAGTTCGAGCCCCGCGTCGGGCTCTGGGCTGATGGCTCAGAGCCTGGAGCCTGTTTCCGATTCTGTGTCTCCCTCTCTCTCTGCCCCTCGCCCATTCATGCTCTGTCTCTCTCTGTCCCAAAAAATAAATAAATGTTGGAAAAAAAAATTAAAAAAAAAAAAAGAAAGAAAAAAAGTTTAATGGTCTGATTTTTTTTTTAGGGTCACCCAAAAGCCCCCAAGTTTATAAAGCCTGTCAGTAATCCAGACCGTGTGGTATTGGTGGGAAGAATAAACGAATAGATCAACGGAACACAGTAGAGAGCCCGGTGATGAGACCCCCATAAATACAGTCAAATAGCAAATAATCATGGGTCGTCGGCAAAGTGTCAATAAAAACGACGCGGCATTACCACACGGCGACAGGAACGCTTGCTCGTGGCTGACGGGAATGCAAGATGGGTACAGCCGCTTTGGAAGACAGTTTGGGGGTTTCTTAAAAAGCCAAACGTGTTCTTAACGTCTCCTCCGGCCATCGAGCTCTTTGCTATTTACCCAGAGGAGCTGAAGATTGTGTCCACCCAGAACCCAGTGCATGGACGCTTACGACCGCTTTGCTCGTAACTGCCCACACGTGGAATGAACCACGATGTCCTTTGGTGTAGGTGAACGGGCAAACGAGCTGCGGTCCATCCAGATGGTGGAGTATTTTTCAGTGCTAAAGAGAAAGGAGCCAGGAAGCCTTGAAAAGACGGGTGGGGAACTTAAATATCTTTTACTCAGCGAAAGAAGCCAATCTGCAAAGGCGACACGAGGGAGGCTTCCAACTGTAGGACACTGTGGAAAAGGCACATTAAGGAGACCACGAAAGGATCAGTGTTTGCCAGGGCTCGTGGGGAGGGAGGGATGAACAGGGGGAGCACAGAGGATTTTTAGGGCAGTGAGACTGTTCTGGACGATACTGTAAAGGCGCTTACGTATCATCACAGGGTTCATTTGTCCAAACCCATAGAGTGTGCAACACCAGGGGGACACTAAAGTAAACTACAGATGTAGAATGATCATGATATGTCCATGTGGGTTCATTGACTGCAGTAAATGTCCCCTCTGGGGCTCCTCTGTGGAAGAGGGGATACGTGGGGACTCTCTGTACCTTCCGTTCGATTTTGCTGTGAACTTAAAAGTGCTATAAAAAATAGTCTTTTTATAAAAAAAGAAAAAGCGCCTCCAGCACATCTGGCCGTAGAAGTTGTCATCGTTTATTGCACAGATCGGCCCTCCCTGCATCTGGGGTGTGGGGAGGGAGGGAGGCGGTGAGGACTCTGAATTCACCCAGATGCCTCCCCGGAGGCGGAAGTCGGTGGAGGGACAGTGGTGGCAGGGCCGGGGAGGGGGGGGGGGGGGTTCTGGCTCCTGCAGTGGCCCAGCTAAGGGGAAGCTGTGATGCCTCTAGCCGGGGGTGCTCAGCCGACGGCCCACACACAAACCTGGTCTCGCCGTTTCTCCTGAGGTTTCCCACACAACAGCCTGTGATCTGTGAGAAGTGGAACTTGGGTCGCGACGTTGCCTACATGAATCCCTTCGGGGACTTTCCATCACCCCGGGCATCAGATCAAAACTACGGCCTCCTGGCCTCCAGTCCCCACAAGATCGGGCCCTTCCTGTTTCTCTGGCTGCAGACACTTCCTGTCACCTGTTCCCCCCGCTGGGAATGGCCAACCCAATCCCCACCTTCATGGGAATGCCCTGGGATTCGGGTCTTAAATGTCGCCTCCTTAGTGAGCCCTACCTCATCACCCCTCACCACTCCCGCATTTCTGCCATTTTACACCCCACGCCATGTGCGTCGCTGTCTGCTCAAACCCACGTTTCCGCTCACGTGCCCTCTCCATCAGAGGCATCTGCGTGTTTCCAGGGCCTCCCCATGACCTTGCTCCCCCACCCCTGCAACATCCCATCATTCGCCAGCTCCTGTGGGTCACACGTCTCTCCCTCCCTCTCATTCCTTCTGCTGCTGCGTGGTGTGGACCCCACACCTTCTCCCCCCCACTCCCTCTCCCCCTTCCTTCATCTCTCTCTCTGTGTCTCTGTCTCCAAACATGAGCAATTTAAAGAATCTACAGGTGTCCTGCAAAACCAATGGTGTGAAAGCCTGTGCTGGATTTAAGGCTGCCGGGGCAGAAGGGACTCCCCTTCAAGCCCCTCTGTGCTCTAGGAGAGGAGAGTAGTCTGCCCTGGGCCGGCTGCCCCCGGCTTGTATCAGACTGAGCCATCCCAAGGTACAGATATTAGCTGCAGCGTCGACCTGTCCTGTCCTGGCCGCTATGGTGGCCCCTAGCCCCGTGGAGTTATTTGAATTTAAATTTAAACCCACGGCAATAAAGTAAATACAGTGCAATGCAACATATCAGTTTCTTAGGCACGCTGACTGCTGTTTAGACCCGCATCAGCCACCTGTGGCTGGCGGCTGCCTGCTGAACAATAGCGATCTAGAACGTTCCCGCCACCGTGGAAAAGCTCCATCATTGGATGCCACTGTTCGACACCCCCAGCACTTCCGTGAGGTTTGTCTTTTCCATTAATGCAGTCAAAAGATGATTAGTAAGCCCCTAGATGCACCACGGGCAAGACGCCACGGGCCCCCGTCCTCACGGAGTTAGCAGACAGAGAGAAATGCCCTCTGCGAAAGGGAGTCGGCAACCTCAGAAGCACCCAGCTCTGAGTTCTAGCTGCACGTGGCGAAACAGGGAGAGGGAACAGAAAAGTCAGGGGTGCTCCCTGCAAGGAATACACCCACACTGGGTGGCGGCCAAAAGAATCACGTTGGTCTTGGCTCCTTTGAGAAGTCGGCTCTCTCTTCTCCTTCTTCACGCCTCCCTGCCTTCCCAGCCTCCGGCCTCCTCTCGGCCGCGCCTTGGTGCTGCCCGAGCCTCCCCACCTCACCTGGACCACGAGGGTCCACACAGAGGAGGACGTCTCCCCACGACAGCACGTTTAGCCCTCTCTTCTTCCCTGAACCCCCTCCCCGACTACCCTTCCTCTCGCCAGCCTCACCCCACCCATCTGCCTGGTGGCCGGCCGTGTCTACCTGGGACGCCCTTACCTGGCGAAGAGACAGCTTGAGTCGGGAGGACGTGGAAACACGGCATCTTCTTCGCCCCGGGGGGCTCTTGCCTCTATAGCAGTGTCTCAGCCTCCTGGGACTCCCCCAGGCCCCCGTCCCAACCTGGGGACAAGCAAGTGCCCTGCTCCGCCTGCCCGAAAGACAGCCAAAGATCAGCTCAGGGAGCATTTTCCCCTCTCCATTGCCCCTTCCTTTTCCATCAACAATTGCCAATGTAGAAGTGAGAGAGCCAGAGCCCTTGGCTGGTGTACCCTTTTAGACACGACGTTCAACGAATATGGGCCAAGAGCAGGGACCTCACGGCTCCCTCGAGGCTGCTGAATCAACCATTGCTTTCGTTCTTACAGCTCATGGTCTGTAACTTTCGGATGTGCTGTTCATTGGCCTTTCCCATTTAGATAATCAGTCCAGATGCATCGAATGCGTCACTTTATTCTGTATGAATGGACGGTGATTGAGGGGCCACGCGTCCGGGGAGATCCACTCTGCCAGAGGGCACCGGTGGGTCCGCAGGATGACAAAAGTACCGCAAAGAGGAAATCGGTCTTCACTCGTGATTGTATCCCGCAACACAAATGAGAGAGAGGCCTCTGTTGCAATAACGACAAGGAACGGACTGGGGTCTTTTCTCTGTTAAAGACAGTAGACGTTACGGGGCTGTGGCTTCTAGGCCGTGATCATCCCCTAAACACCCTTCAACTACCAGGCACAGCACCTGACCCTGGGGCCCAGAAGGGGGTGTGACCGTGTTGTGACGGAGGGCCCTACCATAGCTGTGGGCCAGAAAACTTCATCTGTGAGCTTCATTAAGAATATAACTTCATAAATAAAAAAAACATTGAAAAAAAATTTTAAAAAAGGGGCGCCTGGGTGGCTCAGTCGGTTAAGCGTCTGACTTCAGCCAGGTCACGATCTCGCGGTCCGTGAGTTCGAGCCCCGCGTCGGGCTCTGGGCTGATGGCTCGGAGCCTGGAGCCTGTTTCCGATTCTGTGTCTCCCTCTCTCTCTGCCCCTCCCCCGTTCATGCTCTGTCTCTCTCTGTCCCAAAAATAAATAAAAAAAAAAAACGTTGAAAAAAAAAATTTAAGAATATAACTTCATGTATGCTTAGGCTTTTTTTTTTTAATGCTTTTTTTAATGTTTTTATTTTATTTTTGAGCGAGAGAGACAAGGTGCAAGTGGGGGAGGGGCAGAGCGACAGGGAGACACGGAATCCGAAGCAGGCTCCGGGCTCTGAGCCATCCGCACAGAGCCTGACGCGGGGCTCGAACTCACGAACCGTGAGATCATGACTTGAGCTGCAGTCGGACGCTCAACCGACCGAGCCACCCGGCTGCCCCTGTGTATGCTTAGGTTTTTAAAAAAAATGTCATCGAAACACCCGACCTTAATCAGATGAAACGTGTTGTCAGGGTCTACGTACCTGATGTATGGTAGTTACGTGAAAATAAAATCTTACCGTATCTGACCCCAGTTTTAAGGTGTTTGTGACCCTCCAGCATTCCCCGTGTTCCTGGGTGTGTATCACATCCATGATTTTCTAAAGGAGTGCCACCGTTCAATAGGATTTTTAGACATCTGTGCTGCCTGCCATGGAAGCCACCAGCTACGGGTGGCTATCCAGATCTTATAATGTGGTTGGTGCGACTACGGGACTAGTTTCATTTCAATTAGTTTGAACTGAAAAAGGCACACGTGGCCAGTAGCTACCGCGTCGGCTGGCCCAGCTCTGTGGGTTGAGGTCCACCTGTCAAGGCCAAAAGGGGGTTACGTGGTAGTAGATGGAGCTGGGGGTGACGGTCCCACATCGGCCTGTCCAGGCAACACCGCCTGAGGAAACCTTGCACACCCACACCGGTAGCCTGGCAAGGCTTGTTTTTCCACAGCCCCTCCTTTCCCCTTTTCCCTGGAGTGGCCGTGCTGTCTAGGAAAAGACCTTTTTGTAGACCATCGGTCTGCGTGTGCGTCTTCAGAGAAGATGGTTTCCCTTAGCCCAGCACGTCTGGGCTTTTCACTTCTGGTTGCAAATCATCGATTCTGCTGATTGCTGAGGTTGCAGCTGGTGACTCCCTGCTCCCCACCCTCCCAGGCCACCCCACCAGTGACAACGCAGGTAGGGGTGGCCTGACTTCCTCTCTGGTGTTTTTACTGATATTGCCTGCACAACACTCGTAGAAGCCTTGCCCCTCATCCCAGGCAGAGAGCAGGCCAGCCCTTGCCCCTCGACGGAGCTGGTGGGACCCACCTTCTCCCAGAGCATCTCCCGCTGCCCTCCACAGTGAGTATCACCCTTCTCGGTATCTCCTGTGCCCCCCACTCTTGTGTTTCCTCGATGGCTTCTAAAACCCAGGCTCTCACTCACTTGTTCAGTGGTCGTGAGCCCCAGGCACTTTGCTAGAAGCTTCCAGGAAGGCAAAGGCGAGTCCGGTAGCGGCCTGCCCAGGTTTCCAGGGATGAGTCAGAAGACTCCCTCCCACCCACACGTGTGAAGTAAAGGTTCGAGGCAGTGAGTTCTGTGATTTGTGACTTACAGGAGGGAGAAGCAGGTGCTCGGGACAGGTGACAAGAAGGGGGTCAGGACTGGGAAAGCGAAGCCCCCAGGAGGTCCTCGGGTCCGAGAGGCAGCCCCGCGGGACGGATGTTTGGGGCAGCCTTCTCCGTAGCAGGGAAAAATCAGAAACAAGCAAACTCCGCTCTAAGCGGTGACTGGTTAAGTGAAGGGTGGCATCGCCAGACAACAGAACACCCCACAGCCATCCAGTCCGATGACAGCCCCGCGGTCACTGGCGTGAAACGTGGACCAGAAAGAGGGGTAATGAGAACGCAAGATAGAAAATGGGTTGTGTGGTCCGATTCCCTCCCCACTAAGGGTGCATGTGTGGGAAAAAGTGCAAAGAAAGTGAACAGAGGCTGACCCAAGCGGGGTGTTTGAGCGGTGTTTATTTTCTTCCCCGTATACATTTGCTTTGGGGTTTGTTTTTTTTTTTTGGTTTTTCTGGTACATTACGAAACGTGCAAAATCTCCTTTATAATCGGAAGAAAAGCAAAGCTGCTTCGTTTTCAGTGACCCATCCGTGACTACGGCCGTGTCCTTCCCAACACCCCAACCCTCTCCAGTTCTCTGTTCGCTATTGCTCTGCACCTGCCGTAGCTGCCGGGCCGGAAGGGCCACTGAGGAGCCCAGAGCTGGAAACGCGGGGCAACCACCAGCCCCCCAGGGCCCGTCTCCTCCTCCCCCTGCTGAACAGGCCCAAGTCCATCTGCCGTTTCAGCCCCTGGAGCTCGACGCCTCTTTTCTCCATATCCGTCTATCTGCTCTGAAGGCTTCCTCCACACCCCCCCCCCCGCCCCCTCCCACTCCTCCCGGCCAAGTTCAAGGACTCCCCACTCACAGGCTGCTTGGTGCAGCGTCTACTGGGGGGGAGGGAGACGGGTGCCCGACCCAGGCTTGGTGAGCAGCCGGCCCAAGAGACAGCTCAGAGACCCCACTTTCGTACTGGGGTGGGGGGCGGGGTGGGGTGGCGGGCAGAGCTACCAACAAATAGATGATTCAATCTCAGTGTAGCGAGTCGGACAAACGTGGAAGTGAGACCTGAATTCCTGACTCCCGTCAGTATCTGTATCCAATTCACTGGCTACAGGGAGCGGAGACGGGAAAATGCTGCAGCCGCAGACGCTCCACGATGGTTTTGTTTTATTTATTTATTCACTTACGGAGAGCGAGCGAGCAGGGGAGGGGCAGAGAGAGAGAGAGAGAGAGAGAGAGAGAGAGACAGAGGATCCAAAGCGGGCTCTGCGCTGACAGGCTGACAGCAGTGAGCCCGATGCGGGGCTCAAACTCACGAACTGTGAGATCATGACCCGAACCAGAGTCGGAGGCTCAACCCACGGAGCCAGCGAGGTGCCCCTCGGTGATGATCTTCGTGGTGATTATCTAAGGACGGCAGGGAGCAAAAATGCATGGCCGGGGGCAGTAATGGATGTCAGCCTAACTTTTCTTATAGGTTCTTTTTTTTTTTTTTTTTTTTTTAATGAATTAGCAGCCCTCCCTTCCCCCCCACCCCCACCAAGGTTCCTGTACACGCTTCCTGTTTTCTGGCCTTCATGCCTTTGTTGATATGTTTCCCTGTCCTCAAGCCTTCAAGGGGTCAGCAAAAGTGTCACCTCCTCAGGGAAGCCCTCCCGAGTTGCACTGGAGTCATGACTTCTGCCTCCTAATTCCCAAAGCGACTCGTAGCATTTAGCCTTGCTGGTATTTTGCAGCGATGAGGAGCTCATTACCCTTGAATGTGAGCTTCTAGACGACTTGGATCATGTCTCATACAGAGTTCAAGCCATGCAGGTGTTTCAGGTGTCAAGACACATTGCAGGGGTGAGCCGGGCGGGGGGGATGAAGCATGTTCCCTCTCCTTCCCACAGAGCTCTCTGCATTCCGCAAAGAGCATTGCACTTGACCTTTGCCACGGGGCCCTGCAGGAGGCTGGGCTCTCACCTCCATTTTACAGCTGAGGAAACTAGGCATGTCACTTCTTGCCAAGGTCTCCCAGGCAGAAAGGGCTGGACCAAGGGACAGATGGGGGCTTTCAAACGGGGGTCCATCGTGCTCCCCCCACCTCAGCCCATTATGCTACAGCACAGGGGCAGGCTTCGCAGATCCCAGCGGTTGCAGAACCGTAATGGGGCCACCGGGAGCACCACCGGGGAGAGACTGAGGCCGCACTGAGCCAGACGCCAGAGAGCACTCCCAGCAGACCGGAGAGGGGCCTGCTTTCAGTACGCTTTGCTGTGTGTGGGTGTTTGCCTCCTTCTCAGGGCCGAAGACAAAATGAAAGTGAGCTTGGAGACTTTGCAACTGGTGCAATGAAATCTTTGGAAAGTATTCTGATGGAGGAGAGAGCGGATACGTGGAGAGCCGTCAGCAGCGTCTTTCTTTTAAAAAAAATATTTTTTTAACATCCATTTATTCTTGAGAGAGAGAGAGAGAGAGAGAGTACAAGCCGGGGAGGGGCAGAGAGGGAGGGAGACACAGAATCTGAGGCAGGCTCCAGGCTCCAAGCTGTCAGCGCAGAGCCCGACGCGGGGTTTGAACCCACGAACTACGAGATCATGACCTGAGCTGAAGTCGGACGCTTGACCGACTGAGTCACCCAGGGGCCCCTATTAGCAGTGTCTCCGTGAGCCAGAAACACATTTATCATAGCAGAAAAAGAAACCTTCACGGAAAGCTGATGGAGGCTCTCAAAGTTGCAAACCGAAGCTGCCGCGAATTTGATTATTAGTCCTGACTGCCTTCCAGTCCCTTCACTGGGGCAGCTGTGGGTACCTCCTGGGGATGAGATCTGCAAACAGGTGTACGGAAGGGAAGAGAACTGGGGCTTCTTAAAAAAAAAAAAAAGGTTGACAAGTTATTTTTATGATAGTTCTTAAAATAAAATTTCATGCACAAAGGAACATATTTAAATAGTTTACATAACCTAAAGGAAAAAAAAACGAAAGTCTCACTTTCCACGGGTCATAATTGTTCAAGCTCCTTGCAGAAAATGTTTCAGTACTGATGAGCAGTGAAGTGTGTAACTTTTACATTATTTTTTTCCTTAAAGACCGTGCAACACAGTCTTCTACCTTGCCTTTCTACCTAATACTCTTGGTGACCTCCTTATATCAGCGTGAGGTCTATTTTATTCCATTTATGGGTGACTTCTGTAGGTTTTTTTTTTTTAATGTTCACTTATTTCGTTTGAGAGAGAGTGAGTGAGTAGGGGAGAGGCAGAGAGAGAGGGAGAGAGAGAAAATCCCAAGGAGGCTCCGCACCGTCAGCACAGAGCTCGAGGTGGGGCTCGAACTCACGAGCCGAGAGATCATGACCTGAGCTGAGATCGAGAGTCCGACGTTTAACTGACCGAGCCCCCCAGGCGCCCCCGGGCTCCTTGTGTTTTATTGAAAGCTGTATCAGAATATTGCCAATTGTTGGGTATTTAGGTTGTTTCCGGGTTTTTTTTGTTCTGCAAAAAAATTGCCACATACATCTCCATATACGTATCTTTATTTAGGCTCTTTTGTGAAAACAGCAATAGAACATGTTCCCAGCAGATGAAGTGCTGAGTCAGGGCTGTTGTGCTTTGTAAATTTGACAGATGGAGCTTAATACTCCGAGAAGGTTGCACAGGGCAAGAGGGCAGGAGAGGTGCAAATGTCAACCATCCTGTCTCCAGCATTGGGGAAACCCAGGAGGGCTTCATTAAGGAGGTGACTTTTTTTTTTTTTTTTTTGCTGGCCCTTGAAGGTTGGAGAGCACGGGGACACGCAATTTATACTCCCCACAGCAATGTAGAGGTCTCTTCCCCAAACCCTTACCAATATCATCATCATCAGTCTTTATTTTCAACCTAAAACTAAGTAGCTATAACGAACCATAACCAAAGCCACTCTTTCTTCTTTATGTGGCTTCTTTCCTTGGGAGCTTGTTTTCGTTGATGTTATCCGGCGAATATTCAAGTCTTTATTTAAATTTCTTTTTTAACGTTTATTCATTTTTGAGAGACCGAGAGACAGAGTATGAGCAGGGGAGGGGCGGAGAAAGAGGGAGACACAGAATCTGAAGCAGGCTCCAGGCTCTGAGCTGTCAGCACAGAGCCCGGACGCAGGGCTCAAACCCATGAACAGTGAGATCATGACCTGAGCCGAAGTTGGGTGCTCAACCGACTGAGCCCCCCAGGCTCCCAAATATTCAAGTCTTTTTATGCAGCTACTAGAAATATATGTGGTATTTTCTGGCTAATTAATGTCTCGAAAACCAATCTCTCTGTTCCCCAAGCTGTAATAAAATTAAACGAGCTGAGTGAGGAAGATCCAAAGTTAACTGGGTATTTCAAAAAATGATTTATTGGTTCAGAGCATGATTCAGGGAGGAAAAAAAAGAGGATGTTAAAGTCAATGGGATCGTATGTAATTTGGGGAGTCGCCCTCTGAGAGGAGGTAAACACCCTTTCCTCATCAAACATCCACCCGCTAATTTCAGCAGCCATTGGCGAGTTTCTAATCCCAGGATTCCTTTAAATTTTTTTTTCAATGTTTATTTATTTTTGGGACAGAGAGAGACAGAGCATGAACGGGGGAGGGGCAGAGAGAGAGGGAGACACAGAATCGGAAACAGGCTCCAGGCTCTGAGCCATCAGCCCAGAGCCTGATGCGGGGCTCGAACTCACGGACCGCGAGATCGTGACCTGGCTGAAGTCGGACGCTTAACCGACTGCGCCACCCAGGCGCCCCACCAGGATTCCTTTATATATGTATTAGTTGGCACTGCGAGAAGAGGTTTTTCACCTCTTTGTTCGTGTTTTCATTTATTTTCATTAGTACGGACTCCTGGATCCTCACGTAGTTGGACGTGCTACGAGGATGGCCATCGTGATTTAATTTGGTGCCCAAGTTGCCTCTGATTTGGCTGGCGGGAGCCCCATCGAGTTGGCAGCTATGTCCTTTTGGCGGGTCCTCTTGGTCCTTGGAACACCTGCTTGCTTCCTGATGCAAAAAATCAGTTCTGGGTGCATCTTGCAATTGCCCTAGCTGTGGAATCAGACATTTCTCCAGAGTCCTGCTTCCTTTCGGTGGAAGAAGGTATTTAGAGACCAAGATCAGGGCACTAGGTGCTTGTCTGCTCGGTCATTGTTTTGGGGCCCTCGGGGGACAGTGCCAGGAAATGTGTGTGAAACACAAATACATGTGCATATACACATAAATTATCTGTCTGTATCATCTATCATCTATCAATCTGTCAGTCTATTTATCTCTAATCTGCCTATTATCTATCTCTCCACCTATTATCTATCTATCATCTATGTATCTGTCATCTATAAATCTATCAATATATCTGTCTACAATCTATTATCTATCTATTTATTATCTATCTATCTCATCTATCATCTATCTATCAATCATCTGTCTGTCTATTATCTATCTATCTGTCTATCTATCTATCAATCATCTATGTGTCTATCATCTATCAATCTATCAGTCTATTTATCTCTAATCTATTATCTATCCACCTATTATCTATCTATCTATCTACTATCATCTATCTATGTATCTGCCATCTATCAATTTATCAATCAACCAATCTATGTATCTGTCTATAAGTCTATTATCTATCTATTATCTATCAATCATTTATCTGTCTATTTTCTATCTATCTATCTATCTATCATCTATGAGTCTATCATCTATCTCTCTGTCTATCTCTCTAATCTAAGCTTGAAAACCCGAGTTCATCTTGAGCCCTCAGTTCCGTGAGAATGGCACAAGGCACTCCAAGGCATTTTCAAGAAGCAGCTGGCAAGAAGGTTTCAAGGAAGAAGTTCTGGCTGCCTTCCTCCCCACCTGCTAAAGGCCAGATAGGACTCTGAGGAGGGAAGTAAACCAGAAAATTTCCTTTAGCTCTCACTCACTTTCTTTTCTTTACTTGAATCATTTTACTGAGGTCCAACTACAAAAGACTACATTTACAGTGCAGACTACAAGCTCTGACATACGTATACCCGTGAAACTTTCACGTAATGAGTATCATGAGTATACGTGTCACCCCCGAAGGCTTCCTTGTGAGCCTTTGTGCCCTCGCTCACCTCACACCCTCCCCCGCCTCTTCTCCCTCTCTCACCAGGAAATCACTGGTCTGTGTTCTCTCACGCTAGATTAGTTTGCATTTTCTAGAATTTTATGTAAGTGGAATCACGCTGTATGCGTGCTTTGGTCTGGCTTCTTTATGTAGCATAATTATTTTGAGATTCATCCGTATGACTGTGAGTATCAGTTGTTCATTCTGATTCCATTGTGTGGCTATGCCCACGGTCCATGTATCCCTTCCTGATAATGGATAGGGTATCCAGTATTTGGGTTATTTCCAGTAATTGCTATTGCAATAGAGCAGCTATGAACATTCCTGCATCAGTCTTTGTGTGGACGATGCTTGCCTTTTTCTTAGGGAAGGACATCGCAGGGGGATGGTTAGGTCACGTGCTGGGTGTATGTATAACTTTTTTTTTTAATGTTTATTTACTTATTTTTGAGAGAGAGAGAGAACACAAGCAAGGGAGGGGCAGAGAGAGAGGGAGACACAGAATCCCAAGCGGGCTCCAAGCTCTGAGCTGTCAGCACAGAGCCTGACATGGGGCTTGAACTCACGAACTCTGACCTCATGACATGAGCTGAAGTCGGACGCTTAACCGACTGAGCCACCCAGGCGCCCTTATGTTTAACTTTTTAAGAAACTGACAAACGGTTTTCCAAAGTGGTTGTACCACCGTTAGGTGCTCAAAACCACCACACTCTCAGAAAAGGAGGATGAGTCACGATGTTGTGTTGTAGAAAGGAAACCAACAGGTGAGGGTTGAATCTATGAAGGAGAATTGTTTTATTCTGAAAACTTGGGGTGTGGTGCTAGATGTGTTTCTTGGGAACACATCTATATATAAAAAGAAATGCCCGGCTCAGGCGGAGACACGTCCTCGAGTGAAGTAAGCTATTGTTCCCTTAGTCATACAGGGGTGGGTTTGCAGAGATTCAAAACACATACGCACAACAGCCGAGATTTATGGAAGTCAGCTTGGAGACCCTTCGCATTAGGGAACTACCTTTTTTTTTTTTTTTTTTTTTTTTTTTTTTGCTAAACCAAATCTGGGACTTCCAGGAAATAGGACCCCTTTTCCCATCCTGGGCTTACAAATGAAGCATGTAGGTAGGTGCTGGGGCCCAGAGAGGTCTCAAGCCAACCTCTGTCCTGTGATCTTCAGGAGCCCCCTGGTTGGTAAAATAAGGAGGGGGGCATTTAGCAAAACAGATCCTGAGAAGTGGAGTCGAGAGCAAATGAACTCAGGTAAAAAGAACGCTGGGAAAACATGAAGTCCCCAAAAGGGCTCTTAGGGGAGAGGTTTCTCTCGTTTCTATGTTGACAACCAAGATCATTTTGGAATCTAGAATATTTGGCTTGGTGTCAATGTAATATGGACTGTAACTCTCGCCTGGGATTTTTATATTTTTTGCACAAGGACAAACAGATATAACCTCCAGTCTCCATCGTTAGGCGTTTATTACTGTTCATTTATAAGACAGACCTCTTTTTGATTTTTGCCTTCTCTTCCTAGAAGCAAGCTTGCATCTGATCCATCATGGTGCCCACAGAACTCACAGTGAGTATCGCCATGTTCCTCAGGCTCCTCGAAATCCACTGTCAGAAAGTGGTCCAGGTTCATTCTTCTGCATGTCTCCGTCCAGTTTTCCCAGCACCACTTGCTGAAGAGACTGTCTTGATTCCATTGGATTTTCTTTCCTGCTTTGTCAGAGATGAGTTGGCCATACGTTTGTGGGTCCATGTCTGGGTTCCCTATTCTGTTCCATGGATCTGAGTGTCTGTTTTTGTGCCAATACCATACTGTCTTGATGATTACAACTTTGTAGCATAGCTTGAAGTCCGGGATTGTGATGCCTCCTGCTTTGGTTTTCTTTTTCAAGATTGCTTTGGCTCTTCGGGGTCTTTTCTGGTTCCATACAAATTGTAGGCTTATTTGTTCCAGCTCTGTGAAGAATGTTGGTGCTATTTTGATAGGGATTGCACTGAATGTGTAGATTGCTTTGGGTAGTATCGACATTTTAACAATATTTGTTCTTGTAATCAATGAGCATGGAATAGTTTCCCTCCACCCTTTTTTTTTGTGGAAATGCACTGTCATCTTGCCTGGTTTTTTTGGGGTGGGGGGCGGTGTGGGAAGGAACCTGCTGTGGAGGAGAGATTTCTCTGTGTGGGTTCCCAGGGGTAAGGTCTCTGCCGAGCAGTGCCCCATATGGGCGGCCAACGCCAGCACAGAGGGCTTTACAAACATGAAAAACCGGAAGAGCCTCAGGGTTTGTGGTGAAGTGAAGGAACACACTATTTTAGATCTCATTAACAGGTAAGAGTTTTTATGATTGGATGTGTCTGTTCTGAAACTAAGACAAAGGAGGATATGGGACAACCCTGAATTTGTGGGTTTTTTTTAAATGATTATTTATTTATTTTTGAGAGAGAGCATGAGTAGGGAAGGGGCAGAGAGAGAGAGAGAGAGAGAGAGAGAGAGGGAGAGGGAGAGAGAGAATCCCCAGCAGGCTCCTTGCTGTCGACACGGGGCTTGAACTCACAAACTGTGAGATCATGACCTGAGCCAAGATCAAGAGTCGGACGCTTAACCGACTGAGCCACCCGGGTGCCCTCATCATTTGTTTTGAATAAACCTGCGGTGAGCACATCAGTTCTGTCTCTTACACAACAGGACATAGGCTTTTCAAAAACCACATAAGAGCCTGTATTTCTCTAAACGAGACAAAGAGGCTAACGAAAATACTGGGTAAAGCCATCATCCAGAGAGTCATTTGGGATTTTGTAGCCAAATGTAATCAAGGACAGAATCACATCAGATTGCTCCGTTTTTTGCCGTCCTCATAAACGCCTCACAGAAATATCTAACTGGTTTAATTTTGCTTTTCTCAAAGAGAAAGTCTGGGTTTTACAAGTCGGTGGTTGAAATCAAGCCTTCTTAGTGGGGCTAACAGACTGCCCTTCAAGGTACACTGGTCTATGAGTTCCAAGGTCCACGGAGCTTGGTGGTCGCAATTGTTGACCTTAGACAAGTCGGCGATGCCACGCTAATGATGTTTAGTATTGCATGTGTATTGTTGCACATACCTAACAATAAAAGAGACGATTAACTTGGATCTGCTGAAGTAAACGAGGTAAGTCTCCTTTCTGACCAGAATCAGACCCTTCGTTTCTCCTGTAGTTAGAATTTGCCTTTCATCCCGGATGCGGTGGAAACAGCTAGGTTGGGGCAGCCGAGTCGGGGCTGTGTCTCAGCCCGATTCGGTTTTGTCGTCTGGGATCTCGGAAGCTATCTAGACCCTGCAAGGCAGGCCCAGAGAGGAAGAAAAATACACCCCGATGATGACCTCTTATGGTCAAGAGGTGCCCAGCAGCACCTAAATGGGGAAAAGATGGGGCTCTTAATGGCTATTGGCAAACAGCCCATGACATCCCAGTGGCCACTGTTCCGAGGAAGGGCTGTGTGCCGGTCAGTACCCAGGACGCTGCCTTCCTTCGACTTCACAGTGAAGGCAGAGCCATGTTTGCGGATGAGGAAACCGAGGCTGGGAGGGTGGGGGAGGGGTCAGGGTCATGGCGAATTGGAGGAGGAGACCCACAGAATGCTCTCAGTGCCCATAGCATCCCCAGGGTGCTCCCTGTAGACAACTGTCAAAGGCGCTGAGATCCAGGTCTTACCGTTTGGAAGTCTTACTTCCTCAAGTGTGGGGACAGGGCGCCCTAGAGACGGAGGCCGGCCATTCCTGCTCCTCCTGACTAGCTCACATCCCTCCCTCCCTCCCTCCCTCCCTCCCTCCCTCCATCTTCCCTCCCGCACCCCTTCCCCCATGCAGGTGCCCACTTTAGTGCTGAGAAGAAATAAGGGATGTGGCCTCGCAGGACACGGGCTTTGTCCTTGGCCCTGTTCTCTGCCTAGAGGTGCAGGCGACGGGCCTGGGGCTGATAGAAGCCTTCCAGCCTTCCGGAGATAACCTGAGTCAATGCAGGAGGC
This sequence comes from Herpailurus yagouaroundi, assembly GCF_014898765.1. Classification (NCBI taxonomy): domain Eukaryota; kingdom Metazoa; phylum Chordata; class Mammalia; order Carnivora; family Felidae; genus Herpailurus; species Herpailurus yagouaroundi. The sequence continues at coordinate 4,626,473 of NW_024412424.1, forward strand.
TCCTGAAAATCTGGAGGCCTTCTTCCTGCCCCAGAAGATGCTTAGCCCTTGATGCTTGGCCCTGCTTCTTCTTCTTCTTTTTATTTTTTAATTTTTTTTTTAACACTTATTTATTGTTGAGAGACAAAGTGCAAGCAGGGGAGGGGCAGAGCGAGAGGGAGACCCAGAATCAGAAGCAGGCTCCAGGCTCTGAGCTGTGAGCACAGCCCCGATGTGGGGCTTGAACTCATGAACCGTGAGATCATGACCTGAGCCGAAGTTGGACGCTTAACTGACCGAGCCACCCAGGTGCCCCTCCTTTTGCTTCTTTAACCAAGCTTAGCCTGGGGTTTCTGTACGTTTCTACTGTGCAGAGCTGGCCTAAGGGGTCTTGTCTGGTGACTGTAATTGGGCTACAAGCTTGGCCGAGCTTCCCAATTAAAAAGGGGCCCTGATATGGTTCATGAGGGAAAAAGAGACCCTTCCCTATTCTTCAAGAGATACGAAAGCCTTTCTTCACATCTCCTTTGTATTTAAAGGCCTAACGTCTTGGGTAGGTCTTAGTGAGTAGGACACAGACGTCTATGAAGAAGCCCCTGGAGGCCCTGCTCTCAGGGGAGAGAGTGGATCCCACGAGGGCTCCTTAGACACCACCTTGATGGAGACTTTAGGAAGGGTGCCCGGGAGAATGTGGGAAGTTGTTCTAGGCATTGCCCAAACTAGAAGGTTCTGGCATGGGCTCCTGGATGGGAAATAGACTGGAAACATGCAGATTAGCCTGTCATTCCACCGATTCTCTCCTGGGATCTCTTCCTGCTGTGCAAGGCTCTGAGAGCAGCCTGCCTAGGTAGCTTCTCCAGCAAGAACAGTGTCTCCAGGACGGCTCAGAGAGCAGGCGAGCTGGAAGGAAGGAATCCATTCTCTCAGAGTCCTCATGGAAGCCTGAGCCCTCATCTGAGAGAGGTCTTCCTGCCCTGGAAATGTGAGGATTACGTCACACACGCACGTCACGGTGTCGGCACTGGGTCTGGCATGCACTAGGCACCCCAGCTATGGCGAATAAAATACGTTGGTAAATAGTGCCGTTTACGTCTGCTGGGAAGTTTTCGAAGGATACCGTGTCTAACATCCAAAGGATATATACCCATCGTGCATGTCCAGAGCTAGAAGCGCGAGTCCCAGCATGGTGGGGGGACACGTTTGCCCAGGACTCCCCTAGCCTGGGACATAAAGGCAGCCAAACCTTTCATCTTGTACGGATGATGTAGGCCTACCTTGGTCTTCACAACAAATGTGGCCTCGATGACACGTATACAAATCTAGGGGTTTTTTGTGTGTGAGTCAAACCACTTTTAAAATACGCCGGGGTTGGGGGGGAGTCCCTAACTAAATACAGTTCTATGCTGGACCACCGGGCCCTCCACCCTCAGCCAACTGGAGAACACACGCCTTGGGCTTCAAGCGGGACACATTCTGGGGGTCAGCGCTGGGGAGTGGTGGTCGTGCCCGCTTACTGGGCAGTGGAGAAGGCTGGGTCTCCTGGGGCACTGGAAATGCTGAGGTCCCCCCCTTCCCCCCGCCACCCCCGGGGCTGTATCTGTGGATGGGGACGCTGTTTCCCTCCCGGATTTATAGCTTGGGGCTCAGGTGCATGTGACAGTCTCTTAAAAGTATTTGATCACCCCCAAAAAATGTAAAAAAGAAACAAAAGAAGGAAGGAAGGAAGGAAGGAAGGAAGGAAGGAAGGAAGGAAGGAAAAAGAGGAAAGGGAAGGGAAGGGAAGAAAAGAAAAAAAAAAGAAGAGAAAAGAAAAAAAGAAAAGAACCTCTACAAAAGCAGTTTCACGCTTACTCATTGTGTGGATTCACAGTTAACACCTGCTCATCTGCACGAGCAGATGACTTTTCCCCAAAATGTCACCGTGCCGACCCATTAAAGCTACACTGATCCCCATCTTGGGGTCTCTGTGTTCTTCATATTCTTCCTTCCCACCCTAAAAGTTCTTTTTGCTCCAAGTCTATGCAAGCCCCACCTCTCAGGGGACAACCTCCCTGGGGGGCCACGACGATGCCAGGCTGCCAGGTTTGGCTTTGGGAGAAGTCTCCTGGCATCCTCACCAAAATATGTGTCTCCCAGGGAATCTGTCCTCCCAAGACACTGGGTTTCTGGGTAATGGCTGAAGCTGGAGAGAAATCTTTATTTTTTTTATTAAAAAAATTTTTTAATGTTTATTTATTTTTGAGAGGGAGAGACACAGAGTATGAGCAGGGGAGGGGCAAAGAGAGAGGGAGACACAGAATCTGAAGCAGGCTCCAGGCTCTGAGCTGTCAGCACAGAGCCCGACACGGGGCTCGAAGTCACAAACCGTGAGATCATGGCCTGAGCTGAAGTCAGATGCTTAACCGACTGAGCCACCCAGGCGTCCCTTAGAATTCTTAACAAAGTTTGAATAAGGGATCCTGAAAGCTATATAACCTGTCCCGTGCTTGTGCATGTATGTGAAAGGGTATGAATGAGTGTGTGCGTGTGAGTGTGTGTGTGTGTGTGTGTGTGTGTGTGTGTGTGTGTGTGTTGCTGTTTCAGGAGCAGAGGATACATAGTTTGCAGAAGGCTCAGAAGAATCTGGACCCAGAAAAGTTTAGGAGCCTCTGAGGACCTTTATGGAAGAATGGAATAGAGAGGAGAGGGGCGCCTGGGTGGCTCAGTCAGTTAAGCGTCCGACTTCGGCTCAGGTCATGATCTCACAGCTTGTGAGTTCGAGCCCCGCGTCAGGATCTGTGCGCACAGCTCGGAGCCTGGAACCTGCTTTGGATTCTGTGTCTCCTTTTCTCTCTCTGCCCCTCCCCAGCTCGCACTCTGTCTCTCCCTCTCTCAAAAATACATAAACATTAAAAACAATGTTTTAAAAACTTAAAAAAAATGGAATAGAGAGGAGAAATCAGAATCATTCAGAGTTCAATACAGGTTTGTGCCCATCATTGGTCCCAAGGGGGTCCTACCACATCCGATCACTTGTCATGTGTCGTGTAACTGTTCATGTGTGCCCTCCACCAGCAGGTGGGTTCTGCGAGAGCTGGAACCACATCTGACTTACCCACTACTGTGTTTTTGGCATGCACGCGGTACCTGACACGGAATAGGCGTGCGAGAGATAGTCATGGACTGTATAAATCTGTTGTGATGTGGGCAGATGCCCTCAGAAATTCCTGCTTGCCCTGCATGCATTTCTCTGCCTCGTCGCAGATTTTGGGGGCTGGGAGGGTCACGGGGTCCGGGCCCCTGCCGTTCTGAGATCCTCCGAAGGATCGTCCTTGACCTGATGGTGTCTGGTGTCTCCTCGCAGGGTCTTGTCTCTAACATGTCTGACGATTACAGCTACCATCCCACGTCTCCTGTGGATGACTACCCAAACCTCCCTGAACTTTACTGTAAGAAAAACAACGTCCGGCAGTTTGCGAGCTACTTCCTCCCGCCCTTGTACTGGCTCGTGTTCATCGCGGGCGCCTTGGGCAACAGTCTGGTCGTCCTTGTCTACTGGTACTGCACGAGAGTGAAGACCATGACCGACATGTTCCTCCTGAATCTGGCAATTGCTGACCTCCTCTTTCTCGCCACGCTTCCTTTCTGGGCCATTGCCACCGCGGACCAGTGGAGATTCCACACCTTCCTGTGCAAAGTGGTCAACAGCATGTACAAGATGAACTTCTACAGCTGCGTGCTGCTGATCATGTGCATCAGCGTGGACAGGTACATTGCCATCGCTCAGGCCATGAAAGCGCAGACCTGGAGGCAGAAGAGGCTCGTGTACAGCAAAATGGTCTGCTTTGCTGTCTGGGTGCTGGCGGCCATGCTCTGCATCCCCGAAATCCTGTATAGTCAACTCAAGAAGGAATCTGGCATTACCATTTGCACCATGGTTTACCCTAGTGACGAGAGCACCAAAGTGAAGTCGGTGGTCTTAACCTTGAAGGTCGTCCTGGGCTTTTTCCTTCCTTTCGTGGTCATGGCCTGCTGCTACACCATCATCATCCACACTCTGTTACAAGCCAAGAAGTCATCCAAGCACAAGGCCCTGAAGGTGACCGTCACCGTCCTTACTGTCTTCTTCCTATCTCAGTTCCCCTACAACTGCATTCTGTTGGTGCAGACCATCGATGCCTACGCCATGTTCATTTCCAACTGTGCCATTTCCACCAATATTGACATCTGCTTCCAGGTCACTCAAACCATCGCCTTCTTCCACAGTTGCCTGAACCCCGTGCTCTATGTTTTTGTGGGCGAGAGATTCCGCCGGGATCTTATGAAGACCCTGAAGAACTTGGGTTGCATCAGCCAGGCGCAGTGGGTCTCGTTCACGAGGAGAGAGGGAAGCGTGAAGCTGTCGTCCATGCTGCTGGAGACGACCTCGGGAGCGCTCTCCTACTGAGGGGTCTTGGCTCCGACGTGGATGGCCCTCTCGGAAGTAATGAGAAATACAAGTACAGCTTCTCCACTGATGGGACCAGAGGGAAACCAATGAAGAAAAAGAAAAAGGAAGTGGGGGGAGGGGGGGAGAAAAAGCCCAGAAAGGGATGATTTTGGACAATTACTTTAGTTAGAATTTCCAAGTCAGAGTTTTCCACATGGACTGGCCATCCCGTGAGACCATGGACTGGCTCTTGGCTGCAATGTGTACAATTTTCAGAGAAGGACCAACAGACAGCTCTTTAGACCACCCTGGCTTCGTCCCTCGTCTGAGCATTAATGCAACTGGAAAAGGCGTTCGATTTTCCCAGTATACTGCGGATGGCGGTGGCTTCGGTTCTGAAGCCACCCCTTCCAAAAGGAGACATGGACCCACTGGCCGCGGCCACCAGGAGTCCACAAAAGCACAAGGTTTCCTGAAAACTTCCATCTTGGCGGGGAATTTCTGCCGTGACTTTGGGGCCTGGTGCCCATGCCAGGTCTTCTAGATTCTTGATCAGAATCTTTTCAAACAACCTCAGATTGTCTCCTCTGGTCTCCTTGATCTGTTCTGGGCCAGGGAGGGACCCTGAGCCTCTTTTGAACTACCTGCTTGACTAGCCAGCGAGCCCCTGGACTAGTAGCCATATCCGAACATCATCCCTATTCTCTTGGTGCTCCCGTGTCCATTTCTGGGTCCTTCTGGGGGGTTCTGTGACTCCACAGAGTCTGCACAAGGACTCCACATGTCCACTTGTGTCACAGGGGCGGTCAGCCTGTGCGGGGACTCTGAGAACCCGAGCACCCTGGCTCTGTTGTGGGCTCAGTCTGCCAGGTAGCTTTTGTGATGGTCCACTTTTCCACTTCCCATAAAACGGGTTGGTTTTACGGACCCTCTTGTTTCTCAGGCGGCTGGAAGTAGACCTGCGTCCACGCCGCTCCTTTTCTTAATGGATAGCGCTCACATGTTCAAAAGCTTTCGATTTAGAGATTAGGCTGGAAAAAAGTAATAGAATTCACTTTTGCTTTGTTTCTTTTAACTATTTGGCTAGCACATTTGAAAACATTTTATAGGGGCCCCTGGGTGGCTCAGTCGGTTGAGCATCCGACTTCGGCTCAGGTCGCGATCTCACAGTTTGTGGGTTCGAGCCCTTCATAGGGCTCTGTGCTGACAGCACGGAGCTTGGAGCCTGCCTCGGATTCTGTGTCTCTCTCTCTTTCCTGTTTGCACTCTCTCCCTGTCAAAAATAAGTAAAAATTAAAAAAAATTTGTATATTAGAAAATAAAATCTCCAAAATACTTTAAAGCCATCTTGGCTGCCTGGTCTTCCTCTCTCCTCTGGTCAAACTTATTTCCCAGGCTTGTCCCAGTTAGCCCAGTGGGATTTCCAAGGGGGGGCTATTCGAGCAGCCCACGAATCACCCTGGCTTTGCTACTTGCTCTAGAGGAAGCATCTGATTTTCTAGGTGTGCTACGAATCACTGTGGTTTCAGTCCCAAGACCACGGCTTCCAAAGGTGGCACCGAAGCCTGGACTCTGCCACCTCATCTTCCCCCTCCCTGTCCATGTCTCAAGTGTGCGTCAGTGAGAAATGAAGGGAGCAGAACATGGGCAGTGACACAAAGACCTTGCTAACCTACCCTGTGTGCAGGAGGCTGGAGGTAAACAAGCATTGGTCTGGGACCAGCCCAACGACGTGGGCCCCAGTGTAAGAAACACCACTTACGGTAGGGGGGAGGGTGATGTCCCCAAGGCCACTGTATGGACAGAGCCATCGCTCGGCTACCATTTCCAGGAGACCCAGGCGGCTTTGAAGGAACCCAGGAGAATAAGCAACAAGTATGGGCCAAACCTAAATAACATTGCGCAGTTAGGTGGAAAGAACACGACCTAGTTTGGCTTTGCCATTCAGCGCGCTTCTGATACTGTGCTTCTGATATGTGTCACGGGGGCCCTGGTGGAGCTGAGGAAGTGGGGAGAGATGGAGGGAGAAAGGGGTGAGCCATGATGTGCTTGCTGGGTCTACGCTGGCTCAGATTTACCTAAGAGACACTGTAATGGAGATTTAGTGAGAGTTGAGACATAATGTACATTTGGCCAATGCCCGTGAGTTGGAAAAAAAATGCCGGGGACTATACTTTTCCCCTCTCTGATTTTTAAGGAGGGGGATGTGGGACACCATGAGAATGTCAAACCCTGGGTCGCACTCGGACGCATGGTGGTCATGCTTGGTTCCAAGGGTTTCTTTTAGGACATGATTTGTCACTATTGCATCATCCCAGACCTACCAGCTCCAAAGGAGGATTAAAGACAGGCTGCAATTGAATTAAAGACAGGCAAAGACTGAAAGTATGTTTTGTGGCAAACTGTTTTCATTTTTAAATGATTGCATAAATAGGACCATTTTACATTCAAACTAATCTAGGTGTTGGCAGCAGATTTAAGCCACTCAACATTTTGAGAGAATACGTGGTGTGAGTACCTTTTGAAATAAAGATAAAAGAGGGTTATCATATATGATTACGTTTGACTAGATAGAACTTTATAAAGGAGAACAACCAAGAAACTGAACGAAATGTGATGTTTTCATTGCCAAAAGAGAGATTGTCTTTTTTACCAAAATTTTTTTTTAGAAAACTAATTTTAAGTCCATACATCACAACGTGTACATCCAAGGGGGGGTTGTTGTTTTGACGTAGTCGACTTGGATGACTGGAGATTTGGTGTCTTGGGCTGCCTTTCAGGCCTGCAAAATGCTAAGTCACTCAGCAAACATTTGTGTCTATACTAGGAGCCAGACCCTCTCTACTCACCCAACAGGGTTACAATATGCTTTCCCTCAAGATGCTTACACTCTACAATGTGGAAAAGCCAAGCACCGTGTGGCCTCCAACACGGAAGATAGTATGGAAGGCTCTATCAGGTGATATCCCTTGGCTGACAAACATGAGGTGTCCTTGTATGGCTTAAAGACTGGTGTGTAGATAGTTCCCAGGACAAGTTGCATATGGCGACCTCGTTAGGTTGCCCAAGAGCAAGGATGTTATGTCCTTAGGGTAGTAATGCAGTCCTGTTGTCTACGGGCAGCCTGAGAGGAGCCAGTGGTCAAGGGTGGGCGGGCTGAGCAGGACTGGACACAGTGCTTTCCCACGGCCTGGTGAGTGGCCTGGGTTGCTGCCTGTTGGCTTTTGCAAGACAGGTGTGCAGTTATAATGTCTTCCATTTGCCCATAGCAGTTGTTACAAATAGTCCTGCTCAAGGAAGCAACCAGCTCCAGTGGGCTCCTTCCCTGGATCTGGTCCTCCTTCTCTGGAGGCCATCACCACTGCAGTGTGGTGGTGATGGGTAGTGGCTCCACGATGGGCTTAAATACCCAGCAAAGGCTGTCACGAAGCATGAAACCTTTGGACATCATCGACTTTTGGCTCCAAGAAATGAAAAGCTGTCACACGTGTCCACACGGCCCTTTTGTGTTTATAATCTTTGAATGCTGTGCTTGGTTCTCTAATTCTGATTTGGCCTCATAAGTTGGAGCTTCCCATGGGGTCCAGGGCAAAGGAAGGGCAAAAGTATCCCCCACCTCCCCTGGCTCGGTGCCTGAGGATTTCTGTCGCGCACTGGACTTGACCTCTCTCCATTGGAGCGTCTCCTCCTTCTCCTACACTCTGGTCAAGGGGCTCCAGCACACTCACCTTATTTATTTATTTATTTATTTATTTATTTATTTAGAGACGTCATGAGCAACAGAGGGGCAGAGGGAGAGGGAGAGAATCCCAAGCAGACTCCAAGCCCAGCAAGGAGTCTGATGCAGGGCTTGATCCCATGAACGATGAGAGCATGACCTGAGCTGAAATCAAGAGTCAGATGCTCAAGTGGCTGAGCCACCCAGGTGCCCCAACCTTATGCATGTTAGATGCTCAAGGGAAATCTCTCTTTATTCAAGTTGTTTATTGTGCACGATCAGTAAGCACCGTGGCTGTAGAGTGCGGTTGCCATCACAACCAAGAGGCAACGGTGCTTCTGCCATACCATCCTTTCTCCCCCGTCCCGTCGGCCCCTCCCGTTGCAGTTGAGTGTGGTCTAAGCCTGCATCCTCCCGGACCGGGACTGTTTCTCTAATCAGGTCTATTTTATGGGTACAGGTGCCCCAAGAGCCAATGTCCCATTCCATGTCTTTCTTTGCTTTTATATCATTAAAACCTACAAAAGATATGCAAATGTATCTCTCCAACATTAGACTCTCGATGAGCTCTCTTCCACCCTTAACGTGCTTACTTGTTACACTCGATTGTGGTACCAGGGGCGAAGTAAGAAGTCCCTGTGGTTGGGTGGAGGTTCCCCCTCAACTGAATTTCCCCTCAAGGGCTTGCAGCGAATGTGGTCCGCACATAATCGCCAGCTGGCAGCTCCTCCAGGGTCCGCCTGTGCTCACATGTGCTGCAGAGAGCAGCTCTGGCCAGAGCCGTGTCACCCCAGGCCACTGCAGCCAGTGCCTGAGAGGCGGGGGATAGAGGGCGTCAGGCTGCTGGGCGCTCTGATAGGCGCAGCTGCTCCAGAGCTCCCTGCCTGCCTGGCCCGCTGGCGGAGGATCGTCAGCCTCGCATCGCCCTTGAGCCTCCTTCTGCTCAATCCCGTCTCTTCCCACCTCCTTCCGTGGGTGTTGATCCCTGATCAATATCTTGCACCTTGAACTCCAGCTCAGTGTCTGCTTCTAGAGAAGTCAGCCTGTAACAATCTTTCACCGGGGGCTACCCATCCTGAGAGCCCATCTAAGAAGACCTGATGGGTGCAGAGCATGGGGTGTCCAAGAGCTACGAGCGGTGAGCACCTGTCACAGAACCCATCTCAGAAGGCTGGGGGCTCAGGCTGTGTCTGATCTTAATTGAGTTGTCAGAGATCTTGTGCACCGACGGTAGGTCAGGGTCTTGGTGTGCAGGACAGACACGGTCTTCCCCCAGCCCAGGACCTTTCAGCCACTGTCCCCTGCTCACTCTCTCCGGGCCTGGTAGGTACTGTGATTAACCTCATTTTACAGACGAAGGGACTGAGTCTCAGATGTGTTAGTACCTCGCCCAAGGTCACGCAGTTCACAACAGGGTATGCCAGGCTCTCAAGCCTTGGCTTCTGCCTCGTGTTGCCATCCCGCCTTGCCTGCCATGGTCAGACAAACCAGCCATTGCTTTGGAGCGTTGACCAACACTTGGCCAAATACCAGGCCGAGTTCCAGGGAGCACAAAGACAGATGGACAGATACCATCGCACGCAATCTCTAACTGATGCCGTGTGACCTCCGAGGCCCAGCTGACACCTCCCTCAAAACATGGTCTGGGGGGCGAACCAGCAACAGACGATGTCATCAGCCTCACAGAATCGAAAAAGGTTCCCACCTGCTCCCTCTCTTCAGGCTCCACCCCAAACACATACAGCTGTGGACCCTCAAACTCTGCCGGAGGGGTGGGTGTGTGTGTGTGTGTGTGTGTGTGAGCGTGCGTGCGTGTGTGTGTGCACATAGGTGCAAGAGCACTGTACCCAAGCCCGGGCAGACACCTGGAACACAGAGCACCTGGTGGTGGCTTGTCCTCCCTCCCCTGACACCAGCTTTCCTGACTACTTCCTCCCAAATAGACCTGCCCATCTGCCCCCTGAATACCACTGAGCGGCCTCCATCAAGACCACATGGAACGGAGGAATCACCCAGCTGAGCCCTGCTCACACTCCTGATCCACAGAATCCTGGGATGTAATAAAATCGTTACCATTTTCTCAAGCCATTGAGTTTTGGGGTAATTGATTTTGTAATATTTAAAAATTTTGTAAGTTTATTTATTTATTTTGAGAGAGACAGAGACGACATGAGTGAGGGAAGGGGGCAGAGAGGGAGAGAGAGAGAATCCCAAGCAGGCTCCTCGTGTGGGGCTCGAACTCACCAACCGTGAGATCATGACCTGAGCCGAAGCCAAGAGTTGGACGCTTAACCGACTGGGCCACCCAGGTGCCCCATGATTTCCTAATATTTCTTTGGCATAAAATTCTCTTTGGCTCACTCACAAGTCTGTGAAGAGAAGTGATTTTACAAATGGAGCTGAATGTGCTCCATTCAGCTGTGGTCTTGTTACGGCTGCCACAAAACTTAGTGATCTAAAGCAGCAATCACTTAATTGCGTTCCCCATTTTGTGGCTCACCAATTTAGAAACGACTGGGCATCTGGGGCGTGGCATCTGTCATGTGGTTGCAGTCAGACATTGGCTGGGGTTGCGGTCATCAGAAAGCTTGACCAAGAGCTCTCCATCTTTCCATCTGTATGTGGGCTGCAAGTGGGGCGCCCACAGCTGGCCTCTTCAGCATGGGGGTCATGGTACTTGGTTTCTACGGCCCTTGGTTTTCCCTGGGCAAGGGTCCAAGAGCACCAGGGGGAAGTTGCCTGTCTTTTTCTGACCTGGCTCTGGCTGTTCCCCACTGGTCAGAATGGTGCCAGGCTGGCCCAGAGTCCTGGGGAGCAGCCACAGGCCCCCACCTCTTATGGGAAGAGTGCCATATAACTTTGGGGTCATGTGTTAAAACCACCACAAACTACTCTGTAAGTTGTCTTTCAACGACCCCAGTCACTCAATCCCCCAACTGCCTAGCTGACCAGTGCCCAGGGACAAAAGAGCCTAGGAGAGGAAGAGGTATATGTAGGCAACTTTCTCAAGAACTGCTGTCACATTTTTGAGTGATTCTTTTGGGAACCGCTACGCAAGGACCTTTGTTTTGCAAGTGATCTCTACACCCATTGTGGGGCTCGAACCCACAACCCCAAGATCAAGAGGTGCACACTCCACTGACTGAGCCAGCCAGGTGCCCCAGCAAGGCCCTTTTCCGATCTTATGTGGTCTCCACAGCATCCTTCTGAAGCAGCTGCTGTCAGGTCTCCCATTCAACAGGTGGAGAAACTGAGGCACAGAGTGACTCAGTCACTTGCCTCAAGCCATAGCCAGTAGGTAGTGGCACCAGGAATCCAGGCATGTTTTTCTGATACTAGAATCTGACCTCTGAGATGCTCTGTTGCACTTTCTCCTCCACTGGAGTTCAAGTACATTTAAATTTTTGTTAACATTTATTTATTCTTGAGAGAGAGAGAGAGAGAGTGATCAGCAGAGGAGCAGAGAGAGAGGGAGACACAGAATCCGAAGCAGGCTCCAGGCTCTGAGCCGTCAGCACAGAGCCCGGTGCGGGTCTCAAACTCATGAACTGTGAGATCATGACCTGAGCCGAAGTCGGATGCTTAACCGACGGAGCCGTCCAGGTGCCCCGGAGTTCAAGCACATTTAGTTCCGGTGGTCCATTCACACCGTGGAATTCAGGCATGGCTCTGTTCCCGCACAGGCCCTGAGTCGGGAGGGTGGGGTGGCCCTAGACGGGCTGGTCCCCGGGCAGGGGAGCAGGAATCCTGCCCAGGCTTCGGCTTCCTCCCAGGCTTTCCTTTCCTGGCTTCATGTGGTCACGCTTGCTGTTGAGTAGGTGACCCTTTGGGTGAACGTAGAGACGTTAACTTCATTATGACTCGAGCTTGTAGGAACTGGGCATTTGGTTGTTTACTGGGAAATTGAGTGTCGTCATGAGCTGATGTGAATTTGTCCTTTTTGGAAATTAGTTTTCAGGGGCGCCTGGGTGGCCCAGTCGGTTAAGTGCCCGACTCTCGACGTCGGCCCAGGTCATGACCTCAGGTTTGCAAGCACGAGCCCCGAATTGGGCTCTGCGTGGACAGAGTGGAGCCTGCTTGGGATTCCCTCTCTCCTTTTCTCTCTGTCCCTCCCCTGCTCTCTCTCTCTCAAAATAAATAAGCTCAAAAAAAAAAAAAAAAAGAAATTTGTTTAAAAAATTTTAAAGTTAGACTGGTGTGTAACAAAAATAAGTCTGTGGTATAGAAGGGTATAACGAGAAAAGCAAAACTGTGCCTCCCCCCAGCACTACCTCCAAAGCCTGGACAGACCCGCCCCCCCCCCCCCCCCCCCCCCCCCCCCCCCAGGGGCAGCCTCTGTGGAGCGTCTAGCGCCCTCATCCAGAAACACGTGTCTTCTGCGGTGTGGGTGTGCGCTCCTTCCAGCCACCCCCTCTGACGCGGTCTTCCTTGCTTTGCTGTCACAGACGATGAGTCCTTGGAGAGTCTCGTGTGTGCCCTCATGTACCTGGACGGGCGTGTCTGGAGAAGATGGCAAGCGTTTTCCCGAAGGAGGGGAGACTAGGGCGAAAGGGAAAGTGGGAGAACGGGAGATGGTGACTCGGGTGGTCTCCACCCCTGTTGGCCCCGTGCCCTTTACAGAGCCACCTGGCAGTGCTCCCGTCCAGAACGGTCTCTCTTCCCACACCTCAAACCCGGGCTGACCTTGACACTGGCTCTGGGCCAACAGAATACGGCCAGAGTGATGTCGTGCCAAGTTCTGGGAGAGCACACGAGGCTGTGCTTGCCTTCGCTGTCCTGGAAACCTCCCCAGCACTCTGCTGAACGAGCCTGGCTGTCCTGCTGGGGGTGGGGGACGCCGAGGAGCAGGGCTGTCACCTGGCCAAGGCCATCGTAGACAGGCCAGCCCCGCCTTTGACCAACAGCTGACCGCAGGCGTGGGGGTGAGCCCAGCCGCCACCAGCTGACAGCCAGCCTACCGGCAGACGCGAGATCGCTCAGGTGACATGTGGCCGGCCAGGGCGGGCGCCTCAGTGACCAGCATGCGTCAATTCACGAGAACGCCCACGTCCACCTGCGGGTCTGGGGGCTAAATACATGCTTAGGGTTTAAGCCGCTGGTTTTGAGGTTGCTTGTTTTGCAATGTTATTGTGACCATAAATAACTGATACGGCCCTTCCCGTGGAGGACGATACACGGTTTGAAGGTCAAGGGCTGCCATAGCAAATCCTGGTTAATGAAGGAGTTTGTTTGTTTTGTTTTGTTTTCTTTTAAATCACTGGAATGTCTACACTCCGGTAAAATGAAAACAGTTTAGAGAAAACCATCCCACAGCCACCTCGGCATGGTGCAGTAGTAGAAACAAGCCCATAAATGGTTCAGACTTAACAGCTCCCCTGGGTCTTGGGCCGACTTATGGCAAGAGCCTGTTAGATTGATTATATTTGCTACTACTGTATTAGTGAACCTGCGAAGCAGGGAGCTGATCTGATCTTCTGCATAAAGACCTGCCGGAAGCCAAAGTTCCTTAACCTTTTTTTTTTTTTTTTTTTGTCTCATGCTCTCCTCTGGCAATCCTATAAAGCCTTCTGCCCTCTTCTTAGAATGTTTTAAAATGAATAAAATAAAATACATAGGATTCCAAAAAAAAAAAAAAAAAAAAAAATTCAGTTGAAATAAAATCCTCTAAAAATCAGAACAAATTTACGAACCAGTAACATCTGTGCCTTTTTTTTTTTTTTCATTATTAATGCATTAAGTAAAACCGACCAGCGGGTGTGATGACAACCTTTGTTGTAGAGCGGAGATGAGATTTTGAGAGTCTGTTAAATATGAAAACATCTGTCATTTCCATTGGCGACGAAATCACAGCCCTTGCGGACATGTGCTAGTGTGACACGTTGTTTACATTCACGGTGGGGGGAAGATCTACATTTTAGTGCAGAGTCAGGGGAAAGAGGCCATTTTCCCCCTATCCAAGTTCCCGGACCTTCTGAGTTCTGTGTATGGACCGGGTGAGGAGCCCATGTTTGACCCGACCTCCCCGGTCACGTATCCATCGGCACTGAACTCCCGTTTCTTCCTGGAACTCTGAAATTTTGGACATGGATGGAGCCACTTTGGATTTGGGGCAGGGGATGTTTCCCCATTGAGGAACGATCTGTCAGTGAGCAACATGTCCTTGAAGGCAAACACAAGCCGTGGAAGAAATGGCGGCTGTGAAAACTTTTGCCCGTAGAACAGTTTCCTCCCTGGTGATTTGTTTGGAAGTAGCTTCCTCTCCAAGAAGCAAGTCGCTGCCCCTGTGTCCCGGCGCTTGGGCCAACGGGCTGAGGTTGGAGAAGTCCCCGTTCCAAGGTTCAGGGGTCACTGGCGAAGTGAAATTCGAGGACAGATCCATGAGTTCGTTTCACCCCTTTCCTCAAGCTCTGACCGCAGTGGTGACACGGCAGTGACCCTCAAGGACCTCGGGGTGGCCCAGCGGGTCACCTGCGCTGATCCACTAGCAGGCTTCTGGGTGGCTCAGCCTGATGAACCAGAGTTGGCATGGCCATGAGCGTGTGGTCCTTGTTCTGAGAACACTCGACGGTTCCACAGGGGTCCTTGCTGGTGGAGAAGGGCGGTCCTTGCCAAGACCTCTGGTCCCACACACGGACCCCGTCCCTTGTGCAAAGGCCTGGCGGCGGGGGAAGGACTCTGGCTGCCGTCCCTCCTCAGGGCCTTTCTGTGAGAGCATAGGAAGCCCTGAAGCCAAGCCCAGAGACACAGGAACAAACCCGACTACCTTTCCCGTGTCTCCAGCCACTGCCTTCCGTGTCTTTTTGGCAAACCGTCCAGGTCTTCCTTCTATTTATTTATTTATTTTTTTTAAATTTTTTTTCCCAACATTTATTTATTTTTGGGACAGAGAGAGACAGAGCATGAACGGGCGAGGGGCAGAGAGAGAGGGAGACACAGAATCGGAAACAGGCTCCAGGCTCCGAGCCATCAGCCCAGAGCCCGACGCGGGGCTCGAACTCACAGACCGCGAGATCGTGACCTGGCTGAAGTCGGACGCTTAACCGACTGCGCCACCCAGGCGCCCCTCTTCCTTCTATTTAAATGTTGCCTCTGCTGGATGTGGTGGTTGGCCTTGGCCACACGGACGCTGCCATTTCCTCCGATGAGAAAGGTGAGTTCTGCTAACCCAGACTCCAGCCCGGCCCTCCCCGAGGCCTCTGGGAGGCCCCTCCCATGTACCTCTCTTTCCTCACCACCTCCCCCCGTCTCCCCTCCCCTCACCCCTTCCTTCCTCCTGGGAAGAAGACAGTACCTGTTCCACCGACCTGGCCAACGGGTATCCAGGCCCTTGCGGGAAACTTCCTTCTCTCCTCGTGGCTCAGCCGGAGGCTTCCTCCTCGGCAGAAAGCGAGGGAGGCCCTCCTGACTTGAAATTGCCTTCCCTTTGGTGATTCTAGGGAGCCACAGGCCCGCAAGCCCCACCTGGTCTGGGTCCGAGGCCTTCCTTTTGGTAAGGACGCTCACGTGCGCCGGGTTTGCTGATGCCTGACTTTGTTCTTTTTTTTTTTTTTTTCTTTTTTAGCAAAGAAGACAGTTCATTCCAGGCTTCAGATGGGGCTGCCGCGTCTGAGACAACCGCAGTCCATACATGCCCGAAGGTGTGAGGAAACCACACCAGGGCCCCGTCCTCCCGCAGAGCGCCGGGGGGGAGGGGGGAAGGGCAGGGGGGCTGGGGAGGGACGGGGGTACAGGTATCAAACCCCAGAGGCCGGCGATCACACTTGCGCTCCGGTTCACCCTCCTCCAGAAACCACCTTGTGGGGAACACAGAAGGCTGACCTTTCTGTCAACCCTAACCCACTTTGAACGGCTTTCATGATAGCTGTGCTCTCCGCCTGGCTTCTGATGGCTTCGGCTCAACTGCTCTCTCTCAAACAAACAAAAAAAAAAGTCCATTTTCTCATCTGGGGTGACAGGTTTCGCCGATCTGTGTGGGTGGCAAACTCCTCTCGCCAGATTTTTCCCACGCATCTTCAAACCGAAAGGGCAGACCTGCCGAGAGTTTCCTTTTGAGTCCCCCGGGGAACCTGGGCGCCACAGGGCAACGTGACCAGAAGGGACAAGGCAGCAGCAGGTGCCACGGAGCCTGTGGGACCTGAGCTAGGCCGAGATCCCTGGAATGGAATGTGGGCCTTGGAGAATCTGGGGCAGACTCCGGTCATCTTGGGCTGCTCCGTGGTTTAGGCGCAATGGGGATTTTGATATGGAGGCTCCCGGATCCCGGCCTCAGGGGCAGGGACACAGCTACGTGTGTCTCAGCTGGTTGTCAGCCCCCAGGCCCATGTGGTCACCAAGTCTCTGGAGGGATTGGTACCCAAGAACTCCCGCTGCATCGTTTTGGGCATTTGGATAAACCAATCTTCCATTCCTTCAACCTGCTCACGGGACAGTAAGAGGCTTGACTTGAGGGCATCGCTGACACAAGAGGGGGTGGGGGGGGGCAGGATAGGGAGACCAGCTCACCTCCATTCTCCCCACACCCCCTCCTGGAGGCTTGTCCTTTGCCCTTCCGTGCCATGCTACAGGGGCTCCTGTCCCTGGCCAAGTTGGCCAATGGGATTGGCGATGGCTTCAGAGCTGACCAAGCATGGGGACCGGCTGGTGGCCTCATTGACTCGGTAACTGCTGAGCGCTTCTGTGTCTGGCATGGTGCTCGACGCTGTGGGGCTGAGACAAAGGAAGGAGATGAAGGAAACACGGTGCCTGCCCTCAAGGGAGAACATGGTTACGGTTACAGAAAATAGAACTTATTCCTGTGTAACTGAGCAGAGAAGAGGCCACATGAGAATCTGGGCGCCAGGGGAGGGTTGGAGGAGGAAGGGAGAGGGAGGGAAGGGGGGCTGTGATCCTCAGATGCGGGGTGTGGGGTGAGTGTGCTCCATCTGACCAGTCCAGGGGTGATGGGGTCCCGCCCCTTCTGGGTCTGTGTCAGGTCTCTGCTGATTCAGCAGGAGTAGGCGTTAAGTTACGGTGGGAATGTGACTCCTTCCTCCGCCAGCTGCCTTGGCCCTGTGGTCTTGCCCAGCTTTGTACCACAGGCCAACTGAGCATGGTTTGAGGGCGTCCATGACCATGCCCCCCTCCCCCACACCGTCCTGGTAGGTCACCATTGTGTTCTCTGCTCATCTGGCGGAGAGCAGCCGGATTGGAAGGGTGCCTTGACTCCAGCAGGCCTGAACGCCGACCTCACAGTAGGCGGGGGTGGGAGTACCCAGATGCCAGGCCACACGGCAAACCTCTCGGAGCATCTGGTGGCTCGAGCCCTTCTAAAAAGCCGGGGTACAAGCCGATGCTCTATGTCCCAGCAGGGTGACTCCACACCCCCGGTGCGGTCTGGGTAACTTCATCACTCGCCTCAGGTCCCGGTGCAAAGAAAGACAACGCTACTCCCTGTGTCATAGTGTTTGCTTTATTTAAATCCTGAGGTTAAAAAGAAAACAGTTCCAAACAGTGCCGCAGATGCTATAAAGAAGTACGTTCGGTGTACAAAAGTTTCTCACCTCCCCCCTCCTGCCATGCAGGTGGGGTGTTGGCAATTTGATGTGCTTCTGGGTAGTTCTTTGGCAGGTAAGAACGCAATGGGTCCCCAGACCCACCATCCCGTAAGGCCTCAAGAATGGAGGGTTAGTCAATTAAAGTGCAATTCTGATTTGGAAGCTGCCCAGCCAAGGCCTGGGCGTCGCTGTGCAGCCCCCAGAGGCAGGGGCATCTCTGGATAACACTCATCCTAAGGTTCTAAGGAAGCCTGTGTATCAGCGATGTCTCCCGAAATTTAAAGATAGACCTTAGGCGAGGGGATAACTGGAAGCTTTCAGGAAAACCATTCCCTTTCTTCTTCAGGTGCAGCGTGTGGCTTCTTCCCTTTCTACTTTTCAAGCCTGGTGGGGTGTTTCAGTTCCAGATTCCTTCTTGGGAATTTCTTTGCCTGCTCGTGATCCAGGTGACCGGGAGTCCAGCGGGATCCAGCCACAAGGGCTCTACAGAGGCCACGCTTTATCCCGACACCCTTTCTTGCTATGGGTGGGCGTGCCTTAGAGGCTGTGGCCTTGGGGAAGGTTGGTGGGGAAGTGGCTTCTGAGCCAGAGGTGGACCAGGCAGCCGGCAGGAGTACTACAGGGTGAGTGACTGTTATTCAGAGAGCCGGCCATCCGGGGGCTTCTGGGTTCTTGTTGCGTTTCGTTTTGTTTTGCATAGTGATCTGGGGTCCCAAGGAGGTCTCCTCCTGATGATTTCTAGTGTCATTCAGTCTCCTGGCTGGGGCTACCACCTTCAATGGTTGTTCTGCATTGTCATCTGCGGTTTTGGAAAACTCCCCCCACCCCCAAACCTCAGAAAAGTCGAGAACCTGTTTAAAATGAGAATAAAGCTATTCGTACAAGCCACACTGAAACAGGCCGACGTGTTCTCTCTAATTGCGTAACGCACAGCAAACTCGAGCTCATGCTGCAAAGTAACGAGGGAGAAGAGTCTGTCCGGCACAAACAATAAATAGGATATGGAGCCAGGACGTGACCGCCGGGGGATCGGGCGACCCTCTGAACAGCTGCGGTCAGGGTCAGTGTTCCGGAGCGGGGGCACTGCACGCCACCAGGGGCCCCTGTGCTCCTGGAGCAGCGGCTCTGGGCTGGCTTCGCAAGAGCCGGGCGCGCTAAGCGTGTTGTTGGGGCCCTGCCGGGCTGACTGACAGAGGTTCACGAGGGGGCTTGGGTGGAATGTTCCAGGCCTTTCTCAGGAAACACAGGAGCTATTAGCTGCACAGGATGGTGGGGGCACCATCAGCTGGCCAGTCAGCATGGCATCCTGGGAAAGCACTCAGAACAAGACTCCAGACCGCTTTGGCTTCTCTTTTGTGGGTTTTGTTATTACGGGCAGCCGCTAATTCTGATTACCCTTTCCAGGGGAGAGGGTGGGCTCAAAGGCGGCATGGTTTACTCTGGAACCATCCTCAGGCTGTGTGGCACACCGGGGAGGGCAAGCGTGGGGCTCGGGAGAGTCTCTGGGAGCCCGGCCGCATCTCGCCTTGGCGCTGAGCACGGTCAAGGCCTGGGCCACTGGGAGATGCTAGAGACCCCGGTGGCTTTCTGCCGTGGGCGGCCGCTCCGAGGAAAGAGCCCGAGAGGCTCGGCTTTTCTCTGGGTTGATGTGTCCGGAAGGTTCTGTTCACCAACCCCCTTGCCCTGCCCAACCTGACTGCAAGCAGCCACGTCCCCAGTTAAGCGACAGCTCCAAGTCTATCATGGAGGTTACTTCCCCCACCCCTGCCCCACGAGTCCTCTCTGCTGGCTGGTAGCTGAGGGGTCTGTGCTGGACGTGGCCTGGGGTCCCTGACCTGTCCGAAGGGGGCCGCTCCAGATGCCCCGCTCACCTGTGGAAGTGTCTGAGCCCCGACTTCGGGCTCTGGCCTCTGTGAACCAGGCACAAAGAGACCATCGAAGGTGAGCTCTGTATGGCAGAAGAGCAGGGCCGCGGACAGCGGGAAGGCTATGTCCTTCCAGGAAAAGGACACAGGATTCCTCGGCCCCAAGGGGAGACGGCTCCTGGGGGTCAAGTGTAGGCTGAGCCACGGGCAGTGGGCAAACGGGGTGCTGGGGAGCAGGCGGGTGGCAAGTGGGGGCCAAGGAGTGAAGTCAAAGCAGATTCGTGAGTGATGCCTGTTACGCTTGGGTTACCAAAGACTTTTGTTAAGAAGGCCCCGAGATTTGAAAGTGGTTCTTACCCTGATTATGATCGTTACTAAACACGTCTGAAGGTGGGGCAGAAGCTCTTATTTATACAAAGAGCCCATTCAGCTGAACCGTGCGTCCTAAGGGCCAAGGCGCGATGCTGCCTGTCGGTCAGGCTGTCAGGGTTAGCCGACTTCGGGGCTTCAGCTGCCCGTGCAGAGACAGCGCCGCAGTGCGCGTCCTCAGGGGGGTGGCTGAGGGGCTTGCCTGAGTGAAGGGCTTTGCACGAGGACAGCACTTTGCAGACAGAAGAGCCAGGAAGAAAGTGGAGCTCGAGGCCCCTCCAAAACTGTTGAGTTTGAAGCAGCCCCAAATTTACTGGGGCAGGAAGGCACAGAGGCATGATGGGAAGAGGCTGGAGGGAGTCGCCGGAGGGGCCCCCCAGGCGCCCTGACTCTCAGGATGGCCCCGTGGCCTCCTTTTCCTGGGAGGACCGAGGGCCTCACGGCCTGAGGACTCAACAGGGTCTGGCCAGGACATCCCGGCTCATGGTCACCCAGGACGCGTGGCCCCTGCTGGGCAGAGTGGGGCCTTTCTCTCCCCGGGCACAAGTTGGGATCATGGCCTCTGGCCTGTGCAACTCTCCACGGGGGCGGCCTGGAGCCAGCTGTGGCTCCGGGAGAGGCCGATGGTCTCCTGAGGGTTTAAACCTTTGGCAGAGTGAGTGTCCCTTTGGGTGTGAGGATAGTCGGGTCCCTAATCTCGGGAAACGGTGCTTGAGCCCTTAAAAGCCATGGAGGCTGAGAGTGACGGTGCGAAGTTCTGAGTACAAGGTGCTCCAGACAGAGCGGCTCTGAGGGGTGGCCCATCAGCTTTGGAGCCGCTGCCTTTTTTTTTTTTTTTTTTTTTTTTTTTAAGTGCTTTATGTGACAGGTGAGCAAGAGTAGTGTTTCCTGTGGATAAAGTGAAACTACTAGAATCCAGACGCTTGAGGCTACGGGAAATCACTTCCATCGTAGATCACAGGCCTGTCAACCGTCAAGTGATAAAACACTTTCTTGGAGACAAACCTGAGGAAACAGAAGTGGAAAAGGAGGGTGTCACTCAGACGCAGAAGCCCGAGGGCGGCGGCTGCCGCCGGGGCCTCCGAGGGGGGCTGCGGTGACCTGGCTGGGTGGGGAGGGGCCCCGCGGGGAGGCCTGGGCCCCTCACCCCGTTTGCCCGGCAGAGTCCTCCCCGGGCAAAGGGTCCGGGGGGTTCCTGGGACGTCAGCACCGACTGCCCTGGGGCGTGGGTGCAGAAAAGCCGCAGGGTTGCTGCTCTGCAGCCGTTGGGGGTGGCGGGGGGCTGCACGGGGAGGGGGTGGGTGGAGACAGCAGACACTGAGGTCGCTGGGGGAGCATGGGTTTCAGCCCCCCTGGCCACCTGAGCGTGTTCTGCCGTCCACGGTTCAGAACTCTCTGCAAGGCCGTAAGGCCAGGGTTTGTCACAGCAGCACGGCCACCTCTAGCGGTAACTAGGAGCCTGCCTGGGGCGCAGGACTGCGTTCCGCCCTCAGTGCGCCTCTCCTCCGCCGCGTCCACAACCCGCAGGGAATCCTCATGAGGTGGCATCTGTGCTCACGGCCACCGCACAGGATACGGGGCTCAGCTAAGGCCCACAGAGGGAAGGGCAGGGCCCGCACCTGGCGGACCCGCACCCACTCGCCTGACCGCTGCCCCATCCCGCTGCCCTGCAGGGGGCTGGGGCTCACGGTCACTTGGAGCTTCGGAGGCCGTTCTCTGGAAATGCTGGGCCTGTGCCCGTGAGTCCTGCTAATTCAAGGTGTGTGTGTGTTCATGGGGCAGGGGAGGGGCAGGAGAGGGGAAGGGAGGGGGAAGTTCATGCTCTTAGCCTCTCGTGTGTGGACGCCCTTGGCCACAAGCCCTGGAGTCCAGGGCCTGAAGGTGGTGAGGGGTGGTACGGCTCTCTTCTAGAATATGCTATCTAGTCATTCTGCTAAAAGCCAAGTGGGCTGGGAAGGGTGCCCCGTGGGGGGGATGTGGCCACTAGCTCAGGGCCCCACTCACAGAGGATGTGGCTGGTGCCGGTCAGGCAGGTCTCCTAAAAAAGGTGGCCCCGACAAGGGCTTATGCCGAAGCCAGGAGACACAAAAGGGATGGGTGCCAGCAACCTTAACCACCCCCGTCTCCTGTCTCCAGGATGTGGGGCCCTGGCGCATGGCACACACCCAACCAATGTGCTCTTCTCCTCCACTTCCTTCCTCGGCTGCCCCTCCAGCTCGTGTCCCTACATTCCCAACGTCCTGCCCTCCAGCCCTTCACTGCTGACCCATATCTGGTGCTTTGATGTAGTGCTTCCCAGAGAAGGCACACACTGCTCCCGTTGCCATGCTGAGAAGGCCCAGGGGCTCCTCCTCAAAGCTCTAGTCCTGCCATTCATTTCCCTCTTGCTTGTCCGTCCGTCCATCCATCCATCCATCCATCCATCCATCCATCCATCCAACCATCCACTGTTTCTACTGAGCCCCTTCTCTGGGCTGGGCAGTGGGAGCTTGGACACTCGCGAGAAGCAGGAGGGCATACGGTTGAGTCCAGAGCCTGGAGGCAGGCCCTCTGGGTTCCCACCTGGCTCCGCCACCGCCAGCTGTGTGACCTTGAGTGTCACTCTGTTACGCATCTGGTCCTCAGTCCCCTAGCAGCACCGTGAGGAGAACGGTGGTCGCTCCGACATGGGGGTGTTGTCGGGAGTAAGTGAGTCAACAAGGGTGGAGGGCCGAGAACCAACTGACATGAGCTAAGACTCTGTAAGTACTAGCCCGTGTTTTATAAAATCTATAACAGACCCTAAACCACCACCGTATAGGGGTCTAAGATAAAAAACAAAACAAAACAAACTATTAATAATAAGTTACCGATAATTAAATAGTCTCTTTTAAATGTCCACCTCTGTTCTTGGGGCCAGGAGGCGGGTGAGTTGTTCTGGATGTTAATGAGCGAGGATCCCTACCTGGAAAAGGTGTTGTCGAAGATGAGCATGTAGATGCCTGGTGTGCGGACCTTGAGCTGGCCTTGGATGTTCTCCTTGTGGGAGCTGCATCGGGTCGTGGGGATGAGGACCTGGGAGGAAGAGCAGATCAGAAAAATTGTCAGGGAAGCCGAGAGGGCCTAAAGGTCTTCTGGGCAGAGCCTTTATTTTGGGGAGGGAACTAGGCCCAGGGAAGCTAGGCGCCCTGTCTGAGGTCGCAGCGGAGCAAGGCTGGGGCTGTGGTCAGCCCCAGGAGTGGGGAGGGGTCTTCCACATGCCCTGCATTTGTTGATAACCTGTGTTAGGGAAGAGGCTGTGAGCACGAGTTTCACCCGGCATCGTGAACTAGTCAGCGCCCCAAAGGAGTGCCCCAGCCTCTCTGACCATGGCCAGTGCCAGAATGTTCCACATGTGGAGGACCACTCATTTTATGGATTCAGGAAGCTGGGACTTATTCAAGGTGAAGTCCATAAGTCTGGCTGGCTCCGATTGGACCGAGGGCTGACCTGGGGTCAGGTGAGCCCCACAATTGCCCCAGGTCTCCACTTGGAGAGAAGGGAGCAACAGCCAGATGGGACAAATGGAAAACAGAGAGGACGATGACAGACTCAAACATTACCTGATCAATAAGCCCACTAAATGTAAATAGTCTAAACATCCCAATTAAAAGGCAAAGATTATCAGGTTGACCCAACCCCATCATGCCTATAAGAAAAGATGATTTAAAGGTAAAGATACAAATAGGTTGAAAATCAAGGGATGTAAAAAGATGTATTGTGGTAGCATGAGTCAAAAGAAGGGTGAATTGACTGCCTTAATATCAGACGAAATACATTTTATATCAAGGGATGTGGCCAGGGATAATTTCCTAGTGACAAAGAGTGCATCAAGAGGACGGGCCAGTCCTGACACCGCTGCCCCTAATGACCAAGCTTCAAAACCCAAAAAGTGGTAGAATTGCAAGGCGAAATAGGTGAATTCACAGTTATGGTTGTATATTTCAATCATGGATGGAATAAAAGACAGGAGCTCAGTAGGGAAATGAAGACTCAAAGAACAGCATCAGCTAACTCAATCCAACCGCCGCTTATGGGACACTCCACCTGACCATGGCAGAACAAACCGTCTTTTTCGAGTGCGCTTGGGATAATACACAGTAGGCCATCTTCTAGGCCATTAAGAAAAAAAAAAAAAGCAACACTCATATTTAAAAGGAGTCAAGTTATACAAAGTTGGTTTTCTGCCTGCAATGGACTTAAATTAGAAGTGAATAGATCCCTGGGGCACCTGTGTGGCTCCGTTGGTTAAGCGGCCGACTTCAGCTCAGGTCATGATTTCGCAGTTCATGAGTTTGAGCCCCGCATCGGGCTCCGTGCTGACAGCTCGGAGTCTGGACCCTGCTTCGGATTCTGTGTCTCCCTCTCTCTGCCCCTCCCCTGCTCATGCTCTATCTCTCTGTCTCCCAAAACTAAACGTTAAAAAAGAAATAAAAAAAAAAAAAAGTGAATAGATCTCTAGAAAATACCAAAATATTGGGGCATCTGGGTGGCTCAGTCGGTTAAACCCCCGACTTCAGCTCAGGTCATGATCTCACGGCTCGTGCGTTCAAGCCCCGCATCGGGCTTTGTGCTGACAGCTCGGAGCCTGGAGCCTGTTTCAGACTCTGTGTCTCCACCTGTCTCTGCCCCTTCCCTGCTCATGCTCTCTCTCTGTCTCTCTTTCTCTCAGAAATAAACATTAAACAATTAAAAAAAAAAAAAAAGAAAATACCAAAATATTTATAAACTAATTATCACACTTTTAAATAACCCGTGGGCCGAAGAGAAATAAAAAAATCAAGTGGGAGATCCCAAAAGCATGGGAGAGAATTGTGCACGGCACGTTCCGGATGCCACAGTACCTTTGCTCTGGCTGGGAGCTGCTGGTGGAGAGGCAGTAGGTAGAGCCCAAGACAGGCCTGGGTGGGATCAAGATGAATGAGGACCTACTGTGTGTAGGCTCTGGGGCGGCCACTTCTGCACATGGCCTCCTCAAGTTCCATTAACGGTCTCTCGCATTCTTATTTCCATCGGGCACTGAGAATTCTGAGAGGTTGAGAGGTTGGGTCTGCTTCTGTGGCCCGTAACCTACCAATTCTGAGCCTGGACATTCCAGCAAGCACAGGCAGAAAGGAGCCGCTGGACAGGAAGGCTTGCTGTTGACACAGGGGCCACTGGGCGCCCCACACCTCAACCTCAGCATTTACGGCCTTGATTGCAAAGCAACCACCGAGAGCTCGTTGGGCATTAGAAGTTTCTATTCTGTAGACTTTTCACGCGTCTTGATTCCTGTTTTCCCACCGGGGGCAAAATCTATGAGATTTTCTCTGGCCAAGGCTCATGCAGCTGTAGTGATAGGAAGATGATGGGGGGGCGGGGAGTGGTCTCTGGAATAAACCCGAGGCAGGTCTCCGCTGTGCGAGCTCTGGGGGTGCCTCCCACCAGCGCCAGTGCCTGGGTGGCCGTGCCCTGATTTACACCATGTGTCTGCGAGACAGCACGCGTTGGTTTCATTTATATTTGGACGGGTTCCTGTGGCCTGGGGCTCCCGTGCAAAGTGAGGGTTCTATGCTACATGGAAGAAGTGAGTCACAAGAGGCCACAAGAGGCCACGGTGGTGGTTGCTGGGGGGCGGAGGTTTGGGAGTGACTGGCCATGATGTTTCTTTTGGGGATGATTAGAGTGGCAATGGTTACATAAGCTGTAATACACTGTATTTTAATGGGTCGATTATTTGGTATATGAACTGCATCTCAGTAAAGCTGTCTAAAAAATACAATGTCAAGCGTCCTTGCTGCCGGTGCTGGTCCCTCCCCTGAGTCTCTGTGGCCCCAGACAGGCTGTTGAGTTTCTCTGGCCAAACATGGGTCCCCGCCCAGAGAGAGGGCAGGGCCTGGGTCCCGTTTCCTGTTCTGTCCCCAGGCTTTAAGACAGCGGTCGGCACACAGGCAGCCTCAAGTCCTTGATTTACTGTTTCTCTGGTCAAGCGTCTTCCCAAATTCACAGCCTTTGATCTCAGTGCTGAGGAACGACCTTGTCCCCGTGGAAACACTCTGGAGAGGAGGGGGCCTGGGGACGGGGCAGTGTCTGCTGCGGGCTGCCAGAGATGGGCCTGGCCTTGTGCTGTGTGGCTCCCTCCACCAGGGCACGTCTCCTGGTGTGGCCCAAGGCCTCCTCCCCTGATCGCTGCGCCCCAGGTGCCCGCCCGTCCCCACCATGACACTCTACCTGGAATCATGGCTGTCTGTTCACTAGGGTCTCTCTCCTGAAGGGCAGATCTCACGTTGTCCCTTCTCTCTCTCTAGCTCTGATAGGCGCGACAGAGCCCGGGGTTCAGCAGAAACTCAGGAAGCGGCTGTGAGCAGACCCCGAGTCCCTCATGTCTGCACCTCCATAATCACACTTCTGGGTGCTGCAATTTGCTCTGGACCCCGGGGTTTCCTGTAAGGCGCAGGTTGGTCAGGGGATCCTAGGGGGAGTCCCTTAGACGGCCGCTGAGGACGTGCACCTGGAAACAGGTTCCCAGGCTGATGTCTGTTCAGGGGACCTCGGGGAGAAATAACAGCAGCCCCACGGCAGGCTGGGGATGCCGGGCTCCGGAAGGCAGACAGCGCCCGAAAGCCCTTCTGGCTTGCCCCGTGTACGGGCTCCTTCTGCCCCCTGGCGTCCACTCTGAGAAACACACGGGTAGTCCTGACCCCTGGAGGTCACCTGGACGCCAGAGACGAGGAAGCTTCCTCCGGGTCCCCAAGCCCGCAAGAACCACACAGATCTCCCAGGGCCGTGAGGGTTTGGCGGGTGAGCGACTGAACAAGGGGAGAGGCCCACAGCTCGGCCACGCGTGGACAGGTGGAACAGCAAAGGCCTGGACGCCCGATTGAGTCCCTTCCCCTGTCCCTGCCACAAACAGCCACCGGTGTGTGATGCGGGACGACGTGGTGCCGGTCCCTGGTAGGTCTTGGGGCTGTGGGGGCGAACGGCCCGGCTACCGGAGGCAAGTTCCTGCTGAGCGTGGCGCTGGCCCTGGCAAGCCACTCTGCCTCTTAGTGACCTCATCTGCCAACGTGAGCCCTGCGCGCCAGCTGCAGGGCGGAGTCCGTGCCCGCTCCCGGACTGCAAGCCCCAGGACCGCCCGGGGGGGCAGCCTCGGAACCCCAGGGAGTAAGGGCTCCGAGCTCGGAACACGGCACGGCCAGGGGCCCCCCGAAGGGAAAGGGGGGGCAGAGCGTGAATGAGAGGCTCCACAGAACAAGGCCAACTCAAGGAGGCTGGAATTAAGTCGTAGGAGTGAATTTGGAGAGGGCGGGAATGACAGAGTCGTCTCTGCAACGAGCCGGTACCAACAGGGCAGGGGACACGACAGCGAGCCAGACAGGCACGGGGCGCACGGGCGAGCCTGCTCTCCTTCAGCTCGGGCCCGCACCCCGCCTCTCGCCGAGGGCCCCCCACAGCCAGCGCCCCACAGGCGGGGGGCGGGGGGGGACTCAGGGATTTTGTCACACAGACGTCACAGGAGGCTCCTTTCAGGCGATTTCAAACTGCTCTCCCCCACCCTTCTTCTCGCCATTGCTGGCACCTGGAAGTTTCCGCACGGTATAGCCACTAAGGGCCGCTCTGAGCTCTAGGCCAGCCTGGCCGTCCTCACCGGTCCTCCCACCCACAGTGTGTCAAACGGGACAGGAATTTCCGCCCAAACCAGCTCCTCTCCCCTCTGCCGAGTCAGTCAGCCACCCACGGAGTCCTGTTCAACCTCCTGTCCCGGGCTCTGGATCCCACCCATCCTTTCTATTCTGGCTCCCAAGCCCCTGGAGCTAGGCTCACCGGACGCACCTGGGGATGCCTGTGTGTCCACACTCTGCTACCCGCTGCCTGGATTCTGACCGAGTGATGTGGCGGTGGCCTGAGGACTGGGTGTTTCTAACGTGCAGACAACACTGAGACCCGTGGTCCAGGCCATCATCAGCATGCCACGCTGAGAATGTCTTAGGACTTCATGAGCTTGCATCTGCCACCGAGATTTCAAGCCCCACCCACCACCCAAGGGACACAATGGCCAGGTGTCTCTGGCAAGGTCTCTGGGGCCCATGCCCCCTAACCTCCTCCACGGTGCCCTCCTCTTGCTCTGCACAGCCGGGCTAAAAAAGGATCCTTAAACCGGGTCACATGTCTGTATTCTTCGCAATTTCACCCACTGACCTGTCCCAAGGTCAGACCGGAGATGTCTGACACAGGAGCAACCTTCAGACGCCTGAGGACAGTGCTCTGGAGCCTCCAAGGTCTTTCCTTTCCCAAGCCGGCCAAGAACAGGAGCGTTGCCTGCCCCGTGGAACGCAGCCCAGAGGGCCCGCCCACCTGCTTTCTCTCCACGTTCCTCTCACGGCCGAGGCCCAAACACTCCAGGGGAGGCCTGCCCAGCAGAAGGCTGGACGGCCACGGCCCCGCACCAGGGAAGGTCTGCCCAAGCACCCCGCTGGCGGAGGGCCGGCCTTACCTTACACTGGTCCAGCGGTGTGTCCTCGGCCTCCTGGAAGACCACGCTGAAGGAGATGCTCTTGGGGTCGGAGGAGAAGACCCAGCTGATGGTGAGGCCCGCCTCAGCCACGGTGATGGGGATGACGCTGTAGGTACTGGACCTCACGAACAGCTCCCTGTTGCTCTCCCCGAAGTTGGCGATCTCTTCCACCGTCAGCGGTAACTTTATCCTAAAACCCAAGGGCGGAGAGGGCCCGGATCAAACGGGCAAAGTGCCTGAGTCCCCTGGCCAGCTCGTCTGCGGCTCAGAGGTGGCCGGAAGCCCTGGAGGCTCTTGGGAGGACAAGGCCTGGGTACCCTTGACCAACACGCTTAACTGTGCGAGAAACCTGGATGCGCAGTGTGGGTCGAGGCACCGGGGACGCGTGTAAAGCATGCAGGTGACAGTCCCGGCTGCGTGGGGCTGGCATGTCCCTGCAAGCCTGTCGGAGAGAACGGCCTGAGGAGATCCACGCGCCGCGAACGGGAAGCGGGTGCGGAGGCCTCGGCTTTCTGCAGCTTTCCCGGAGCTGCCCTGCTGCCCAGCACAGGTCCCCTCTCCAACTCCCTGCCGCCCTTCATGTCATTAGCACCAGCAGGAAGCACGCACGTCATTAGAAACTTCCCGCCCTCTGGAAATCTGGGGCCTGCTGTAAGACTGCAAGGGGGCACCCCGATTTTCTTAAACGCAGCCGTCCCAGATTCTTTATACGGCAGGGGCGGTGGGGCAGGGTGATGGCCTCGGGGACGCAGGCTTCTCGGGGACCGTGTCCCCAGTCCTAACGCTCGCCAGCTGGACAACAGCCGCTTCCGTAAGTTTAAGGGTTTAGTGACAGTGAGCTCCTCTGTTCCCAGGGTCCTGTGCGGGGCCCAGAGTGTGGAGCCAGAGGGACCCGGGTTCCGGTACCTGCTTTGCTTCCCTTCCCTCCTCCTGAGCCTCGGTTTCCTCATCTGCAAACGAGGACAACCAGGCCTGCCCGCTGACGGGTGTGAGGCATACATCAGAGGATGAACTTGGCGGAGGGGGACTGCTCCCTGAGGCTGCCTGTTTTCCGACTCGGTGGCGCCCCCTCCTGGACCATGCAAGTCGGGAGCCCGCATGTGAGCACGAGAAGCGAGGACAGGGCCTCCAGTGCTGAGCCGCCACCTCAGGGGCGGCGTGGCCTCGGGCGAGTCGCAGCCCCTCGAGTGTGAAGTGAGAAGGTGGCGGCCACTACGTGCGGGGCCCTCTGCTCGCAGGCTTCATGTGCTATCACCATGGCCACGTGAGGAAGCAGGGTGCTCCCCCTTGCACATGAGGAAGCCAAGAATCACACAGATGAAGAAACTTGGTCCAGGCCCACACAGGTCTGATAGGAAGCCATTACCTGCCCACTCCACCAAACTGCCTTTCGTGGCGAAAATACGTTACTGTCCCCTTCGAGATGCGGCGGTGGAAACTGAAGCTCAGAGAGGTTAGGTAACTCGCCCAAGACTGCACAGCAAGTAAGTCACGGGGCTGAGAGTTCTATCTGCCTTCAGAGGTGTGGAGACGGATGGAAATACCACCCCCCCTCCCCCGCCAAGCTATGCTAATGAGAAGAGGAATCAAGGATTAAAAAACCCAGAATGTGGGGCACCTGGGCGGCTTAGTCGGTTAAGCGTCTGACTCTTGGTTGGGCCTCAGGTAATGGTCTCGTGGTTCCGTGAGTTCGAGCCCATGACAGGCACTGTGCTGACCGCGTGGAGCCTGCTTGGGATCCCGTCTCCCTTTCTCTCTGCCCCTCCCCCACTTGCACTGTCTCTCTCAAAAATAAACAAACACCCTACTTTGTTTCTGTTCCACGGCCAGCACCACCCTGTGACACAGTATGTAATTTACTTACATATTTCTGTTTAATGTCTGTCAACCCCTGCTGGAATATAAGCTCAACAGGGGGCTCTGTTTTGCTCAGTGATGTACTCCAAGGACCTAGAAATACCTGGCACCTAGTAGGTGCTGAATAAATACGTGTGAGTGAGTGCATGAGTATGGGACTCAATGCAGTGACTTACGCAGCCGTTGGACGCGACACAGAAGAACAGGATACATGAAAATACTCACGCAGTGTGGGGTTTTACAAGACTATAAAATGAGATGTAGAATATCCGTTTGTGTTGAAAAATGAGGTACCTATGTATTTAAGAAAACCGGAAGGCTATCCCCCGAAGTGGTTTCCTTGTCTCTATTTTCCTATTTTTCTACAATGAAAACGTATTGCTTTTACAGTGAGAAAACAAAAAAGTTATTTTCAAAAAAGAAGAACACAGGGCCATGGGTGTGAGAACGGGATGACGCTAAGGGGACACGGGGGAACTTCCGACGGGGAGGGAACCGCTGTCCGTCTTCACTGTGGTCACACGGGGCCGAATCACTGTTCTTTTCTGGACCTACGTTCCCTCTTCGGCAGAACCGGGTCACGGAGCCGGGTGGGATCGGAGGCCCCTGAGATCACAGAAGCCACTGGCCGCGCCCGGCATGGAGCCTGGCGGGATGATTGACTACAGTGTATTAATTGTCAAAGTCTAAGCACTGTCCACATAAAGGGGGAAGTTTACTGTCCATAAATTGTACCTTAAGAAAAAAGCACAGACTGGAGCGCCTGGGTGGCTCAGTCGGTTAAGCTTCCGACTTTGGCTCAGGTCGTGATCTCACAGTTCCTGAGTTCAAGCCCCACGTCGGGCTCTGCGCTGACAGCTCGGGAGCCTGGAGCCTGGAGCCTGCTTCGGATTCTGTGTCTCCCTCTCCCTCTGCCCCTCCCCTGCTCACTCTCTCAAGAACAAACATTACAAAAAGTTAAAAACATAAATAAATAAAAGCACAGACTGAAAGCCATCCTGGGTGCCGAGTCAGCCTGTGGGGTGCCCCCGGCTCTGGCACTGGAGGCCGGGGCTCCCCCTGTGGTGCTCCTGTCCCCCAGGCCCCCTGGGAAGCCCCTGCTCGGGGCTCAGTCACTCACATCAATTCTCCAGACTTCAGCAAGCAGACCTCAGCATCCTGCCCCAACGGCATGTCTTCGGCGTCCTCAGGGGTTAGCGAGTTTGACACGGCGTCCCTGAAACGTCACACACGAGAACACAGCCATTTTAGCCATCGGCACCTGGGGGTCCCACAGCCTTGGAGTCACGTGGCCAAGCTCAGAATGCCTGGGATCCTTCAGTCACAGAGGCCACGACAGGGGCTGCGGCAGGCTCTCCAGGTAGGGGCGAGGGGCTGGGGCCACGCGGGCAGGATGGGGAGAAGACCACGAGGCCTCAGTGGTTTCCCTGCTGGGGTTCTGGTGGGCATAGGGAGGGGCCGCCCGCAACACAAAGGACCACCGCCCGGCCCCGCGCCAGCCAGCGGAGCAGTGGGCAGCACCGTGGGTCCCGCCTGGGGACCCACGACAGCCAAGCCTGCTCTGGCCCATCTCGGGGGCAACAAGGACAGACACCCAGGGAACGGTGTGGGCCAGGAGGGAGCCGAGGGGCACGGCCATGGGCAGAGAGTGGACCTAAGCCACGTCCACATCGCCTCTTTCCCTCACAGCCCACTATCGGCTGCACTGAGAGCCGGCGGAGGGTGCCAGCCGCCAATGAAGACACACCGTGCTTTCCGCACAGTGCCCTGTGGGACGCCGGGGCCAGGGGCGGAGGGCAGCACACACCCTCTCGTAGAGAGTCCCCGCGTATTTACACAGTAAGTTCGAGGTTCTAGGAACCCTGCAGCAAAGTCATCTCCTGGATTTAAAGCTAGCGTTCCTGCATTTATT
This sequence comes from Herpailurus yagouaroundi, assembly GCF_014898765.1. NCBI lineage: Eukaryota > Metazoa > Chordata > Mammalia > Carnivora > Felidae > Herpailurus > Herpailurus yagouaroundi. The sequence continues at coordinate 4,658,626 of NW_024412424.1, forward strand.
TGATCGTGGGACATTTGATTTTTTTTTTTTTTTTTAAGTTTTTTATGTGTATTTATTTTGCGAGAGAGTGACCAAGCGCGGGGGAGGGGCAGAGAGCGAGAAACCCATGCAGGCTCTGCCCTGCCAGCACAGAGCCTGACTCGGGGCTCAAACTAACGAACTGTGAGGTATGACCGAAACCAAGAGTCAGATGTTTAACCGACTGAGCTACCCAGGCGCCCTGATGGTGGGACATTTTAAGCCCTTCCTGAACCCCCTGCTCTGGGAGTACAGACTGCAGGCCTCCTCCTCGCTGACGGGGCCACAGAGGCACAGGCAGCTCCCGAGACGCGGGCCCGAGCCCCACGCCCCAACTGTAGCTCCCTGCTCACCCTGCCAGGCCCCAGTGTCCGCTCAGCCAATGGCCAAGTGGGGCGTCAGACCCAACCAGCTTGAGTGCGCGGTTCTGCTTAGAGAGAACTTAGGTCCAGAAAAGAAGAGCCATTTGCCCCGTGGGCAGGTGTCAATAAGGAAGATCTCCCACCCGGCACAGCTTCGTCCCCAAATGTCACAATAACCCCCTTCTCAACTGCCCGGAGGGCTCTCCCCAGAGGTCTCTGGGGTGAGGTCAGTGCGCCCCAAACCGCCCCCCTCCCACCACCAACAGGTACCCTTGGGTTCTCACCAGCCTGGCCCCGGGGGACACTCACTCGACCTCTGAGGCCCTGAAGGAACTTGAGTGAACTCAGTCCTGCCCCATCCCACCCCATCCCACCCCACCCCACCTACTGCTGAAGTGCCTGGAGAGGTCAGCCCCGGTCCGTGGTGGGGTGGGCACCGCACAGGACACTGACTCGGGAACGGGCCGTGTCCCGCAAACGCTCTCCGTCTGAGGCAGACTTGCACACACACACACACACACAGCTGGAAGCATCCTGCTGGAAGAAGAGGGGGGTCTCAGCATACACAGTGGCACGTGCAAGGTCAGTGGCTGGCAGCAAGCGTCCGGACCACGTGCTCAGACAGCCCTCTGTCCACCAGCTTCACACCCACCTGGGCACCAAGTTCGTGGCTCCACCCGGAGCGCAGCCGTGATTTGTGCTGGAAAACCGGTGTGCCCGGCCGATGGCGCAGTCTGGGCGGCACGGCGGGCGGCCCTCAGCCATGCCTGGGGATCCTCGAGCTCAGCTGAGCTCGGGACCTGACCTGATACCGTCCCTGGGACACCAGGAATTCAAGAGAGCATAGCGGCTGAGGCCCAGAGCTTCTGCCTGGAGGCGGCAGCCATCACCTCTGCCTGCAGGGGATTCTCCGCCCGCCGCTGCTGGCATTTCACTGCCAGGCGAGTCCCACGGCCAAGCCCACGACCACGACCATGGGGGCAGGACATTCATCCTTCCACAGGGAGAGGCACCGACACGGACAGGTCGGGATGCAAGATGTGCCCGTGGGGAGCGGCTGCAGATGGTCTACCTGAAGGTCCCCCTGAGCAGCCAGGGGCTCTCCGCGTGGGGGCAGAAAGGGGTGGTTTAGAGCAGACGACACCCAGCGGGTCTCCGCGAAGCCTGTCCCGGCTGTCACTCGCCTATGGGGCCGCGGCGTCGGCACACGTGGTGGTGCACCTGCACGGACGGCGCGGTGTGCACAGTGTGGGGGATGCGACAGGGCAGGGGGATCCCCGGGGGCAGATACACAGGCAGGTGCAGCCTGCTCCCACCCGCGAGCCCTCCTTCCCACTCCTCCCTGCACCCCGTCTACCACGGCCCTGGTCACCCCGGGCCTTCCTTCTCTTCTCTGGGTCCTCTCTCTCCCTGGGCTGAGGGCCCTTTGGAAGTAGGCCCGGCGCACACGGGGCGGCCGCTGCCGTCTGCGGGAACCACGCGGTGCGCTCGCCGCCCGCTAAGCGACAGACGTAGGGGTGCAAACTGCTCGCTTGGAAGTTCAGAAGAGGGCGGAGAAATGCTGACAAAGGGAAGAACCGAGGAGAGGTCCCGGAGGGCTGGAGACCGGGTCACGCATGGTGTGGCAGATGCTGGGTTCGCAGGGCGCCCACTGCTGACTTACAAGGCCCCTCTGTCCGGGGGAGAGCCGGTGCTGCCGAGGGAGAGGCCTCTGGCCTCCCGGGAAGCCTCCGGCACGAGATGGAGCTTCAAGACGTCACGCCCACTCGCCACCGGGCTCAGCAGCCCCTCTGGCATTTAGCTCTGTCGGCTGCCGGAGGGTGAGGCGGCTGTCAGGCACCGCCGCGAGTGGGTGGTGGCGGGGCCAGCACGGGGAGCTGCCTAGAGAACCAGGCACCCACTAGCACCCAGCTGCCCGGCCGGGGCTGTCCGCACACAGTCCCCGTCGGCCGGCCGTAAGCGGCACAGCCCGTCTTCAGACACCCTGCCCTGCAGGGGCGGAGCGTGGCGAGCCCTGCGCAAGTGGGCACTCCAGAGGCAGGAGAGGCCGTGTGGCTCCGGGTGGGGTCGTCACTCCGAGGTGGTTCCAGCCTTGGCTTTATGGCCGTGACTCTGGTGCCCTTCCCTCCTCCGAGGTCTGTTGTCCCTTCTCCACGCGGGCGAAGGGGGCGGAACCAGATGGGCTCCAGGCGGCGCTGGCTTGAGGAGGCAAGGTGTTTCAAAGGACCCTCCGAGGCCTTCTCCACTCTTGCCAGGGAAGGCACGGCGAGAACATGCCTGCCGCTACTGAGGGCAAGCCTGGTCCCTCGCTGTCCCAGTCTGACCTCCTCCCTGCCCGCCTCCTTCCGTTGCTCTAGCAGCCACTGGCTTGCAGATCCAGAATCACAGAAGGTCGGTCAGTGCAAGAGGGTGTTCAAGGGACTGACTATACAACCCCCACTTGACGCCCACGGACACGGGGCTCCTGAGGAGCAGAAAGGGCCCGAGGCCGCTCAGGCCACTTGCTTTCATCCTCGTCCAAAGTGCAGACACCGTGCGAGAGAAACAAGTAAGCAGGGATGGAATAAACTCCGACGTTGTAGTTGGTTCTCTTGGTTTTCCGGCATCGTGGGTAAAAGATGTCCTAACCTGTCGTTCCTCTTCCTCCAGCTCCCCGTCTCCGACCACGACAAGCCCTGATGACCCGTGGGTACATGCTTCCCAGGGTAGGTCCCCAGCCCCTGCCGGCCCAGGCTGAGACCCTGCGTGAGGGAGCTGAGCAAGGCAGGCATGGGCCGGTGATGCCCTCTCGAGGGTAACGATTAGGGGCATAGAGGTTTCTTCTCAAGGGCTTTTCAAACTGTGGCTCGCGACCCGTTTAGTGGGTCATGAATCAATTTAGTAAGTTATGACCACCGTTGGAAGAACGTGAACGGAAAGTACCAATATGGGGCGCCTGGGTGGCTCAGTCGGTTGAGCGTCTGACTTCAGCTCAGGTCGTGATCTCACGGTTTGTGGGTTCGAGCCCCGCCTCGGGCTCTGTGCTGACAGCTTGGAGCCTGGACCCTGCTTCGGATTCTGTGTCTCCCTCTCTCTCTGCCCCTCCCCCACTCGTGCTCTCTGTCTCTCTCTCTTCCTCAAAAATAAACATTAAAAAATTTTTAAGAAGTACCAATGCAACAGTATACCGCACGTTGTAAGGGTTGGTACTGTTTCACGAGGCTCTTGTTTTGCCTTTCTGTGCATGCACGCAACCCCTTGGGTGGTCCTGTAAAACGTGTCTCTTACTGTGGGATGCGGTAGAAAAGCGACTTTTCTAGATCAGGATTAAAACAAAATTTAAAATTAAATCGGAGGATTACAAACAAGCTTGAGAATGCCGGGGAACAAAAGCAAGGCCACTAGGGGGCACCCTAACTCCTCCCAGAACAATTTCCTTCTGTTGCCACTGCGGTGTTTTTCTCAGAGGAGACAAGTTCACTGCCCACAGGCCCTTCCTCCTCTCCTTGCTCTGGCCACAGGAGCCCACTGCTAGCTATGGTGACCGCTGACGACGTGTCACCCTCTCCCGCTGAGTTTCCATCCAGAGCCTGTGGTCGGGAGAGCTGAACTTGGCTCGAGGCACGCACACCTGTTTGTCAACTTGTTCCACCCTCTGGGGCTGGTCACCTTGGCGTCCCTTGGGGGTCCTGCCCCGCCAGTCTATGCTCAATAAACGTCTAGACTGTGTGCCCTGGGTAAGCTGGTTTCTGTCCCAAATGTCCCCAACAGAGGACATGACCAAGGTTCTACTTTAGAACCAAATTAAGAATAAAGGGGACCAGCGGACGGTGAGGAAATCCCTGGCAATGCAGTCCAGGGGTCCATGCCTGCTTGGGTGAGGGGTCACAGGTGGGGTCCCCCCGGCTTGGTTCTCTACAATAGTTTCCGCTCACAAATCAAAATGCCTGCCTTTTCATTTAATTACTGTATAATTTCAATCCTGCAAGCTGCCTGGGGAAGCAGGTCCTCTGGCTGTTGGGACTAAGGAAGGCAAGGGTGCCTGAAAAGCCCCCCGTGGCCTAAGTCTCTTGCTGACATCCTTCCTAGCCTCGCTAAGCAGCCCTTTTCACTGTGCCCCATTACCCAGGGTCCACAGTCCCCAGGCCAGCTTCTATCCGTGGTCAGGAGACGGCTCTCGGCTTACGACGTGCTGCCCAATTCAGCCGCCACCAGCCTCAAGGGGCCATTTGAACTCAAACTCATCAAAAATTTTAAAACGCCAACAATTTGGCTCCTTGGTTGCAGTGGCCACACTTCAGGTGCCCCACGGCCACTGTGTGGGGGCAGCGCGGACGCAGGACACGTCCGTCCTCACAGACAATGCTCGTGAACAGCACCGGCTTGCAGCACAGGGCTGAGCTGCGCGGGGAACCGCAGTGTGGGACCCGGGGGCAATTTCCACATTTTACTATTCAAAGTAAATTCCCAGTAGTTTTCCTTTTAGTCAGTGGCTTCCTTTTTCACCCAAGTACCAAGCGATGAAGAACACTTGGTATTTTGATTTCTAATTACTTAGTAACCGCGGTCCGACCGCGACACCCAAAGCCGCATGCCTAACCTCAGAACCAAGAGCCAGGCATCACCGGGCACGCCGCTCCCAGCTCACTGCTCGGGCTATTTCTCTGAGGCTTTCAGTCCTAACTCATCCTCCACGGCCCCCGTCATCCGCCAGTGCTTTGCAGCTAGACTTCTGCCAGCAGCAGGGACCGCCTCACTCCGGGGTCCTGGGATGGACACTCCCCCCGGGCTCTGGGTTGGGAACGTCAGGTGCCCGGGAAAAGCGAGCAGGTCGGCGCTGACTTCCAGGACAGATCTGCAGCAGGCGCGGCCGCTGCTTTCCGTCTGTCCTTCCCCCAGTTCTGCTCAGAAAACGTTTCAGTATGCCAGGGGGAAGTCCAGGACCTATGCCTGGGCGTCTGCCCGTAAGAATGCTTAGAGCTTGGTTTCAGAGAAAAGGAAGGCCTTCAAAACAAAGAGCACTCCAAATCGGCAGACAAGAAGTTCCAAGCGGGCGCTTTGTAAAGCGGTTGGAATAAGGTTCTGTGCCGCTCCCCCCCAACGCCCCGACTCCGACGCTGTGAGCGGCTCCCTCCTCCAGCTCAGCTGCACGTCTTTCGCCGGAGAGCTTTCCCCTAGTGAAGGGTGACGACGTGCCCTCTCAAATACCTGCCCCCCCCCCAGCAAGCGTGCGCACGGTGGTGGGGAGCACCGGGGTGAGCCCCGTCTCTTCCCACGGGGTGCAGACGCTTGCACGTCCGAGACAGCAGGGCATGGCCGCGTTGAGGGTGCTTGACAAGGCTCGGGCTGTTCTCTGTTCTGTGGACTGGTCCCAAACGACACAGCTGGCCTGTCCCCGGGGGAAAAAAGCTCCTCTCTCCGAGCTCCAAAGGTTCCAAGATGAAAGGCTGGCTCACTCTGAAGGGATGTCTGCCATAAAAGTCCTCTTTCAGAGGAGGGGTGCTTTGGCCC
>NW_024412424.1:4664595-4671207 GCF_014898765.1 Herpailurus yagouaroundi
GCTCCACTAGGAGCCAGGCTCCGCGCTGGGTGCTTCTCACCTAGCCGGCCAGCCCTCGTCCTTCACAGCTGACGCAGCAGGTGGGGCCCGAGAGGAGCTCGCGCCCCCGCCCCCCCCCCCCCCCCCGGACAGCTTCACGCTCACACGGACCCTCGTGACCTGGCGGCTCCGGGGGACAGGCGTGTCACGGGCAAGCGAGCTCCTCTCTCGACCCACCTGCTTACTCATCTGTGAAGGACGAGGGCTGGACGGCTAGGTGAGAAGCACCCAGCGCGGAGCCTGGCTCCTAGTGGAGCCGAGTGCTAGTCCCTAGGTCCTAGGCCGTGCCTGGCCCCTGCTCCCAGTGCCTGACACCCTGCCCTTAGGAAGAGCCACAGGAGCCCGTGTGACCAGCAGACGTGCACCGGCCACGGTGGGGACCGGGCTGAACGCGGTGCAGGGTCAGGGGAGGGAGGCCTGGCGGCTCAGCGCGAGTCTGCTGCTGGGAAAGCAGAAATGGAGTCCACACCTCCAGAGACCTGGGTTTGTATCTGGGAAGCGCCAGTTTTTAGCTGTGTACACGCAGGGCTGTTAAGAATAACACTGGGGTCCTCAGTGTTTCCATCTATAAAATGGGGACAGCACTGACTTTGCAGGGCTGCCGTTTTTTTGAGTGGGGGTCAGTGGCTATCAAGCATATCCAGAACCCAGGCCACAGCACGCACTTTGCAGTGGTCCAGACTCAAACGGTTCCAAAGGGACAGGACTAGCGAGTGAAGTAATCTTACGGTACAAATGCCACCATCGTCAGTGGGCTGCCTGGGCCAGACCTACTTACTGCTCCCCTTCGGTTTATAAACAGAAACCCTCTCAGGTCCTGACAGATGACTGCGTCCACAGCCAGGCGGCAGGGAGGGTAGCGCATCGGAGCCGCTGCTCCCTATCTCTGATCTCCCAAATTACGCGCGTGCAGGCAGGTCATGTGGATTCTGATGTACGAGGCAGGGGTAGGGCCGGGTCTCTTATGATCACCAACCAAGGGCTCTCAGAAGATATTCAACGGAAACACGGACCACATCACAGACAGGTAGAGGCAGACCTTGTGCTGTGAACGCTCATCTCTGCAACACATCGACAGCGCCTCTCCACTGGTGAGTCATCTGTCTTCTTTAGAGTTAAAAGGCAGGTGCTAACCCCGGCTTGCTGGGGTCCTCTGATCCCTGCCCGCGGTGCAGTACTGTGTAAATGCCCGGGCTTTAGAGCCCGACCGCTCTCGGTCTGAATTCTGCCTTTGCCCCACGACTAGAGAATTGTGGAAATGACTTAGCGTGGTTCGGGGCGCACAGTCCGTGCTCGTAAGCTGACGGCACTGGGGGTACCCTCCCCGGGAGACCAGGACAGGCTGGCCACTGTCCACATCTGTTCACGGAATAATCTCTCCGTCTCCATTTTCGTTTCTTCTTCATTATAATTTACGACACTGGCTGCTCTCTCGGGCGGCTGTCTAGTTTCTTTTCTCAAGGTAAGTCAATATACCACTGCAGAGACTTCAGAAAAGGAGAGACTTAGGGGGAAGGGAAAGAAGTCAGCCCCGACTCCACAGCCAGACGCAAGCTGCTGATCAATTCTGGGCTTTTTTTTTTTTTTTTTAATGTTTTAGAACATAGAGTCAAAACTGGGGTGCCTGGCTGGTTCAGTCGTGGAGCGTGCGACTCTCCATCTCGGGGTTGTGAGTTCAAGCCCCACGTTGGATGTGGAGCCTACTTAAGATATCTGCACATCTGAGGAAAAGGTCTGTGGCTTTCAGGAGATTCTCAAAGGGGTTTATGATCAAAGGAAGTTCAGAATCATGACCAATTTTACATCCTTTTGGACATCCATTCATTGGAATACTTAACAGCCAATGCTAATTGTGCAGACTTACTCTGTTGTGAGAAATTTAAGCGTACTGCTTTCTCCCGACTCACTAAAAGCACTTCCTAAACCTAAACATAGTTTGAGCTATATTCTATTTTCTGTCTGAATGGTAACTTGCTGATTTGTTTATTATCAGACATTTACACTGCTTCCAAAGCTGAATACTGTATTACTTCAAAAAAAAAAAAAAAGTTGCATAGATCAACACAGGGCTTTGGCTACTCAAGACAAAGAAATGAATGATCTTAACCTTTCTGGAAGGGAAACTCATTCTCAGCTACTCAATCTGCACAGAGCTGGGCGGTTTCCAGTCCGTCGGCACAGCACCCAAGTTTGCCAATTATCACAAGCGAGTTTGCACGGGCCCTTTGAGGGAATGTGTAATGCCAGCGCCAGGAGGATTTTCTTGTAAAAAGGCAAGAGGGAGGCAGGCAATAATGGAGATGCGATGTTACTCTTAAGGAGAGCAGAGCCGCCTGTGCACGTGCTAAGAGCTGAAAAAGATGTTTCTGTCCCCGCGTGAAGCAGGAACACACACACATCATCTGACCTACTTAACCCAGGAGTCCGAACGGCTGGCGGGGTAGCGTTATTACGGCTGGCCTGTCACCCTTACTGATCTCACATCTTGTGGTTGAGGAGCAGGGGCTTTTCACGGAGGTGTCTTACCCCAAGGCGAGCTTCCTCCTTGCAGAGAAAGGGCACTCTGTTCCCAGGAGGACCGGCAGGGCTGATACCGTCTCCAGTCAGGACAAGGAGTCCTCAAGTCAATCAGAAAGGAAGACGTGATCTCTCCTTGTACACGCCCTTGTCCGGCTGGCTGACATTCTGCCTTTGCTACACCAAATGCCTGCCTGTCCTTCTTGAAACGCCTTCTCGAGGTGCTAGCGAGGTATGGCCCTGGGTCACCGGAAATGAGCCGCTGTGTGCCGGCTCTCTGCAGGTCAGTGACCTGGCACCCCAGGGCCGGTGCTGCCGTAGCCGCCTCTGCTCTCATGCCCGAGTACATCACCCTCGCGTCCTGTCCCTGCTCCTCGGCAGGGTCACAGGGCAGAGGGAAGTGACGGCCCTGAAAGGCCGGGAGCCCCGGGCAAGAAAGGCGGCTGTGGTGGCCGCTGCCTTGCCTCACTGCAAGGCTGGCCCCCCGCTGGCGGGCCTTCCATTTGCTCAAGGAGACCCCTTGGGCATAAACTGCTAGTCTCAAAAGCTAAAGTCATGTTCCCTTCTGGGGAGATGCTCCGTTTAAGAGGGTCCTGGGGATCAAGAAGTCTTCAGGAAACCAGGCTCCGGTGGAGGAGGGTCGTGTGACGGGCGGTGAGGGGCCGGCTGGACTGGGAGGGCAGTGACCGTGACCAGCTCAGCCACAGTGCCGGGCAGCTGGGGCTTCCCATGCCTGTCTCCCCACCTCCTAAATCTAGGCAGCTAAGGGCAAGGAAAGACAGAACGGACCGTCTACCCTGGTGGGAGAGGGTCAGCCCGCGAGCCCCTGTTGGTCTGCAGAAGTCTCCTCAATGGTGGAGCCCCCGGGGAGGGGGGCTACTTGGCTTAGCTTCCGCAGTTAGCAGCTCAGGGCCCTCATTCAACAGAAAATGAGGCCCAGGATGGGCGGACGAAGGCAGGCCTGACTATGAGAGAGCAGTTCTTGGGGCGCCTGGGTGGCTCAGTCGGTTAAGCTTCCGACTTCGGCTCCGGTCACGATCTCGCGGTTTGTGAGTTCAAGCCCCGCGTCGGGCTCCGTGCTGACATCTCGGAGCCCGCAGCCTGCTTCAGATTCTGTGTCTCCCCTCTCTCTCTGCCCCTCACCAGCTGGCGTGCGTGCGCGCACACTCTCTCTCTCTCTCTCTCTCAAAAATAAATATTAAATGAAAATAGGTAAAAAAAAAAAAAAAAAAGAAAGCAGTTCTGCACTTCCAGGAGGGCAATGCCCACACTCCACCACATGGTGACCTCTGCCTTCAAGGCCAGCTGGCACAGGATTTTATGGACTGTGCATGCGGGTCAGGTATGTGTTGTCTGTGAGGCGGGTGACAGCCTTAGAATCTTAGGGCCCATTCAGGGTCCCTCATCCCGCCCAGGCAATCGCCCCTCAGCTCTGGCTGTCTCCAGGGTACTGGAATGTGCTGCCACTGACCAGAACTCAGGTGGGTGGGTTCAGGAGATGACTACGCGCCCCCTAAAAGTGGGGCAACAGGACTGTGGGAGGACAGGAGGTGTCCCCCTCGGCCCTGACTGGAGTTCCTTGTGTCTGCCTCCCAGGTGTTCATCAGAACGCACGCCATGGCTGAGTACGACTACGTGGACCCCGGCTTCTTCAACACCTCCAGCGACGGCAGCTGGGGGCACGAACGCTTCTTGGAGTTCCGCAAGGTCTTTCTGCCCTGCATGTACCTGGGGGTGTTCATCTGTGGCCTGGCGGGGAACGCGCTGGTGCTGGTCATCTACGTCTTCTACCAGAAGCTGAAGAGCCTGACGGACGTGTTCCTGGTGAACCTGCCCTTGGCCGACCTGGTGTTCGTCTGCACCCTGCCCTTCTGGGCCTACGCGAGCATCCACGAGTGGGTCTTCGGCGACGTCCTGTGCAAGACCCTGCTGGGCATCTACACCTTGAACTTCTACACATCCATGCTCATCCTCGCCTGCGTCACCATTGACCGCTTCGTCGCGGTGGCTCGGGCCACCAAGGCCTACAACCAGCAGGCGAGGCGGATGGCCTGGGGCAAGGCCATCTGTCTGTTCATCTGGGGGGCCTCCCTGCTGCTTTCGCTGCCACAGATAATCTATGGCCACGTCCTCTATCTCGACAAGCTCGTCTGTGGTTATCACGACGAGGAGATTTCCACTGTGGTTCTCGCCACCCAGATGACACTGGGGTTCTTCCTGCCCCTGGTCGCCATGATTGTCTGCTACTCGGTCATAATCAAGACTCTGCTTCGCGCCCGAGGCTTCAAGAAGCACAAGTCTCTGAAGGTCATCTTCCTGGTGGTGGCTGCGTTCCTGCTGACCCAGACGCCCTTCAACCTCGTGAAGCTAATCCGCAGCACGAACTGGGAGCACTACACCATGACCAGCTTCCACTATGCCATCATCGTGACGGAGGCCATCGCCTACCTGCGGGCCTGCCTTAACCCCGTGCTCTATGCCTTTGTTGGCTTGAAGTTTCGGAGGAACTTCTGGAAACTCGTGAAAGACCTTGGCTGCCTCCCTTACCTGGGGGTCTCAGGTCAATGGAAGTCTTCCGACGATGCCTCCAAGACCTGTTCTGCCTCTCATCACGTGGAGGCCACCAGCATGTTCCAGCTGTAGGCCTCGGCCGGGCTTGGAGAGCCGCTCAGGAGCTTATAGGAGCATGGCTGTGCGCTCTGGACGCCACGAGGAAGGCTTTGTTTAGGATTTACGCATTCTCGCGGAGAAGGCATGCGGCGGCCGGTGTGGGAGCCTGCTTCTCGGCCATGAACGCAATCTGCTCTCTTCTCAAACCCTCAGGCCTAAAGCTCAGGGTTGGGGGAAGGGCTCTAAAACCCGGAAGGGCTTTCCTTCCTCCATCCCCAAGAATGCTGGCTCCGAGGGAATGAAGTACGACCCTTAAGACCTTAGGCCCTCCTCCGTGGGGGCTGGGACCGGATGCTGAAGGGGGAGCATGGCCACAGAGCTGCTGAGGGCAGGTGACACTCCAGGCTCTCCGGTACAGAAGGTTCTTCTGGCCACTGGGAAGCGGGGAGACGAGAGTAGCCATGAAAACGAGGGCTCGTCCATCTGGCTCAGACCTCAATCGCCAGGTCCCTGACAGAAATGAGATCAGGTTCTGCCTCACCTTCGGGTTTCGCCTTTATATAGAGAGATGGTTATGTTCTCTTCGATTAATCTCGGAAGGAGGAACACCAGGGGACATGAACGGGCCCAAACGAATTACTCAGCCGAGGGTCCCAGCGGTCCACAGGATGGACTTTCCACAGAAAGTGCAAAGCAGAGTTTACGACCATCATGGATCTAAGCAGCAGTTCTGAATCGGATTCTTGGGTGGGTTTGCTCATTTAAAAACTAAGCTGTCCAACGCCTGACATGCTCGCACGCAGATAAATCATGTATCAGTGTATGTAGGATACAAACACACGCATATCAAATGGCATATGTCTTTCGTGGCTACGAAATAAAACCCTTTTAAAGTCTCCAAGCTATGTTTATCCCCAGGCACATTTTACTTTACCGTATGCTTGGCACATACTGGAGGTGATTACTTGTGGGCTCAGAGCATTGGGAAAGCAGTTGAAATTGTGAACTTTGAGGGCACGGCCCGATCAAGGAAATGGAACACATCAGTGATAATGCTTTCACCGTGGCTTTCAACCTCCTGCTCAAAATGTGAGGTACGCTTGTGTCACCTCCGTAACATGGTCACACGATGAAGCAGTTCTAAACGGCAGACGCTTGTGTGTGGTTTTTAGATTAGATCCTTGTAGCCATCGGCTCTATCGGCTTAAAGTTGCCTTTCTGGCTCATGCTTCGCAAAACCACTCTCCAAACTGGAGAGGACCAATCACCTACGGTGAGAGAGCGAGCGAGCGAGCGAGCGCACAGGCAGGGCGGTGGGTCCGACCCGGCTGAGCGGTGCGGTTACGGGGCTGTCGTGGAGCCCTAGCTCCGGTGCTCACTGGTGAGCATGACCAGCTGGCAATCTCTTAACCTCTTTTGTTTTGGCGAGACAATCTCTTAACCTCT
>NW_024412424.1:4671217-4751072 GCF_014898765.1 Herpailurus yagouaroundi
CAATCTCTTAACCTCTTTTGTTTTGGCGAGACAATCTCTTAACCTCTTTTGTTTTGGCCTCTGGGGGCTGGGGCGGGGTGGGGGGGGGGGACTTGGGACAGTGCATAACAGAACCGTTAGCACAGGGGGCACTCGGGGGTGGGAGGGCCCCAAAGACGGCAGTGACAGCTCAAGACCTAGTGACACACGGAGGCCGCAGGTCTGTCCCGTGCAGGTTGGCAGGGTGCGGGACGGGCGCCTGGCATGTCACACGCACCCTGGTCCAGCTGCGCACAGGCCGGGCCTCGCAGGCCCACGTGACCCCCGTACCGTCTCACACTCGTGCCTAAATGCACCCTGGAGGGCGGCAGCCTCACGGGACATAGGCCCTGTGGACTGAGCGCTTCCTCGCACGGCAAACTCTGCCCTTTCTATGGTGACAAGCCTGACTTTTATCTTCTTTAAGTTGGCTTCAAATACAAAAAAAAAAAAAAAAAAAAAACCACCCGAAAAAAAAAAAAAAAGACCAAACTGGCTTCAAAGTGGGAGTTTCACATGCCCCCCCCCTCCTTTGTGCATTCATCTCAAGGGTTAGCACTTCTGATGGAGGGGCCCCCGGCCCCTCACTTCCCCAGAACGAGAGACGGAGGCCCTGCCTGGAAAGGAGGACGTGAAGAAGCCGTAACCGGGGACCCCGCAGCCGTGTGGCGTGACGGGCAGAGCAGGGCTCCGGCCCTGTGCGTCCCGGGATGAGGTGCTCGGCCTCCTAGGGCCCAGTTCACCATCCGCACCACCGGCTGAGGGCGGCCCTCCGTCCAGGAGTGCCCGTGAGGCCCGATGGCGCACCGTGGGGACCAAGCTGGGGGCTGCCTGGCCGAGGCAACGGGGCCGCTGGGCTCTCCCCAACCAGGCACCTGCCGGGCTGAGGCAAACCAGACCAGGCACCCGTCAGGCCGCACCCCGCCCCGCCCCAGGCCTGGGTTATACGCCCTCTCTCCAGCCTCCTCGCAAAAAGGCTGTGTGCGTCCTTCTAAGGCTTAGGAAAACCCAGGAATGGCACAGCAGCAGAATCTTCCTTTACCTTCTGCGTGTTCTCACTCACTGGCCCTATACTCCTCTGGACCTCTCATCTGCTACGCCTGAGAGTCGGGACTCTTCCCAGCCCTCCCCTGGGTACAGGGCAGTGCTGGCAACAGAGGCCGGCACAGCCCGAGTCGGGAGCGGAGGCCTTTGACGACGTGACTTCGTTCTGTCCACACAACGGCCCCACGGGGCGCAAGTTCCCGGCCTCGGTCCTGCTCTGCTCCTCCCCTGACTGTGCTCACACGCAGCAGCACGCGATGGGGCGCAGGTGGGAGCGGGGGCTGTAGAAGGGTGGGCACAGGCTGCCTCGAGCGCGGCCTCGGGGTCAGCGGGCAAGCTACTCCCTCGCCATGTCACCGACACTTCAGGGCCGTTAGCGGCCCCGCGTGGCCGCACGGACGGGTGGTGAACACGGGGTGACCCCGATTCCAGGGGCCGCCCGGGAGCCAGAAGCCCAGGTGATCTCAGTGAGCATTCCGGACGGAGGGGTTGGTGCTGCGGGAGAGAACGGCTGAAGCCTCCCCTGCTGGCGGGGTCCAGGAGTGGAGGGAGTGGTCGCTCTGACCTCCTCCCCCAAGGGGCCCCCCAGGCGGTGCCTCTTTCATGCGCCCGGTCCTCCACGGTCCGTGGGGACTCCCAACACCGAGCCGCGCAAGGCCTGGCGCGCTCGTCCCCATGCTTCAGGTGAGGAAACTAGTTCAGAGAGATTAAGACCCGCCAAAGCTCACCCGGCACAGCCAGGGCTAGGACTCCGGTGAACAGCCTCTTTCTCTGCCCCCAAGTGTTGGCCAACAGAGGTTTCCTGCAGCGGATGCGCTCAAGGTACCCGCCAGCTCCGTCCTCCTCACGAAGGGGGAGAACGCTGGGCTAACCCGAGCACAAGGTGGCTTTTTGCCTTCACGGTCACTACCGTATCCTGTTCTCGTTTTGTGTCTGAGATACAGGCGTCCCATCTCCCGGCCAGTGATCAACCGACCCCAGCCCCCCAGCAAAGCACTCTGACCGGGAAGTACCAGTTAGTTACAAAGCGATTACCGGCAAAGGTGCCCCGACGGTCAGGGACTGTCTCGACGACTTCAGCTCAGCGTCACTGGGCACTGGGAGAGGTTTTCCTTGGAGAAATACTGGGGTACCAGGCGGGTACCAGGCGCAAGCAGGAGACGGGCCCGGCTCAGCGCCTGGCATCACAACGCACGCGGGACATCACAGAAATGAGGCGCCTCCACGGGAGGCCTCCCAGGCGCCAGGCACCAGGCTCGGCGCTTTACACACACCCTTCTCATCGAATCTTCCTGCCGGTCCCAGAGGGGGACGGTCCCCATCTCTCCTAGGGGAGGGCACTGAGTTCGGGAGGCTGCGGTACCCCCAGTCCACGGAACCTGGAGGTGGCAGCTTACGCTCCGACCAGGTGTCGGATTCTGGAGATCAAGCTCTTCACGGCCGTATGGCCCGTTCGTCTCGTGACCAGAAGGGGAGGCCAGGCCGGGGTGGAAGCAGAGCGGAGGCCGAGAGGCCCAAGGCCCAGCCCTGCAACGGGCTGATGAGAGCTTTCTCTCCATCTCCGCCTGCCCCCTCGGTGCCGAGCACAGAAGGACACCTGGTCCCTGGAGAAGGCCGAGCGGGAGCTCGGCTGAGTGTGGGGAGCGGGTGCGGATAGGCCCATCTGGAGGGCTCTGAAGAACGCCATCTTTTCTCCCCAGGGAAGGGGTTGTGCTTCTGTTTCCCATCGGTGGGGGCCAGTGGGAGGCTGCTCAGGGGTGTGGGGACCTCTGCCTGTCCCCTCACTGCCAGGAAGGGCGAGGCAGATAACTTCACTGCCCGCAGAATGTGTATACGTTGCAGGGTGGGAGGCAGAGCACAGGCTTCTGATGTGTACATGGGGAAGTGGGGCCCTGAGAAGAGAAATGAACTCTTCGGAATGAACCTCAAGCCTGTGGACAGAGGGAGGGGTTCTGGGCTCAAAGCCTAGTGCTGACACTTACAACCCCGTGCCCTGGAGTGGCTTATCTGGCCTCCCGAGGCTTCAGCAGCTTTACCTGTAAAATGAGGACCGTAATCCCTAAGCCTCAGAGGGCTGGGCAGGGACCGAGCGAGGCCACACACAGAGGCGGCCGGCGCAGGAAGGCGCCCGGCAGAGTGGCTTTCGACAACATGGCTGCCAAGCAGCCTTCTTTCCTCTGTGGATTTGGACACACCCGGTGTTCAATCCCTTCCGGATCACTTCTCACTTTGGACTTGCTGATTTCTTTCTCGAAGTTTCCCATCAGGGAGGCTTACGCAAATCCAGGCTTACCGCCCGCACTTTTTCAGGGTCCTGGCGTTTCTGATCGGTCTTAGGAAGAAAAAGAATGTACGACAAAGCTACCAGAGACACTTGGGTCTTCTCTGATGCACAGAGGTGGCGTGTGAGGGTGCGGGCCCTTAGCTGAGTAGCAGAGGCCGCAGGGACCGCAGGCTCCCGACTGCCAGGCCCAGATCCACCCCAGGGGCCGCGGGCCAGCGCACTGGTGGTTTCCTTTCCCTGGGACACTTCCTGATTTCCCGGGACCGAAACACAGGTATTTGTCAGCAGTCAGAGCGCCTTCTGTTTCTGTTCTTACTGGCAAAGGGGAAGGTGAGGGGCGAGGGAAAGAGGGAGCTGCAGGGGGTCACTCTCTCCTGCAGGCGACAGCCAAAGGCCGTCCTCCCAGGTCTGGAGGCCCCAGTCCTGCTCACCTCACCACCTACCCACCTGGCGGGGAGTACAGTTGCCAGGTGATGGCGGCTCCGTGGCTCAGTGCCCTTGGGAGAACACTGCAGGCTGTGGGGTCAGGGGCACTTCAGGAGGCGGGGGTTCCAGGAAGGGAAAGGCAAGGCCCAAAGCCGCGGAAGCAGCACTGCACAGGGGCTGATGGGCTGGGTGATCCTGTGGGCTCTCTCCATGAGGCTACAACACGAGCGTTTGGTCACCCTCTAGTCAGAGAACAGGGGAGTGCGGAGGGATACACGTAAGCCTAAAATTTCTGGCACTGAGTGCTCCGTGAGGATTCAATACATCTCCTGCACGGAAGAAATCCTGGCTGATTAATCCTAGCCCTCCTCTGAGTCCTGGGCAGGAAGAGAAGGGCAGAGATGTGAATGTGGGTATTGGCCAGGTGCATCACGAAACTCCCTAACTGGAGGGAAAGTGGGTCGAGAAATGCCTGGACCCAGGGGGGGCCATATAAATTCTTTCTTGGCTTTGGAGCAGTCTGTGCTTTGCTGCAGAAACCGCATTTAAGCCCGATACCAGGGGCTGAGAGACGCCGAGCAGGGCTGCCGTGGGGGGTGGGGGGTGGGGGGGCCTGATCTTTTCCTGTGGGTCCCCTTGGCATAAACTCTTGACACTGAAACACGGTGGCACTTCGTGAGGTTATCTCATATTATTTAAAAATTAGCCTTTGCAAAACTCTCCTCGCAAACCTGGTTGGGAAACAGCTGGCCTGGAAAAACGAGAAGACTGGTGGAGAGTAAGTACCAACGGACTAGCAGGACACAGAGAGACACGAAGGATGCACGTGCACGGCGGGGCAACCGGGTGAAGAGGCAGTGGGTGGGTGGCCATCTGCAAGCCCAGGACCCTGACCTGGAACTTCCGGTGTCCAGAACTGTCCCGAGCACTGTTCTGAGGCGCCTTCCCTTAAGCAAAGACAGCCAATCCTGCTTCCCAAGTCTCACTTTCCTGGTCCTTTAATCAGGGGGCACAAGGGCCCGACACCCAGTGAGCACACAGGAAGTACAGGTGAGGTCTACTCACTGTTCGGGCATGTTAGGGTCGAGGGAGTCAGTTTCGGTGGGTGTCTCCGGCGAGGAGCCCGACTCCTGAATCTGGCACAGCTCCTCATCGGTGATGATGTCAAACGCAGCATCGTCCGGCGGCCTGCAGTCCGCGTCCACACCTGGGCCACAGAGGCGGGTGGGGAGAGAAGAGACACACGCAGTTACGCACAGGACGGGGAGGGGACGCCGGGAGGTGAGGGGCTGTAACTGTGCGGGATGGGCCACCGGGACACGCTCTACATGCCCGCTCAACCCACAGCTACTCTGTCCAGATGGGAGACAAATGGCTGCTGGGACATTCCAGAAAGTGGGGCCTACAGGGAAGCTGAACACGTGAATCAAGAGATTTCTCTGAAGCTCCTCAGTCAGGTCTTAAAGAGATTCAAGCCCTTACATATTCTCTGAGGCCTCTTATTCAGAAACAAACAAACAAAAAAACCTGTCAAAACCTCATCAGGAAAGAACCTAACAGAAAAGTAAACACACTTCTCTGCTGCTGAGTCCTTGCTCCCGAAGACACAGACACGACTTATTTATGCCTCCTTTGAAAGCAAGATTCTATCTGGATCCTGTGTTTCCATCTCCATCCACGGGGGGATGGGAAAGACCCTCCCTCTGCCCGAGGTGGCAGTGACCGCTGTGCTTCTGACTGGGGGACTTGTGTCTGACTTTGCAGGCCACTCAGCAGGAGGGACGCCGTATGGACATTCCTGTGCCGGCCACCTACCCACACGCACGCTCCTGCACACAGCATGGAAAATGTGACGGCAGGCCTGAGGCGAAAGAAAGGCAGACAGAAGGGAAGACAGAAAAAAAGGAAAGACAGAAAGAAATGCAGATAGACAAGGAGACAGGAAGTGTCAGAAATCAAAACAAGTGACCTCGGGACTCTGGCACAGTGCCACCCTCTGTCATCACTGGAACACCTGCCTGTGAATCAGGGCAGGGGAGATTCCTGGACTGTTTAGCAAGAACAGTTCACGAGAGCTCCAAGTTTCCAGCCGGCTCCACCACAGGGCTAGTGGGACAGGCCACGCTCTAGGAAGAGCAGGACGTGGGGCTTGAGACGCAGGCTGAAGAAGGAGACCAGAGACTGGTTTCCTTCCATAGACCCAGTCACACTTCTGAATCTGCCTTCTGAGGCTGGTAGAGGGAAGGAAGGAGGATGACAAAGGAAGGGACAGTGAGCACCGGGTGCCCCAAACGAGGGAGATTCACGGAGAGAAATCAAGGAAGACTTAACCAAGTGGAGAGCTACACACGTTCACTTGTTGGAAGACTCAATTTCGTTAACATGTCAATTCTCTTCGACGTGATCTAGAAAGCACATCTCGGTCAAAATTTCAGCAGGATTTCTTGTCGAAGCTGACACGCTAAATTCGAAAATTTACACGGGTGCAGGAAACCATCAAAATCCCACAGGACAAGACAGACAGCCACCTCTTTGACCTCAGCCTCAGCAACTTCTTGCTAGACACGTCTCCACGGGCAAGGAAAACAAAAGCAAAAAGTGAACTATTGAGACCTCGTCAAGATAAAAAGCTTCTCTACAGTGACGGAAACAATCAACAGAACGAGGCAACCGATGGAATGAATGGGACAGGATATCTGCAAGCGACGTATCTCCTAAAGGGGGAGTATCCAAAACCTATAAAGAACTTGTCGGGGCGCCTGGGTGGCGCAGTCGGTTGAGCGTCCGACTTCAGCCAGGTCACGACCTCGCGGTCCGGGAGTTCGAGCCCCGCGTCGGGCTCTGGGCTGACGGCTCGGAGCCTGGAGCCTGTTTCCGATTCTGTGTCTCCCTCTCTCTCTGCCCCTCCCCCGTTCATGCTCTGTCTCTCTCTGTCCCAAAAAATAAATAAACGTTGAAAAAAAAAAAAAAATTAAAAAAAAAAAAAAAAAAAAAGAACTTGTCAAACTCAACACCCAAAAAGCAAATAATCCAGTGAAGAAACGGGCAGAAGGCATGAAGAAACACTTTGCCAGAGAAGACATCCAGATAGCTTAACAGACACATGAAAACATGCTCAACACCACTCACCATCAGGAAAATACAAATCAAAATCACAATGAGACAGATGCCACCTCACACCTGTCAGAATGGCTAAAATTAACTCAGGAAACGACAGTGGTTGGTGAGGATGCGGAGAAAGGGGAAGCCTCTTGCACTGTTGGTGGGAATGCAAGCTGGTGCAGCCGCTCTGCAGACCAGGATGGAGGTTCCTCAAGAAACTGAAAACAGAACTACCCTATGACTCGG
Organism: Herpailurus yagouaroundi; assembly: GCF_014898765.1. Taxonomy (NCBI): domain Eukaryota; kingdom Metazoa; phylum Chordata; class Mammalia; order Carnivora; family Felidae; genus Herpailurus; species Herpailurus yagouaroundi. The sequence continues at coordinate 4,678,338 of NW_024412424.1, forward strand.
CAATTACACTACTGGGCATTTATCCAAAGGTTATAGGAGTGCCGACTTGAAGGAGCACATCTACCCCAATGTTTATAGCAGTGCCACCAACAACGGCCACATTACGGGAAGAGCCCAAGTGTCCATCGACTGATGAATGGATAGGGAAGATGCGTGTGTGTGTATGTGTGTGTATACACACATACGACAGGGTATCACTTGGCGATCGAAAAGAATGAAATCTTGCCGTCTGCAACAACACGGAGGAACTCGACTGCGTTATGCTAAGCAAAGTCAGTCAGTCAGTGAAAGACAAGTATCATACGATTTCACTCATCCATGGAATTTAAGAAACAAAACAGATGAACTTAGGAAAAATAAAAACACAGAGGGAGGCAGACCATAAGAGACTCTTATATACAGAGAAAGACTGAGGGTTGCTGGAGGGGAGGTGGGGGGGGGCGGGATGTGGTGGGCATTAAGGAGGGCACCTGTTGGGATGAGCACTGGGTATTATATGTAGGTGATGAATCACTAAATTCTACTCCTGAAACCAATGCTAACCTATACGTCTAGTCAGCTAACTGGAGTTTAAGTTAAAAAGAAATAAAATAAAATTTACATGGATATGCAAAACACCTAGAATAGCCAACACTCTGATAAAGAACAAAACTAGAGGGGACCCGCTCTACCTGATTTGGAGACTCATTAGAACACCATGGTGATCTCAACAGTGCGGTATTGGTGAAAGAGAAGGCACATGGATACATGGGATGGGTCAGAAAGTCCGGATACAGACCCACATACACAAGAGCAATTGATTTCAGAAAATGGTGCAAAGGCAGTTCTATGAGAACGGACTTGTTAACCAATGGCGGTGGAAACACTGGACAGCCATATGCAAAAAAATGAATCTCTACATGTGGCTTGTAGCATACACCAAAATCAATTCAGAACGGATCACAGACCTAAAACCGTGAAATTTCTAGGAAAAACAAACAAACCAGGAGATCTTTGTGTCCTTAGGGTAAGCAAAGATAGATATGATCCCAAAAGATAAGAAAAAAATTGATCCATAAGGCAAAAAAAAAATTGATGGATTGGACTTCCTGAGAATTCCAACCTTCCGTGTTTTGGAAAACGTTTCTGCTCTTTGAAAGGTGAAAAGACGGGTTTCTGGTTGGGAAAAAGGAATCTGTGAAACAGATCTATTAAATAAGTTCTACCCAGAATCTATACAGGACTCCCAAAACTTGATAAAAAAGAATGAAAAACGCGTTTGAGGAAGATACTGTTTGAGGAAGGCTGTGTTCACAGTGCATCCTGCCAACTCGACGCGGTTCTTCGTACCCAATATACAGAATGGGGCCTGCCAACCTCCTTGATGGTCCAGTTAAACAAGAGGGGAACTCACGGGATCTCGGAAGGCTGGCTGACCTGCTCCCAGGCAGAGGCCAAGGAGGAGCCCAGAGGGACCAGCCGCGGGAGACGGTGCTGCCTGAGCCGGGCCCAGCCTCGCTCCTGCCCCTGCCCGTGTCAGGCCTGCCTCGCTGCTAGTCTGTATCCCCAGGGCAGTGCCGAGAGGGCAGCCTGGCCCGCCCGGCGGGGCTGTGCTGGGAGCAGGGCCAGCGGGAACCGGATCCCACTTCCTCTCCCCGAGCGCAGTGAGAGGGCGCGGGAGAACGCGTCCTCCTCGGCCTGCCGTGGCGCGAGCCACAGGGAGAAGGTGAAGGATGTGGTCGTTTCCACGCAGCTCCGGGCCCGTGGCTGCTCCGCTGGGAGGGCGGGGTTCTTGGGGCTGAGGCTCCGGAGGCAGTATTTTCCACGGTGTGGGGGACGTCCCACTGGTAGCACACTGAGTTACGAAGTACACGGACCTCGCGATAAATAACGCTGAATCGTATCAGGAGAAAGTTATTCACCTTTCAATTCTCTTTCTATCCTAACTACATAAGAACGGAAAGTCTCAAATTGGCGCAATACATTTTTGGCGCCCCTTTAACGCCCGGGTCCGGAAAACACTGAATCAAGCTGACCAGCCACGGGGGGGGGGGGGGGGGGGGGGGTGGGGCCGGAGCACACGGGGGCGGGGAGGGCAGGGGCGGGAGCCTGACCTTGGCCTCCGGCGGCCTGGGGCCCGGCGCGGCCTGGGGCCGGCGACAGCGCAGGGCTGGGCTCTCCCTGGCTGGTGCCCGAGCTGGCGCTGTCGGGGGAGCCGGCGCCGTCACTGAACTTGCGGAAGCAGGCCCTGCAGCAGCGCTCCTTCTTGCCGCCGTGCTTGGTCAGGACGTAGTTGTTGCAGCAGTAGTAACAGAAGATGCGGCCACAGATCCTGGGGTGAAACAAGCACGGGCCGTGAGGACGCCGCACCGCGGGCCTCACGGTCTGCCCGGCACCAGAACCGGGCTCTGGAGGCCACACGGCTCCTCGGGCGGGGCTCCGCCCCCACTCAGGAACGTGGCCTCGCAGTCAGTTTGGTGAGATGCCGGCTGAAGCCATCCTGACAAGCCCACTGGGAGGCGACGTTTTATTTCCCCAGGTGCCGGGAGGCAGGGGACAGGGTACGTGGCTGAGCCCACCTCCTGGGACACACTGACGTGGGGGTTCAGAGGCTCTGAGGGGCCACAGACCCACCCGGGGCCGTGCTGATGACTTTCTATCTGCCTTGGCCCCCACTGAGATTTATAGGAATAAATCTGCCTACCCTTCCTCGGGCCCTAGGAGGGTCTTTGCCGTCTGTGTTCTCCCAGCAGAGCCTCAGCCCCTGCTCTCCCTGGGCTCCAGGAACTCCGTCTGGTCCCCGCAGCCTGAGGGAGGCCGACGGCTGCTGCTCTCCGGCTGCTCCACAGCCGGGCGGGTCCCCTTGACTCTGCCCGCACCCCTGCACCCGACCTCCGCCCCCTTCAGGGATCCCTGCGCGGCCCGCCAGGACCCGCGCCTGGCTCCCCGAAGACCGGATGGCCACGGGCTCCTCCCAGACACACGGCGGCGCCTGCGCCCCGCCCCGCTGACCTGCAGTGGTGCCTCCGCACCATCCAGCTGAACTGCCGCTTGCAGTCGTGACAGTGGCTGGCCTCCTCGTCCCCGAGCCACCTCTCCTCAGCGCTGAGCTTCTGCTGGAACTCCAGGGCGTCCGACTTTTGCCAGAGAGCATCCTTGTCCCTGGGACAGAGCCACATCAGAATCAGAGAGGAATCCGTGACAACAGCAGGGTGATCCCGGAATCACGTCCGAAGACTGAGTGCAAATTTCCCAAGACGTGGAAGGAAGATTCACTCCACTTGGAAACACTCGTCTGTCCCCTGCATCGGTCTCAGACTCAGCTGATGGCACGTGTGTGCAGGCAGAGGGGACCGTGATGCACGTACGGGGTGCCGGCGACCGCAAAGAGCTGCCAGCACCCGCACGGGTCACACACTGCTCAGGGATCTAAACGACGCTGTACACGGTCACCTGGAGTTTAAGGTGTAACAGGCTGTCATAATTATAGGACACACGGCGTGCTCCGAGCCCAAGGACCTCGAATGTACTGCCCACATGAATCGTACATGTATTCAGAAACCCTTATGTGTTTATGGTCTCCTCAACTAACAAGTAATCGTTGGAGAAGACGAAAGGCGTCCTCGCCGGAAAGCCTGATGGGATGTTACTTTCCCTTACTCCTCAGGGAGACGCTATGCGCTCCGGGAAGCAAGACTGGAAGCACAGGGAAGCTTTCCAGAAAGGTCTGGCAGGTGTCAGAACATGCCTGACACGCAGGGCAGATGCGCACAGAGGTTTCCGTGTTGCTGCTATTACAGTTTCTGACCTGGGAAGGTTTCGTTCTTTCCTAGATGGAACCCCGGCCACCATCCCAAGGTCAAGGCAGCCCCGACAGCACCTCAGTCCCAAAGAGTAACACTAGAGCCACTTAGGTCCAGTGACAAACTGATGCCACCACCAGAAATGGACTCCAAGGCCACAGACTCTCCCCTTAAATACAAAAGCCAGGGAATGCAACTGACAGGCTCTTCAGGTGCCTGCTGTGGTCAGGAAGCAGGAAGACTCATGCCCTGGACCGGCATCACCCTCCCCGCGGGTCCACAGCCCATCCCTTCTGTCCCCAGGAGGCCAGGGACCCACTCCCTGAAATGCGGGAACGCAGTCAGGACTCGGGCTTCTCCATCACACGCCTCAAGAACATGACTGAGCTCACAGGTCTTGAGTGCCCTGAGTCCCAAATCTGCAAATCGATGATACATGGGCAGAGGTTTTACATTTCCAGATCAGGCGGAATTTAGTGTCACCATTTTGCAACCCCAAATGAATTGGCAGATTTAGGCAGTGCTTTTAGGCTGCGAACATCGCAAAGAACGGGCTAATCAGATCTTACATGGGCTCCTGAAGGAAAGACCCAAACTATAAACCAATTCTATGGGGCGTTCTTGAGAACATTTTGAATCTGGGTCTGAGCCAGCCTCTAGTAGAGCAGTGGTTCTCCACTCTGGCTCACTGATCCCTGGGCCCTGCTCCCAGAAATTCCAGTTTGGTTGGACTGGGTAGGGTCTGGACATGGGTATCACTTTAACAGCTCCCCTAGTGACTGTAATGTGCACGTAGGGTGGAGAATCACGGCTCTGGTTTCGGCTAACAATTCACAAGAAATAACAAAGATTGGGAGAACATGTTACGTGGTGCCATGGAGACACAACTGGCAAAATCCAGGCTGTGGGAAACTCTACCGGACGAAAGACCTAGCTTCCTCAAAAGTACATTGCGAAGAAAAAAAAAAGTTAGAGACACAGTGGCCAAATCACAGACGAAGTAAGAGAGATCTAACATCTCGCCATGCAACGTATGGATCCAGATTCTCATTAGAAAACAACGTAAGGAAAGAAAATAGGAAAAACACGAAACTGACTAGATGCTTAATAATATTGGGAACCACGGTTAATTTTTAAGCACGGCGATGACACTGTGGTGGCACAAAATGGAGAGTCCTTGTCTTAAGAGAAGCACGTACTGAAACATTTGGAGATGAAATAATACATCTGGAATCTGCATCAAAATAATCTGGGGAGGTGAGGGACACGGTGGGTCTCTGGATGAAACAAGATTGGCCACGAGGTGAAGGACGCTGAAGCGGGGGGCAGGTACTTAGGGTGCACCGTGCTGGCCTGTTGTTGTACGTCTGCAAATTTCCATATGAGAAAGTTAAGAGTTTAGGGGCACCTGGGTGTCCCAGTTGGTTGAGCGTCTTCTGACTCTTGGTTTCGGCTCAGGTCACGATCTCGTGGTTCGTGAGATCGGGCCCCACGTCGGGCTCTGCGCTCATAGCGTGGAGCCTGCTTGAGACTCTCTCTCCCTCTCTCTGCCCCTCCCCAGCTCGTGCGGTCTCTCCCTTTCTGTCTCTCAACATAAGTAAATAGACTTAAAAAAACAGAAAAATATAAACAAGAAAAAAAAAATGGTTTTGAACCACTCTCGCCAACTTGAACAGTCAGGCCAGTTTCACGTGAAAGTCCGGGCTTGCACCTTTTCTTCAGAGGGGAGGCGACGTGGCAGGCCGGGCCCGATGCCTGTGCGGCACCAAGCAGCAGGAGCAGAGCACGTGTGTCCTCCGGGGCCCACACTTGCGATGCCGCCTGCAGGTGTAGGAGTTTGGGAGGCCCGGCACTGGGGCAAGGTGGGACGGAGAAGGGGAAAAGGGCTCGTGAAAGAGGGGCAAGGGGATGGACAGATCCCCCAGGATACGAGACGGCACTTGCCGTCACTCTTGTGGCTACGCACACGGAGATTTGACAAATGATTCCCCGGCAGTGTGACAACGCAGACTCAGCTGAGCCCTGGTGGGAATGGTGAAACCCGCTCGTACGAGGCTGCCGAGGGCCCAGGCAGCCCCTGTCCCTGTGGGAGGCCTTAACAACACAGCACAGACGGACACGGGCCCCCTTCCCGCCAACAGACCTTTCAAGAACAGCTACCTTTCTTTACAGAGGAACCCAGCTCGGGGCGGGGGAGGGAGGGGCAGACAGCGGCTCGCCCCACGCTCTCACCTGAGCAGCTCGATCAGCCTCTCCTCCAGGTACTGCTTGGTTCTATTCAGGTCATCCAGGTCCGCGAGCATCTTCTGGTCGCTCTTCTCCCGGTTCGTCACCTCCTGGCAGAGTCTGTTGTAATACTCCTGGATTTTTGTCGTGGCCTTTTCGAGTTCCTTCTGGGTCCTGGTGGAGGGGTGGGGAGTTTACTGAGTGGCCCCTACTTCCGGCTTCCCCCAGGCCTCTGGGCTAACCCAGCCCTCTAACGAGGGCTCCCGCCATCCTCCAAGCCTTTCCCCCTCACGGTGGGGGCGCCCCTTGGTACCACCCGCTCGCAGGTTACGTACCCCCCTGGCCTTCAAAACGCCCCTCGCACACCCAGACTCTTCACACAGGAGCCCCCGCAGCCAATACAATGGACATTCGGGGAGGGCAGGTGACCTCAGGCTGCCGGGAGCATCTCAGATGAGTTAACTCCACCCATTTGGTTTTCAGGCCGCGCTGAGGTTATGAGAGAAGCCCCATGGGTATGGTTCATGGGCTGGGGCTGGGGGTGGGGGTTGCAAGAGGAAAACAGAGTCGGGACAGAAAGAACACAGGAGTAGCTCCCTGGAGGTGACCACGCGGACGAGGACCCGTCTCCCAGGTGTCTTTGGGGCTCTGTGCACAGGGCGGGTGCTGGGCACACAGTGGGCACTCGACGGGCAATGCCAGGTGCTGACCCGATGGCCCGGAGGCCTCAGGAGCTCTGTCCCCTCGTCTCCGTGGTGCCAAATCATGGTCCTCCTGGCCCTGCCCGCCCCACCTGCGGCTCACCTGGCCCCGAGGGCAGTGGTTTCCCAGGGATGTGCTACAAACCCCCAGGCCCGGCAAGGCGTTCACAGAAGCTCCACGAGACAGAGGGCTCTGCGGAGACTAATTAATCTCTATCTAATCCAGTCTTCCCACGCCCAGTATAAAGCTGTCGGGAAGTGGTTTACTAGACACTGTCCACCAAAATGACCCCGTGGGTGTGCACGTGTGTGCGCACACACACGTGCGCGCGCACACACACACACACACACACACACACACACAGACACCCACCCACCCGATGAGTAAAGTAAAATCCAATCCTGGGCAGGCGGATTATGCGACATCAAGCAGCTAAAACAACTACTCTGAGATCTTACAAACAAGCATTGTTACAGCATTTTTTTTTTTTTTTTTAAATGCCACCAACTTAGGAGGTTCTTGCTACTTTTATTGCCGCGTGAACACGACTGGGCAGCAGGAGCCCTACGGGGTCTGAACTCTGGAGGAGTCAGATGGGAAGAGATGTACATCCGGGTTACTGAACACCCAGCGTGCTCTAGATCTCACGCTGGGCCTGGGCCCACCTCAGAAGCCGGGCGGTGGGAGGCGATGAGGGACGGGCAGAGAATGGAAAGCCTCGGGACAATGCGGGGTGCCAGTCTTCGCTGGGGGCAGCCAGGTAACTGGGTCCCAGCATCCCCGGCAGGACTGGCTTGGCCTCATCACCAAATGATGCCCAACCCCAGCTCCCTTCCCCCCCCCCCCGCCCCCCGCCATCGCCTGAAAGCGAGGAGGCTCGCGGCGGCCTCGGGGCTGCACCAGGAGGGCCACCCTCCAAGGTTAGAACAGTCATGATGGAGGGTGGCAGCACCATGGACAGACACAGACGCAGCGCAAGAGTCTGCAGGAAGACAAGCCCGCCTGGTGCCGGGCACACTCACTCACCCTCGGCAGGTGCCCGGAAGGCTTCCCCAACCCCCAACCCGCAGACTGTCATTTCACAAAAGAAACGAGGAAGAGCTTGAGTCACAGCTCGTAGTGGGGAAGCACGCGCGCGCGCGCACGCACACACACACACACACGCCAGTACCCTAACACGAGACCAGACGCAGAGCTATCTGTCCGAGTACTTTGGTGGGCAGTTGTCAGGGAAACAGACTCGAGCCAAACGGTCTGGCCTGCGCTCCTGTCGCCATCACCTACGTGCTGTCGGACGCTGGGAAAGTGACTGAGCTCCTCTGAGCCTCACTTTCCTCGTCTATAAAATGGGATAGACATCACTCCGTCCTCAAAGGACTGTTGGGAGGACATAGGGGACAAAGAAATGCAAAGTGTTTAAGCGGTGCCTGCCCCATTTGGGGCGTTAAGTGTTTGCCGTCAGTGTTACGTTATCATATCCCAACTTTTACTTCGTGTCAGTTCTTCCAAAGCACCTGCCGGAGCTCAGAAAAAGGCACGAGGAGAAAGGCTCGGCCACCGCCTGCAGGGTATGCGAGGCCAGCCGCCGGCCCTCCGGGGTACGCTTCTGGCAAAGCCCCTTCCAAGCCTGTGGCTTTTCTTGGAAAAGGTCTTCTTTCACCCAATGCGAGTGGCCGCACTTCTACGTGACTGCACCAAAGCCCTCCTTCCCCGAAGCCCCCACTGCTGGCCGTGCGGGCGGACCGTGTAACTAACCTGTCCAAGCTCTCGCGCAGGACAGCCCCCTCCTCGTCCTTCTTCCGCAGGGCGGCCTGGCACTCTGCGAGACGCTTGCCGGTGCAGTTCAGCTTCTCTCCCAGCTCTGCCCGGGTGGCCTGGCACAGGACATCGGGGAGAAGACGCTTAGCCGACAAGAGCCCTCGAGGCAGGCTGGGAAGGGACCTGGCTCTCCGCCCCATCTGGTTGGGTCTCTTTTAACTGGAGGGGGTTTTAAGTTCAAGAGGCTAAGAACCTTTGGTCTGTGCTGGCGGGGCGTGACACACTCCTGTTTGTAATTCTAGCCCCCGAGTAATAATTGCAAGGCATTGGGGTGCTTGGGGGCAGGGGGCCGCAGGAATCCAAATCTCGGAGGGGTGGCTGGGGGCAGGGCTCCCTCTGGGTTCAGAACCACCGGCTCAAGAGACGCCTGCAGAGACGGCTGAGGAGCACAGTCTGTTTCCTTTCCATAGGGCTGGCTGGAAACCACAGCTGGCGGCCCCAGCCAGGGGTCCAGGAGGTAGAAGGCTGCGGTGCACACCCAGGATGCCTACAGGGCCGAACGGACGGGAGCTCCGGCTCGGGAACTGGGAGCCTTGCGGGCGGCCCTCCTAACGGGTCCAGTGGAAAGCATGCCGGGCCCTGCTCCCTGACAGGCGCACACACTGGGGTGGGAACGACCGGGCAGAGGTGGGCACCCCAGGCTCCCGGGCCGCTGGTCAGCACACTCCCCGGGGCCTACCTTCAGCCTCTCTGCAGCCTCCTCGGCGGCCTGCAGCTGCCGGCCTCGCTCCTCAAGCTGGGCCCTGAGGCTCCCGCAGTCTTCACTGGCAGCCTGGAGATGATGGGAGAGGGGTCGTCAAAGTGGGGTCCTGACATACGGAGAACCCCCTCCCCAGCCCCATTCCCCCAAATGGGTAAAAACAAGCTACCCCTCTCTTCTGCACCAAACTCAGTAAGCTTTGGGCTTCACTGGTGACAACACCCTTTCAAGCTTACTAAGAAACTGAGTTTGGTCCTCAAACTTAGGGTTTAATTTCTGCAAGGAAAAAAGTGCCCCACGAGCCACACGGAGGAGCACAGGATGGGTGACACAGCGCGGGAGGTACATCTGTGTCTGGGAGTGAGCACAGACCTCGGTGCAAACGAGCAAGTTTGGAAGCCCAAACCCCACGGCCATCCTGCTCGTGTCCTGGGTCGTAGCCACTCTTAACCCTTTTTCTCTGTGCAGTCCCGAAGGCACATGGGAGCCCGCTGTCTATCCCAAGGGCTTTGTGACAAACTAAATGAGCCAGTTTCTTACCACGGCGCCTGTCATCAGGATGGCACGTGAAGGGCCAGAAAACCCAGGGACAGGGCTCGCAGGCGGGAAGTGCTGGTGCCTGCAGTAGGTTCTAGAGGCTAGGGCAAGGGTCTCAAACTCACAGGCCCAGAGGGGCTGGGCAAATACCTAAATGAGTGTAAGGAAAACACCAAAGGGTGCGTGTGTCCTTGAAAGGGGGCAGCCACCACCCAGCTCCTGGTGACTGCTGCCAGGTGGCAAGGAGGGTACGGTCTCTGAGATCTGAGATTTCAAAGGAAGCCCCCAGACTGAATTTGTAAACATCTAGCTCTTTAAATGCTGGCTACTAATTTTAAAAAGCCACTCCATATGAGCCAAACCTGTCTGCAACCACCTTGGGTTTAGACTTCTGGGCTAGGGCGTTGCTCTGGACACGTGCCCTAAAGCGTCCATGGGGGGGTGGGGGGGAAGGGTGCTGCGACCCAGCCACGTCTGCCGGCTGCCCGGTACATTCTTAGGCCGTCGCGTGCCACATGGCTGCAGACGCGTCCTATCCTCTCCTGGGCCCGTTGGGCCCCGCCGCGGTGGGGGTCGAGGCCGGGACTACCTTCAGTCTGCTCTGGTGGTCCATGATCTCGGTGCTCAGCTGGAACTTGAGAGCGCTGAGCTCCTCGCGTGCGGCCTCCTGGAGGCTCTGCGCCCGCTGCTCGGCCTGGGCCAGCTGGGCCTGCAGGCCGGGCAAGGAGCGGGCCGCCTCCTCGGCCACCTTCAGCCTCTCCTGCAAGCTGTCCTTCTCTCGCTGCAGCCCAGCCACTCGGTGCTCCAGGCCCTCCCGCTCCCTTGAGGCCGCCTCTCTGGCATCACGGAGCTCCTGGACGGCGCGGGCCAGGGCCTCCTCCGCCTGCTGTTTCTCCACGAGCTGAGTGCAGCGGTGGCCGTGGGGCTCGGCTGTGTCTGCGCTGGCCCCGGGCAGCTGCTCCCGCGGCTCGGCCTGTCCCAGCGGGGCTTCCCGGGAGCCGTGTCCTGCCTGGGACTGCTCCTCCTCGGCCCTGTCCTCCCGCAGCGCCCCTTCGTGCCCCGAGCCCTGCGGCGGCTCCCGACCGCGGGCCTTCTTGAGGGCCTCGTTCTGCTCCTGCAGCTGCTGCACGAGGGCCCTGTGCTCCCTCAGAGCGGCCTCGGCCACGCTCAGCTGGCTCTGGGCCTTCTCCCGGTCACCCAGGGCTGCCTGGAGCTCGGCCTGAAGGTCTGGCACCCCCGCCTCCCCCTGCCGGGCCTCTGGCTCTGCCTGACTCGGGGCCAGCCGGGCCCCCGGCTCCCGGGGGGCGGTGCCTTCGGGGGGGCCGAGCCCCTGCTGGCCTTTCTCTGCACGGAGGGTCTCGATCAGCTGGGTCTGCCGCTGGCACTGGCTCTCAAGAGCCTTGAGCTCCCTTTCCTGGGCCTCTGCCCGCTGCCGGCACTGCCCCACTGCCTCCTGCAGCTGCTGGCACTCGGCCTCCTTGCTCCGCAGGGCGGCCTCCTTCTCCGCCGCGTGGGCCCTCATGGTCTCCTTGGCCTTCCTCACGGCCAGGAGGCTCGCCTCCATCTGGTCTCCCATGTGCCGGATGCTGGCCTGCTCAGACTCCAGGGAGGCCAGGGAGCTCCGGATGGCCGCCTCCCGCTGCTGCAGCGCCTGGTAGTCGGCCTGCAGGGCCTGCAGCTTGCCCTCGAGGAGCTGGTTGCGTTCCAGTGCTTTCTGCAGCTCCTTCTTCAGCTCCCCGTCGGCCTGCTCGAGCCTCTCCTCCCGTCCGCTCCCTGGCGTCTCGGGGCCACCTGTCTGGCCCTCCTGTGGGCTGCGCTGCCCCTCCTCCGGCCCCCTGGAGGCCTGCCGCGGGGTGGCGCCCGGGGGCCCCGGCTGCTCGGCCAGCCGCTCCAGCGCCCCCACCTTCTGGCTCAGGTGGTCTCTGTCCCGGGCGAGCTGCTGCCTCTGCTCCTCCAGGTCACCCACGTGCTGGCTCAGCTGCGCCAGCTGGGCCTCCAGGACCCGCAGCTGGCGCGCCAGCGCCCCGGCCTCCTGCTCCAGCAGCTCCTTCTCCTGTCGCCGCTGCCGCTCCTCTTGCCTCACCTCTGCCAGCTCCTCCTCCAGGGTGCTCAGGTGGGCGAGGGCCTCGTGTAGCTGTCGCCGCAGCCGGGTGGCCTCCTGCCCCTTCCCGGCCAGCTCCTCCAGCCGGTGCTCCAGGCCGGCCCGGGCCTCCTCCTTCAGCCGTAGCTCCTCGGCCAGCTGCCCCAGCTGGGCGCTCTGCTGCCTGCTGAGCTCCTGGACCTTGGCGTGCTCTCTCTCCAGGGCCCGAAGCTTCTCCCCCAGCTCCTGGGTCTCCAGGGCCGGGTCCCCGGGGAGGGGCTTCCGCCGCCCCGGCGTGTCCGGCACCGGAGCAGGCACCGAATCTGCCTCCTGCTCTGCCGACCGCGGGCTCTTCCTGTCCGGCGAGCCCCACGCGGCCTCGAGCTCCCGGGCCAGGGGCTGCAGCACGGACTCCAGCCGCCGCAGGGCCGAGTGGGAATCCTCCTCCTTCTCGGCCGCCCCCCGCTCCAGGGCCCGCAGGCACTCCTGAAGCTCCTTCACGGCGCTCTGTGCGGCCTGGGTGACCTCCCACTGCTTCTGGAGCTCGGCCACCAGGCGAGTGAGGCGGGCGTTGTCCTCAGCCGCGGCGCGGCCCCTCTCCCTCTCCGTCTGCAGCTGCTCCCCCTGCAGGCTGACGGTCGCCCTCAGCTCCTGGTTCTCTGTGTCCAGCTGGTGCACCTGCTCCTGCAGCTGCTTCTCCCGCACCTCCAGCTGGTCCAGCTCCAGGCGCATCTCGTCGAAGCCCTCCAGTGCCTCGTTGTGTAAGGGGCTGCTCAGGTCAAAGCTGGAGGCCGTCTCCTGAGTCTGGGGAGGAGAAAGAGGACACAAGTGGCTTCGGCACGGAAGCTACGCGGCTCCTGGGAAAAGCGCTCGAGTTTAATGAGAACAAACACCAAAATACAGCAATCACGGGACGTAAGGCTGTCTATCAAGCTAGCCAAAGGGCTGGAAGCACGAGCTGCAGGAGGTCAGGGCGCATCCTAAAGGCACAACCCACACACGTGAGCTCCGCCCGGGGCCTTGGAACCCGCGTGTCCCATCCAGCCTCCTGTAGCTTTGGGAGCGTAATGGACACTGGTGCTTAGATTCGTTAAGTTACATTCAAATTATTGTCCACCACTGCTCCAGACCTACAACTCCTGTTGTGATTCAACCACAAAACAGAGTTAAAGCTCCATTTATTCGCCAGTCTTAACGCCTTTCCTATTTTCACATCTTGTTTTTAACTGCACTGCTCTTTCCTATAGAACTACATGCAGCTGCGATACATTCACTTTCTAACACAGTCAACAAAATTAACCCTGCCCACGAACACCGACTGAGCACTCACTGGTCTATGTCAAGCCCGGAAGCACTGTGCGTGCACTCCGTCACTCAGTCTGTGACATCACCTCGTGAGCTACGATGACTTTCATGCCCCCATTTTCTAGATGAGACAGCTGAGGTTTCAAGAGGGTGAGTGGTCTGCCCAGGGTCACACAACTCATGGGGGACAGTCAGCTGCTTTTAACCCAAGTGCCAAACTGCTTCGGGGCACCTTGGGTGGCTCAGTCGGTTAAGCGTCCGACTTCGGCTCAGGTTATCATGTCATGGTTCGTGGGTTCAAGCCCTACGTCGGGCTCTGTGCTGACAGCTCGGAGCCTGGAGCCTGCTTCGGATTCTGTCTCCCTCTCTCTCTGCCCCTCCCCAGCTCATGCTCTTCCAAAAATAAATAAATATTAAAAAAAAAAAAAGAAGATACCTTAAAAGCTTCTAACAAAATCTAACCTCTAAAAGGCCTAAATTCTCTCGGGTTATAAAAACCTGGACTGTAGGAAGCAGAGGGTATAACTGAGGGTTTACGTTGCTCTGGCTGGAACAAAAGGTGTCTGAGAACAGGCCCCCCCCCCCCCCCCCACCGCCCCATTGTAAGCAGCAAGGACATACGCTGGCTGACACGGTAGGGAGGAAGTCCCCAGCCTTTCTGGCATTACCTGCAGGTAGTTGCTCACCAAGCTGCTCATGCTGGAGCTTCGGCTGGGGGGTCTCCACAGGTAGGCAGAGGAGCCAGCGGCCAGCGTCCTCCTGTGGGGCCACAGAGCAGACAGACCTGGGTCAGAGCAGGAAATACACACGCGCGTACGTGCACCCGGGGGCCTTGGTTATCACAAGGCACCCGGTGGTGGGAGGGGGCAGTGCCCTCCCAGATAGAGCGTAACAAGGCAAAACCCATCAGCTTCTGCCAAAGGGCAGATTTACGTGGGTCTACAGCGGATGCACTCCACTGCTGAGTTTCAGTGTAAGGCCTCTCCACCCGCTGCCCAGAAAGAACGAAATGAACATATCACTTCCCAATTTTTGCTTTAAATTTTCCTTACATCTTTGTTCCTGTCATAGTCTGCTCGTGAGGGAAAAGTGGCAATCAATCTGAGAAATGAAGGTGACATGGTGCTTGGAGGCAGCCCTGCTGTGGTCATAAAAGTACAACTAGCCTAAGTCTGTATCCCTAGGGAAGCAGATAAACTGGTTTAGTTGCGGGGCGCCCAGGTGGTGCAGTCGGTTAAGCGTCCAACTCTTGATCTCGGCTCAGGTCATGATCTCACGGCTGGTGGGTTTAATCCCCGCGTCGGGCTCTGTGCTGACAGTGCAGAGCCTGCTTGGGATTCTCCCCCTCCTCTCTCTCTGCCCCTTCCCCGCTCGTGCACACACTCTCCCTCTCAGAATAAACTTAAAAAATAAATAAATAAATAAATAAATAAATAAATAAATAAATAAATAGACTGGTTTACTTGCACAAGAGAATACTCTATACCATGGCTCAAAGATCTCTTTTTTAGTGAAGGACCAGACAGAACGCATTTCACACTTGCAAGCCTTATGGTCTCCGTCACAACAACTCGACTCTGCCACTGTTGCAGGAGAGCAGCCGCGGTCAACACGGAAATGAGTGCGGGAAGCCGTGTGGGCTGCGGCCTGTTGACCCCACTCTACAGCTATAGAACCCCATGTGTCTAAAACCATGCGAAATGAAAAAAAGCAGGTTGCAAAAGGATGGCTGTCTCACGGTTCAGTGTGTGCAAAATTTAAAAATAAATACAAAACAAAACCATACATATATAAGATATCTATGGATACAGACACAGTGAAACACAAGAACACTTGGGAATGACCTGCATCAACTACAGGGCTGTGATTACTTCTAGGCAGGAATTGAAGAGAAAAGCATGACGGTGGCTGGGGCTTTATTTGGAGCTGGAAGATTTTATTTCCTACAAAGATGGTATCAGACATGACAACAACCAACAAAAAAAATACCCCCAAAAAACAAAAACAACCCCAAACCCCCCAAATCCCAGCTTGATGAGGCTCCCACTGGGCAAATACGGAATAATTTAAGTTTCAAAACGAAAGATTACAGTGACAGACTATAACCCACTGAATAAAATAACCCACGAGTCAACACTGCTATCAATCAATCAATACATGAATGAGGAAGAAGGAAAAGATCTTTCTTACAATAGGGTGCTAGCTACTAATGTAGAAGGAGGAATGGAGTCACAAAAATCACTCTGGCAATCATGACGGACTCAGGCAAGAATTACCAACGGATGCTGAAACTAACAGGTGGCAGATTTAGAAACAAAAAATGGGGTAACAACCTCATCGTAACATATCTTCCCCTAAGAAACACACCGATTACTTGGGGCGCCTGGGTGGCTCAGTCGGTTAAGCGTCCGACTTCGGCTCAGGTCATGATCTCACAGTTCGAGATTTTGAGCCCCCTGTCAGGCTCTGTCCTGACAGCTCAGAGCCTGGAGCCTGCTTGGGATTCTGTGTCTCCCTCTCTCTCTCCGCCCCTTCCCCCACTCACGCTCTGTCTCTCTCAAAAATAAATAAACATTAAAAAAAATAAAAAGAAACACACTGATTACAAAGGGAGATACAGTAACTTTAGGGAGATCTTGGAAACACCAGATGACCTAATAGTCACGGTTAACCACCCTGGTAATGAAACAAATCAACATCGTGTGTCTCCAGACGATATGCTGAGGAGGACACAACATCTGGGGTACTCCCTCTGGAACTACTTACCCTGAACCTCACAATGAGGAATAGCCAAGGCAAACACAAACGAAGGAACATTTTACAAAATAATTGGCTTGTGCTTTTCCAAAATGTCTACACTATCAAAGACAAAGACAGGGAAACTGTTCCAAGTTCAAAGAGATCAGAGAGACCTGGCATGAATTGCAGCATGTGTTTCTGGGCTGGCTTTTGGTTTATAAAAAACATTATTGGGATAATTCCTAAAATCTGGCCTATAAATCAGTAGCATTGTATCAATATTCATTTCCCAATCTTAATAACTACCCTGAGGTTATACATAAGAGGGTGCCCTTGACTTTAGGAAATACACCATGAGGTACCTAGGAATAGAGAGAGGGGAATCGACTCTGTAACTTACTCTCAAATGGCCTAGGAAATACACCAACATGTACCGATAAAGAGAAAGAATGATAGAAACAGTTGTAGTAAAACACTGGTAATTAGGGAAATCGAGGTAACAGCCAGATGAACGCTCTGTGGCATTTCGGGGGCAACTCTGCTGGTAATTATGAATTGATTTCAAAATTAAAAAGTTTTAAAAAGGACATGTGCAGCAAATACGGCAAACAGTTAGCTATTTGATCTCGGAGGTTGGCCCATGGGCATCGTCATGTCCAGTACTTTTCTCTACACAGAAAATACTCCTAATGTAAAATATAAAAATTTACATTAAAAGAAAATCTGTATCAACAGAAAGCAAAACAAAGAACGCTGGAGTGGAGGTGAGCTCGAGTCTGGCACCTCAGCCCTGCTGGGTGACTTTGGGCAGGTCCCCCTGTCATCTGAGCCTGTCCCCTCCCATCTCCCTCCTGGAGTGGCATGGGAGTGCCACACTGGTAAGAAGTGAAAATCCTGCAGCTTTTCCAGCAACCCGTGCATGGGTGAGCTGTACCTCCCTCTCCTGCGGCCTGCAACTCTGCAAGGACACAACCAGGAAAAAACCTACCGGCTCCCCGCAGGCCGCCCCCGAAGAAACCTCAGGTTTTGCATATGTGTCTCCACTGACTCATTTGACACCTAGCTGATGGGGAGAGTTTCAGGTTGGAGCCTTCTGATGTTATCATCGTTAATCACAGACACGACAACGTCTGTTCGATCAGGAGGGCCTAAGAGAGCTGCCAATCCTTTATTTATGTAATTTACCGAGCGACCCAACTGCTGGCAGGACACTGGGGGCAATCTTGAGAACTTCAAGCATCTCTTTTCCCTGTCTTTTCAACCAAGCGATTCGTCCAAGTACCTGGCAAACGTCGGCCAGGCAGCGTCCAAATCGTAGCCCCTGGATGCCAGGTCAAACTGAACCTCAGTCAGCTCGTAGAGCTGGCCCACGATGTCAGAGCTCAGCTTCGGCTTCAGAAAGGGGCTCCGTGCATAATACCAGTCACTGCAGGGAAGCACAGATAGGGACTGATCGCAAGAGCAATAAACCTGATACGGCTCTGCCTTAACAAATTCTAACTCCGGTGACTAATGAGTTAAATTCAGACAGACAGACAGACACACACACACACCAACTTGATTTTCTCTTGAATGAGCTTGCTCTTCAAGGAAATTGCTGGAATGAACTAGACGCATATTCACTTACTGTTTACATCCTATCTATTTTCCCAAAAAGGATATGAGAAAACTTAAATCTCAATTATTTGCCCGGAAAGGGACAGCTGTTGGGGAAAGAACTCTTCTTTTTTGAAATGTAACCTCATCTTCTATTCCTTCTAGAGAAATCAACAACAGAACGGTGAGCTCACGGCTAAATTCTGTCCAGACGCCAATGTTAAAGCCAAGAAACAAAATATCCTCACTTGGAGGTGCTGGTTGTTTCGCTTCACGTGGAGCAAGAATTTAAAAAAGGCCACACTGTGGGGCACCTGGGTGGCTCAGTCGGCTAAGCATCTGACTTCGGCTCGGGTCATGATCTCACAGCTTGTGAGTTCGAGCCCCACCTTGGGCTCTGTGCTGACAGCTCGGAGCCTGGAGCCTGCTTCGGATTCCGTGTCTCCCTCTCCCTCTGCCCCTCCCCCTGCTCACACTTTGTCTGTCTGCCTGTCTGTCTCTTTCTCAATAATAACTAAACATTAAAAAAAAAAAAAAATTTTTTTTTTTTTTTAATTTAAAAAGGCCACACTGAGGGCCGCCTGGGTGGCTTAGCGGGCTAAGCGGTCGAGTCTTGATCTTGGCTCGGGTCATGATCTTGCGGTTTGTGCGCGGGCTGTGCGCTGACGGTGCGGAGCCTGCTTGGGATTCTGTCTTTCCTTCTCTCCGCCTCTCCCCTGCTTGTGCTCTCAATCTATCCCTCTCAAAAATAAACACACGCTAAAAAATTTAAAGTAAATAAATAGAAAGGCCACGCTGATGAGTGCAAAGACGCCTGTGAAATGGGACACATTGGAAGCCAAGCTGCTTGTGACAGTTCTCACCAAACACCTGGAACAACATAATCTTCAAACCAAACGTGAGAAGATTCTTAACGCACCTGAATTCACAAAGCCCGTCACATGCATGAGACATACATCTTTATGCAAATCAATCTTAAAGACGACAAATGAAACACAGTACTTTCCCCCAATCTTTTTTTTTTTAATCCACAAGTGATTTCTTTGATTGAGTGGAAGAACCCTCCCTAGGGAGGGGGGAGGGGGGGGCTGGAAAAGGCTGCTGGGAAATCGGCAGGTTCTGCTGATGGGTGCCGGACCTGTAGCTCCTCTTTCCACACGCCGGTGACACGCTCAGTCCGTCCCTCCCTCCCCCGCGGCCCAGGCTTCAGCACCAGCGCCACAAAGATCGACCCCCTGGACAACCCGGGCTCTCGACCTGGCCACCTACTTCAACGTCCAGAGAGCCTAGACACGGCCAGCAGGTGTCGACTCGGGGTCTCGGGCGAGGCCCCGGGCCCGGTGGGGTTAAAAATCCCATAGCTGATTCTGCCGAGAGGCCAAGGCTGCGGCCCGGTGGTTCAGGGTGGCCAGCGGGGCCGGTCCATTCATCAGGGTCAGGCCCCAGGACACGCCAGCCGTGGGGGCAAACGCCCCGGCCTTACGAGCTCAGAGATCCGCATCCGAGCTCCTGCGTCAGGACTCAGCATCTGTGGGGCCCGGAGAAAGGCCCTCGGCCTCTCGGGGCTTCAGGTCCTCACCTGGGACTAGGCGGTGCTGCTGTCGGGCAGGTGGGAGAGGACCGCGTGGGTGGGAGGGCCGGGGGGCCACCCCGGCAGGCACGTCTGCCATGGGCTCACTGTCCCGAACGAGGGGACCTCATCTCGCGGCGTGAAGCCCAGCGCAGCCGTGCGTTTACCTGGTCACTTTGGTGTTCATGAAGCACTGCTGTAAGGTATCTGCCAACCGCTGGTGCACCAGGGAGTAGCGAACGAACGCCCTTCCTCTTCCCAGAGATGTCCGGAGCTGGAAACGAGGAGAGCACGTGGCCACGAGGAGCCGGGAGCCTGACCTCCAGTCGCCCGGAGGGCGAGGCCTGAAGCAGCCAGGCCCCTTGGCGTCCTTCAGGGGAGAAGGACCCGCAGACTCCGGGGAACACGGCAAGGAAGACGCGTTCACGGGAGGCTCTGGGACATGGCTTTCAGGACACACGTGTCATTCTCCCGCCCCGGCTCCACCCGGAGCTCTGGGTTTGGCGTCAGGTGGGACACCGTGGGAGCTCACTGGGGACACTTAGGAGAAAATGTGGCAGGTAGAGGAGGGGCCCCTCACACCAAGATGAAGCGAGCTCGAGGAAGGGGCCATCTCGGTTTGCCTCATGTCCGGCTTAGTTTTGAGGTGCAGGGGAAGAGGCGAGAAGGCCGGCTGGAGCCCCCGTGGGAGGGGAAGAGAGAGGAGGGGAAAGGCAGGGGTGCGTAGGGGGGACTTATAAGAAGTTGGGATGGATGTGTGATGGCCCACTCGGTGTTCTCACGAAACCATCAGTAAAATCGGGACGTGTCGACGCCGTCCCGGTCGGATTTAAGACGGGCCAGCTCTGCACTTGGTCAGAAGGTACCCAGGGGGTAAGAGAGAGCTGGGCTCTCTCGAGGCAGCCCGGTCACACTGGGGTAACAAAGAAAAGCCTCGCGTGTGGCTCCGTTTCAGGAAGTCTGAAACGGACAGCACGGAAGGGTCCAGCTGCGGGCCCGCCTTGGAAACCTCACCCCACGGTGCCCGAACGTGGCTTCTCGAGAGGTTTCCGGAAGCTTATTGGGAGGGAGGCGGGTGTGCCGGCCAGAGACTCTGCTGTGAGGCGGCCAAAGCAGGGCTCTGCCAGTTGTGGGCACAGGCGGCCGGTGTGTGTAACGGGATTCATTCCCGATGTTTCGCCCCCAGCAGCTCCACGTGAGCGGGAAGGAATTCAGGGCCCCCTCAAGCTGCCATGTGTACCCTGCCCTGTCAGGCTCGGGGGTCTGAGCGGGGTAAGTAGAGACCCCATACCCTCCTCACCCCGTCAGAGGTGAGAAATGTTTAGCCTGGCGGCGGGGGACAGGGGCAGCCCCGTTCCAACCAAAAGACGGTCCTGACACCCCACGCCATCAGGACGCCAATCGTGGCACGGGCTTGAGACAGGAAACCTGTGGTACAGCCTCAAGTATGGCCTTTTTGAATCGATGAGGTAAACATTCCAGTACGCAGCACCCCTGCAGCTCAGAGCTGGGGGTTTTTGGATTGCTGACTCA
Source organism: Herpailurus yagouaroundi (assembly GCF_014898765.1). Classification (NCBI taxonomy): domain Eukaryota; kingdom Metazoa; phylum Chordata; class Mammalia; order Carnivora; family Felidae; genus Herpailurus; species Herpailurus yagouaroundi. The sequence goes on from NW_024412424.1 coordinate 4,698,926, forward strand.
AGAAAACGATACCACAATATGAAGTAGCCTTAAAAAAATAAAAAGGTGTGAAGCGTCAAGAACAGGAGAGGCTGTGAGCCTCTTATTTTAAGAGAGAGACAGAGGGAGAGAGAGAGAGAGCGCTAGTGGGGGAGGAGCAGAGAGAGAGGGAAGACACAGAATCCGAAGCAGGCTCCAGGCTCCGAGCTGTCAGCACAGAGCCCGATGGGGGCCTCGAACCCACGAACCGTGAGATCATGACCTGAGCCGAAGTCGGATGCTTAACCGACTGAGCCACCCAGGCGCCCCCCAAATTGATTATATATGTTACATATATGTGGAGTGGTTTATTTAAAGAGGTATCTTGCAACATCCTTTGTACTCCGAGTGAAAACAGTGCACAGCTTTTTTATTTTTTAGTGTTCTGAGGTCATGGGTTCATTTTCCTTACCTAACTCCTTAAATGCTTAGCACCTAGTCCAGACTTCGCTGCACTGTATCGAGAAGGTCTACCACAGCTGGAGAGGGCAGGAAGTCCGCAAGGGACTCCAGAGCAGATTCGGTTTCCTGCCAGGCCACTGTGCTGACAGCCCAATGGCGCGCTGCACCCCGGAAGGGAGCCTGTCCGTCTCGGGGAAAGACGCGTAGGCCAGGTTGAGCTTATTTGGAACCCCTGGAAGTGGCTGATTACAGCCTTGGAAGAGTTTAGCCTAAAGGGCTGATTCCCACCCCGAGGGGGCCTGAGGTGGGCCCAGCTATGCTCCTTGCCCATTAACTTTTACCTTCTGGCTTGTCGGCTTTGGGCAACACTCCATCGGTACGGTTAACCCGAGCACCCGGCAGCCCTGTGGCCTGGTGCCATTCCCGGGAATCCCCACCAAGGGTGCCTGCGGGGAGCCCGGTCTACACAGCCTCCAGGAAACCGACAATGTCCGTGCAAGCAGGGAACGCTTTTTTGCTTGAGAAGTCAGCTTCCCTGGCCTTGGATCATCTAAAGGTCTGTGTGCTATGCAAGAGGTAGATTTCAGCATTTTGTAACCCTGGGCCGTGAGGACTAAGCTAAACTTATTTGCAGACTTCAGCTGTCTGAAGCCGTAAAGTCAAAGGCCTCCGGTGCTCTGAGGAGTGGAAGACCGGACAGCGACACCGAGAACTTCTTCCAGACTTTCGGAGAGAAGGCAATGAGACCCTCTCTGGGTGGGTGATGCATTAAAATGCTCAAGACCGTGGCGCTGCATGGACGCTACGGAAATCCAAGGAACAGACGCCTGACAGCCAAGGTCTTTCCTCCTTTTCTCAGATGTCAGAGGGTGGAAAACGCTCGACCCTCAGTGTCAACGTATCTAACGCTGTCATTCTCTGTAAGAAGAAACCCCTCGGGCTCCAGCTGGCAGGCGGCGGGAAGGGATCTCAGAGCACCCTCTGAGGGCTACCTCAGAGCCCCTGGGAGGGCCATCAGGGGGCACAGCTGCCGGCTTTACCGGGACTTGAACTGTACTAAGGAGGCACTGAAAAGGAAGCTGAAAGGTAGAAACCCTTTAGGCCTCCCGCCCCACATCTAGGGGTTTAGTTGCTCCTGAATCTGCAAAGTTCTTCACTCCCAGAGGGACTAGGCTAAAGACAGAGAGAGAGGGAGAATGTGCTGTTCCAGAGTTCTCTAACACAGCAAAGCCCTGGCTTTCTGCTCTCCAGGGGTTCAGAACAGAACACAGGAAGCTACTTAGCATAACCAGCATTTTAAGAAACGTCTCCTGAGGTCTCACATCACTCTCCTCATTACAAAAACAAGTTTCCTGGGCAAATTATAGGGAAAGCACCTAGTAAACTCTAAGAATTTCATCTAAGGAACTAATGTTTTTTAAAAGGCGGAGGCGTCCCGTGCTGCGTGCAACCCCTCCTCCCTCATGGTCCCGCGAACAGCCTCCAAGCAGGCAGACCACTTGCGGTCTAGGGAACAGGGTCAGGACCGAGCCACCCCGGGGCTTGGTAAGCGCTCGCTTGGGTGGCTTCCCGGAGCCCGCACTGGGCACCAATTTCCTTACTTCTTTACCAGCCGTCCACCCCCCACCCCCACGTCCTCACGGGGCCGTCTGCTGCGGGGGTCCGGGTGAGAGATGCTTCAGGCAGGGGGAGAGAGAGATGTGGGATCCTCAGCCACGCGCTTACCTCCGGAATCGACTTGACGAATCGGATCCCGTCATTGGCTCCTTTCACCTTGGCCAGGCAGGCACAGAAGTAATCCCAGTAGTCCTTCCTGTTGCCCAGAAGGGTGGCCTTCTCCTTCTGATCGAACTGCGTAGAGGAAGGGACAGAGAGAGGAGGGCCACGCCCGCTGCTGTTCATCCCACCATTGAAACGATAAAGAACAGCAAAACCTTCTTAGTTACCCGGTGCTGGGCAAGGCCCTTCATTGGCAAAGGAGGGTGTTTTAATCCCCAATTTACGGATGAGGAAACAGAGGCTAGGAGAGGTTAGGTGGCCGGCTCAAGTTCACACAACTGGTGAGATTTAGGAATAACAACCCCCCCCCCCCAAAAAAGGTAACCCCTCTGTGCACCTTGTGGGGAGGAAGACCACCGAAGGGGGCTTAGTAACACAGGATGAAGAAATACAAGTGGAAAGTCTTCAGGGCAACACATGAGGGTCAACTTGGTCTCAACGCAGGGAAATGGGTTGGTGACATCTCATCCCAGTTACTCAAGTTCCAACACTGTTTTAATATGCGTGCAGTTAAGTTCAAATTAATGCTGGCTCTGAGTCATTTCAAATCCAAAACTAAAACCTAACTGAAAACAAAGAAGGTCTGTAAATCATTTCTCATCGTGAACCAGAACCAGTTGAAAAGGCACGCGAAAGGTAAAATCTTCTAGCACGCTGGGGCCTCTCTCCCCAGGCCCCAGCAGGCTCTCATCCCTTACACAGGCTCTGGTGGGATGTGACGTTGCAAACTTAGGGTGTTCGGAATGATAAAGGTGCTTCTTTCTATAACATAGCATTTTGTAGTAGTTTTTCCGGTTATGGAAGTAAGACCGATAAATCGTTAGAAAATCTGGATAAAACTAAAAAAAAGAAAAAAACTATAATGCCCAATGCCCTGTCCCTCGGAGAACTTCCGTTAACATTTTGGTCCACTTCCTTCCTGCCTCCTGTGATTGCCTGTGGTTTTCCACATCTGCAGAGTTCTCTAGATCTGTGTGGTGGTGTGTTTTTTTTTTCTTTTAATGTTTTGTTTATTTTTGAGAGAGAGAGACAGAGCATGGGGCGGAGGAGGGGCAGAGAGAGGGGGAGACACAGAATCTGAAGCAGCCTCCAGGCTCCAAGCTGTCAGCACAGAGCCCGACGCGGGGCTTGAACTCACAAATTCTGACATCTTAACCTGGGCCAAAGTTGGACGTTTAACCAACTGAGCCACCCAGGCGCCCCTGTAGATCTGCGTTTCTTGAACCAAGCGGACAGAAGCATCACACTGCGAGCGAGTTCAAACAAAACTTCCCGGGTTGACCTCAGAGACCCCGATTCAGCAGGTCAGGGCGGGAACTGAGAATACATTTCTAACCTGCCCCCAGGTGATGCTGCTGCTGCTGGTCTGTGGGCCACACTTTGAGCAACAAGGATCTAAAACGGGGGCTTCTGGATCATCTTCAGTGTGGGGAACGTGTGACTGGGTGTGCATGCAATGCACGTCTGCCTGGGGACAGATTCCACAGCTTTTAACTAGACTCTCAAAGGGGTCTGTGACTGCCCCAAAGTGAAGATCCCTGCTATCCAGTGACCTCATGACCAGCCTTAAGATGACCTAAATCTCTAAAGAATGTTCTTGATTCCTACAATCATCCTAAGGGGCAACATTCTGACTTTTCAGAGGCTTGCACTTGGGAGGCTCAAGCTCTCGCCGGGGACTGCACGAACTTTCAGTCTAACCAGCAGGGCTTGATGGCTCCACAGAGCTGTCTGACCCACATCCTGAAGGCTGATGAGTCATGCAAGAGAGAAACAGAACAGAGCAGAAATCAACATGGTACGGGAGTCACTTACTTGAAGGAGATACTCGAGTTTATAAGAAAACTTGTGTAAGCTGGTGCTGTCATCCGTGATGGGCTCCCCTGCTTCCTTAAATTCTTTGCTTAGCTCTGTCACGGCATCTTTAAGACAACAAACAGGAACGCATAACTGACCTCAGAGGGAGAAACAGAATTACCCCCAGGACGCGCGAGAAGCAAGTGGTCGATGATGGCAGAGCCCCGTGGAAACAAAAAGCGATATGAAACGCTCGATGGATGTAATGCCGGGCCTGAAGGCGTCCAGGTGGCCTGAGAGCCCCCAGGTAGGTATTCTAGAACAGCTCCCTGATGGGGCACACTTCTCGGCCATCCCTGTAGGCCTCTACCATGTAGGCCCGTAATATGCATGCAACACACGTTTGCTATGTGCATGGGTCACTCAGCAGGCCCCTGCCGGTGACTTCCAGAAAGCTTTGCCCTTCATTCCGGCCACGTTCCTTGTCGTTCTTCCCCATAACCCTACTGCTCAGTACAGGGTAAGTCCCGGCTTCAAGAAGCCCCAGAATGTGCAAATAAGGGAACAATCCCAAGAACGACAATGACACCTGCTTCTGGGAGCTGAGGGCCCCTCAGGGGCCAGGCCTTTGCGCGGCCTTCTCACTGAATATGGCACTGAGGGGCAGGGTTGTTTTGTTTTGACAAAGCTAACACGCGACTGGTCTTAAAATGATCCCAATTTCCAAACTGTTAAAATGTGAAAAAACAAAAACAAAAACAAAAAAACTTAAGAATGATGAAGGCCGATGGGGCGCCTGGGTGGTTCCATCGGTGAAGTGTCTGACTCTTGATTTCGGCTCCGGTCATGATCTCACGCTCCGTGAGATTGAGCCTCACGTCGGGCTCTGTGCTGACAGCATGGAGCCTGCTCGGGATTCCCTTTCTCTCTCACTCTCTGTCCCTCCCCACTCCTGTTCTTTCCCTTTCTCTCTCTCTCTCTCTCTCTCTCTGTCAAAATAAACATTAAAAAAAAAAAAAAAAAAAGACCGATGAAGGCTGATATCATCATCCCTATTGGTGGATAAGGAGCCCCTGGGGAAGTCAGAGCACTCGCCAAAGACGAAGCGCGGTGAACAGCAGAGCTGGAATGAGAACCCTGGTCTTCTCAAGGGCTTTCTGACTCCGGGGCTCGCCTCTCCACTTCTGAAAGAACTGACCTCCCTGTGCACAAAGAAAGGAAAACCACCTTGACTCTCATTTACGGCCTCTGCTGTGGGACAGAGAGACTGTGAGAAGCTGTGTTTGGTGTAGACACTGGGCAAAGTGCCCCCAGCTAGATGGCTGGGGCCCGCTGGACAAAACGACCTTCCCCTGTGACCTTCCTTCTTCGTAAGGAACAGGAGCTCCCAGGCACCACAGCTGGAAAGCAGGCCGGCCCGGCACTGAAGCTGAGCCCGAGCCGCTAAAATGCAATCGCTACCAACCCCTCAGGCAGAGGTCAGCAAAGGGCAAAGACAGGCTCTTGGGACTAATTCTCACAAGTGACTGCCGTCCAGTGGCACCCTCTAGAAGTATTGGCCGCGGCTGGCTTTGAGAGCCGGGGGAGGGCCGGGGACCAGGGAAGGCACAAGCCTTTCCCCCCTCCACCACTCAGCCTGGGTTAATGCTCACAACCTGATCTGGGAACTCCCGAAATTTTGAAAGAAGGAGGCTTGGGTATGAAATACGAAGTTTGCCGCTCTAATCTCTGATAATCCAAATGCATTACTTAGGGATAATCTTAGTTTTATGTGAATTATACATCTATGTCTGCCAACAATCTTGAGAAGTGGGTGTTACCGTCGAGCTGACCTTGCGCACGAAGAAAGCAACGGGACCTCGGAAAGGTGACGGGACTCATCCCACATCTTCCAGGGTTAAAAGGCAGAGCCAGGAGCTGACCCCAAAGCCCTCGTCAGTGCTGTCCCCAGGAGGACGAGTGGGCTGCCCTGTGCAGGCACGAAGGCTGCGCACTGCCCAAGAACCCCTCGCCCGGGGACGTTCCACTCCCATGCTAGATGCTGAAGATCTGTCGTGTGCCGATGAAGACAGTTACCAACAGATGCAAGGGAAGGGTCTTGAGAAAGTGGTGTTTCCAAGTGCTCAGCGGGCGGGTCAGATGGCCTTGGGATGCCAGAGATGACCAGGACAGTTGGGACAAGGGTGGGAAAGGGTACGTGAACAAGTGCCAATGTCTGGCCCCCTCCCTGGACCAGAGGCTCTAGCAGGGGTCCTCTCTTCCCTCCCAATAAAGACCCCTGGGTCCCAAAGTCATGCTGGAGAACCAGAGACTGACACGCAGAAAAGGTGGCCTCCTTTGTGGAGAAACTTCTCAAGGCCAGTGGTGAACTCAGATTTGCAGGGCCTGCCATTTCGCTTTCTCTGCGTGTGTGTGTGTATGTGTGTGTGTTTAGGCTGAAGGAGAAAAACCATCTACCGTTTTAGCTGGAAGTAGGCTGGTGTGGTTAAGAGTGTAGACTCTGACACCTGGTGTGTATGCAAACCCAGGCTCCGCCCAACTGGATGTGTGACCTTAGGCAAGTCACTTAACCTCTCTGTGCCCCTCTCTGCATCTGCAGAATGGGGATAATGGTTCCTACCTCGCAGACCAAATGTGAGGACATAACGGGCTACTAACATAAGGCCTGGCACGTGTGGAACGTCATGTGATTCTCGGCTTATTCGAGGCCCGAAGTGCTACACCAATGGGAGGCAAGCCTGACCGACTCTTCTCTCACTGACCTTTGACCAGCAGGGTGAGAAGCGTGCTGCGGCCGCCACTAGCCCAGCGGCCCCGGGTGTGACAGACCGCGGCTGCTCATCACTGTGCTCGCAGGTAGGAACCTGACTCAGGACGGCGTCGCCGTAATCTCTGTGACATGTTAGAAGCGGTCAGCTTCAGACCGCCTGTAGCAACCGCGTGGGAGCTCCGAAGACCCGTACGGACCAGCCCCGGTGAGCTCAGGCGGGCGGGAAGCTTGCCCAACTCCTGACCCTCGGCACGTCACCTAAAAGGGTGAGCTCGGTCCCTAGACTCTGCAGCCGGGAGAGAAAGCGGTCGGCTCCTCCCCTGAGCCTGCCTCACTCCGCGTGCACCGTCCCCGGCCCTTCTCCAGGGACACGGGAGCTGCGAGTCTCATCCCTGCGCTGAGCTCAGGGGCGTCCGGGAGGCGGCGGGCCCAGAACTGCAGTGCGTCACAGGAGACAGGCTGTCCGCCCGCCAGGACTGGGTAGGACGACAAAACAAGAGAGACGGGTGTCTGGCCATCCTGCTGAGGCAGGGAGAACGCGGCCTCCCCAAATGGGCCAACTCCATCGCGGCCCGGAGGCCTGAGATTCCGCCAGACCGAACAGGGGGCTTGTAGCACTCACGCCCACATGAACTGAAAGCAGACCCAGGCCCAGGAAAGGGTATTGGCTTGGGGCGCCTGGGTGGCTCGGTCGGTTGAGCGACCAACGTCGGCTCAGGTCACGATCTCACGGTTTGTGGGTTCGAGCCCCGCATCGGGCTCTGTGCGGACAGCGCGGAGCCTGGAGCCGGCTTCCAATTCTGTGTCTCCTTTTCTCTCCGCCCCTCCCCCGCTCATGCTCTGTCTCTGTCTCAGAAATAAACAAACATTAAAAAAAAAAAAAATTAAAAAAAAAAAAAAGAAGAAAGAAAATGGTATTGGATTTTGTTGACAAACTGGCTTCCCAGGGCCCTGAGAGGAGGCCCGGGCCAGCCGCCCCCGCCTGACACAGGGCGGACACCCAAGCCCCAAACACCTCCACGCAACGTGTCCCGAGGGCTCCAGTCACTCCCCGTGTGTCGAGGATGAGAGGGCGGCAGGAGCACAGCCCAGCTCCCCCACAGCCAAGCCTGGCGTGTCCCCTCCCCAACGGCACCTTGCAAATCGCGGATGATTCTCTGCAGCTGGCTCTCTGCGATGGGGGAGGCCATGGCCACTGGCTGCCGGCCGCCTCTCTCGGCTGTGCGCCTCCCGCCTGGGTCCGTTCAGCAGAGGTCAGACTCCCTGGTGACACCTGGAGAGGGAGAGGGAGGCCGTGGAGGGCTCAGTGACAGACACAGCATGAAGACAGGATGAGAGGGGCATGCCCCGGGGCCCAAAGTCGCCCCATCTGGGTGTCTTCACTCAGCGGAAAGGGCTTGACCTTTCTGTGTGGGCCTTGCCCGGTGGGCATTCCCTGGCTGGCTTCTGACACACTTCTTTTCAGACACAATGACCTGGGTTGGGGCTTAAAAGGCGATAGGTTCAACCAAACAGCATGACTCACTGAGCGTCTCTCCTCTACTCCCCTCTTAGGCGTGACTGCCTCACCCTCCTTCAACCTTGAGAAATGCCTCCCAGGGGCTCCCGTCACTCTGGGGAGGCCAGACCCAGCCCAACCCACATTCAGACGGCCTGCTAAGCTGATGGCGCCGGCCACCACCAGACCCCTGTCTCCCCCACGCCCGGCCCCCTGTCCTCCCCAGGCTGGCTTCCCCTGACCAACAGTTAGTAACGTCTGGCCGGTGGCGGTAGAGGCGTAGAGGTGAGAGGCTGAGGACCCCTGGGGCTTCGGGACCAAAGAGAGCCAGGCTTGCCTTGTGGGGGAAGCGGCTCGCTCGTGGAGGCTCAGCAGCTCCAGCTGCCCAGAACCCAGCTCGGCCTGGCTGTGTAGACGCCGCCTGGCCTGCATCGGGGGCCCGGGCAACCCTCGGTCCAGTCAAGGGACACGGCTCTATTTTAAGCTTGGTTACAGTCCTCTTGCAGCTGGTGAGTCCTGAGTTACCAGCCCTGCTCGGACAGCTGCTAAAGTGATTTAAGGACACGGTAGTGGCTGAAGACCAGCAGAGGTGAGGACACACGAGTGGCACTGGAGACAAGTGTGGGTATGCACGGGGACGCTCCAGTGTCCCTTCTACAGAAGAAACGTCAGAAATGGACGTCTCTAGGGGCACCTGAGTGGCTCAGGCAGTTAAGCATACGACTTCGGCTCAGGTCATGATCTCGAGGTTTGTGAGTTTGAGTCCCGCGTTGGGTTCTGTGCTGACGGCTCAGAGCCTGGAGCCTGCTTCGGATTCCGTGTCTCCCTCTCTCTCTGCTCCTCCCCAGCTTGCTCACACATGCACGCGCCCACTCTCTCTCTCTCTCTCTCTCTCTCTCTCTCTCAAAAATAAATAAACATTAAAAAACAATTTAAAAAAAAAGAATTGAGCATCTCCAATTCGTAGACATCCAACACCAGGTTGTGTCATGCTTGTTGGCAAAAGCAGGTGGCGAGACTAGAGGAAGCCAGAGCAGCCACCACTGAGTGAGGGCCTACTGTGTGCTATGCGCTGGGTCCTGATAGGGGCTTTACACGCGTGATCATTTTCATCCCACAACCGCCTTAGTGGGGTAGAGAACACCAGTTGGAGAAGCCACATAAAACTCGCCTAAGGCCGTGGGCCAATAAGGAGCGAATCGTGGTCTGGGCCCTGGTCAGTCTGATTCAAACCCTGTGGATCTATAGCTCAGCATCGTCCCTACTACAAATGGCCAACCCCTTCTGCTGGCTTCTAGGAACCACCCTGAACTCCAGCGTCTCCCAAATAATGAGCCGCCACCCTGAGTGTTTCTCACACGTGCTGGCCCTCCCTTTCCCACAGCCCTATTCCCCTTCCCGCTCCAAGAGTCCAGGCAATATGACTCTGGAATAGAAACAGTCCCAGGTTTCAAGTTCCTCCAAATATTTACATAAGCATTCCAGCATGAGCCTGAAGCAAGAAGGGCCTGTCACAGGGCGGATATGCCTTGGCCTATTTTTAACTAACAAGCTGGCACAGCTGGGACTCAGTGCAAACAAGGCCCAAAGAGGGCTTCTCTGGCCTCGGAGGAATGAGACAGGCACACACCAAAACCACACTCCCAGCGATTCCTGACATGGAGCCCAAGAGAGGCAGGGGGCCCACAGAGAGCCCTCCAAAGCCCCTTAAGAGGTATTAGATACCCCCTGCCCGCCACAGACACTAAACCGAGGGTGGGAGTGGGTTTCGAGAAGGCAGCCTGCCCATCCCTAGGCGGCTCTCTGGGGCACCTGCTGAGCACAGAGCCCGAGCAGGGGCCAGCCAGGGCCCTGCGGAGAGCCAGAACCCGGGCTCAGCCGGGCTTCTGCAGGGGGTCCGATGCCTCGGTGGGCACGCTGCCCCTCCCGGAGAGGTAGAGAGAGTCCAGGGTCCGCACTGTCAATGCACAGCTGCCCCGACACCATGCTGTGTCAAGTTCCTTCCATGCGCAGGCTGGGGACACGGATGCACGCGAGGCACGGTCTAGCCCTGGAGGAGCTCGGCTGTGCACCAAGCAGACAGACAGAAAAATATCCCGCTATCTTGCGCCTGGGTGGCGCAGTCGGTTAAGCGTCCGACTTCAGCCAGGTCACGATCTCGCGGTCTGTGAGTTCGAGCCCCGCATCGGGCTCTGGGCTGATGGCTCAGAGCCTGGAGCCTGTTTCCGATTCTGTGACTCCCTCTCTCTCTGCCCCTCCCCTGTTCATGCTCTGTCTCTCTCTGTCCCAAAAATAAACGTTGAAAAAAAAAATTTTTTTAAAAAAAGAAAAAAAAAAAAAGAAAAATATCCCGCTATCTGGACACGGCAGAAGAGCTCCATGCAGACATAGGAATAAAAAGCGACGGGTACTCAGCGATGAAAGGGTTGGGCCATGGACATGTACAACAGATGCTTCCTGCTGAGCGAAAACAGCCAGACGGAAAAGGCTACGTCCTTTATGATTCCATTTGCATGATATTCTCGCAAAGGCAAAACGTGGGGGAGAGGTCACAGTGGTGGCTGCCAGGGCCTGGGCGGGAGGGGGTGGCGGTGAAGGGGGGGCATGACTACAAGAGTTGGCAGAAATTGGGGCGGGGGGGGCGGCAGTTCTGTTCCGTGTCTTGCCCGTGGTGGTGGTTACATGACCGTATCTGACAAACATACATTTGTCAAAACTCACAGACTGCAGACTGTATCTCAACAAAAAAGGCCGCACTGTGACGAATTTAGGAAGATGCCCTGGGGCCTCAGGAAGGGAAAATTAATTCCACTTGGGGGAGGGAGAGGGTGAGAGGAGGGGGCAACCGAGGTGTGCCAGGCCTGAAAAATGAGGATGAGGTCTTTTGAAGAGACCCAAGGAGGAAAGGGCACCGGGATGGCGGGGGGGAAGGGGGACAGCGAGCATGGAGGCTGCTTCTCTCCCGAAATTCCTCTCATTTGGCTGTTGTCAATGGACAGCCTTGTCGTTCCTGGGAGAAAGACGCTCGAGGAAAATGACAGACACCCAAGTCTTCAAAGGCCCTGGGCCTGTGTGCACGCTTCAAACCAGGCGGAGACCCAACTCGTGGAAGAGGGCAGATTCTGAGTTAGGCTCCATAATTTGCTAGAACAGCCCTCAAGATTTGGAAAAACATGGGGCGCCTGGGTGGCGCAGTCGGTTAAGCGGCCGACTTCCGCTCAGGTCACGATCTCGCGGTCCGGGAGTTCGAGCCCCGCGTCGGGCTCTGGGCTGACGGCTCAGAGCCTGGAGCCTGTTTCCGATTCTGTGTCTCCCTCTCTCTCTGCCCCTCCCCCCGTTCATGCTCTGTCTCTCTCTGTCCCAAAAATAAATAAACGTTGAAAAAAAAAAAAATTTAAAAAAAGATTTGGAAAAACATTAAGATGACTGGTTTATCTTAAAAGATACAATCTGGGAACAACCAGGCGGAAGAGACAAGAGGCGCAGAGTTGGCGGGAGGGGGGGGGGCTGGTTTGAGGTCTGCGAAGCTTCTACGCCCTCAGGGCTCCCCACCCAGCAGCATCTCGCAGGACAGGCTCCGGCCGGGTGGACACCCGGACCCTGGGAACCAGCCGTCTCTGAGGCCTGCCCTCATGAGCCTCGACAGACAGAAACGTGCTCCTTCGAGACGTGCGGGGACTCTGGGGAGACGGCCCTGTGTCCGCACGGCCGGGCGAGGCCGCCTCCGCCTGACCCTCGGAGCGCGCTCAGCTGATGCCAAGTTCCCGGGTCACGGGGTGAGCTGTGCCCAGCTGCTGATTACACAAGCTGCTTTTCCGGAAAGCCTGAGTCACCACCCAGGTAATGTGCCCCAAGAGAACCGGCTGCTGGACCTGCAGGTCGCGGTGGGCTTCCCCACCGCGGATGGGGGTCCCACCTCACAGGGGTTTCTTTTGTTTTTCTTAACATTTATTTATTTTTGAGACAGAGAGAGACACCGTATCAGCGGGGCAGGGGCAGAGAGAGAGGGACACACAGAATCTGAAGCAGACTCCAGGCTCTGAGCTGTCAGCACAGAGCCCGACGCGGGGCTCGAACCCACGGACCATGCGATCACCACCTGAGCTGAAGTCAGACGTTCAACCGACTGAGCCCCCCAGGTGCCCCCACCTCACAGGGTTTCAGGCAGTTAATCAGAGCTTCCTTGGAAGATCATGGTTCCTATAGGAATGCTCTTTTCCTGAACTTTGGGGTGACGGCTCTTAGCAGTCTGCCCTCCCTCTTCCCTGGTCTGAGGTCATTATTAACCACCGGAAGACACAGAATGCGGCACTCTCTCCACACCACGGTCATGTGGCTTTTTTTCCACACCAATAACCAGTTCTGACACCGACTGGGGGTTCTCCAGTTCGGTTCAGTTCTGATACTAATGACCTGGAGTCAGTGCAGACCCCACAGGTCAAGGGCTCTGTCCACAAGACGGCCCTGGCTGTCAGACGCTGGTCCCAAGTCCCAGGCTGCTACCCGTACTTCTGACCAACCGGCTCTAAATTAGGGATTCCCACGATCCCCTCTCCTTAGGTTCCATAATTTGCTAGAACAGCTCTCAAGATCTGGAAAAACATTAAGATGACTGGTTTATCTTAAAAGATACAATCTGGGAACAGCCAGGTGGAAGAGACGAGAGGCGCAGAGTTGGGGGGGGGGGCTGGTTTGAGGTTTGCAAAGCTTCTATGCACTCAGGGCTCCCCACCCAGCAGCACCTCGCAGGACCCCCTCACTTCGGGGTTTAATGGAGGCCTCATTCCGCAGACTTGGGTGATTAACTCCTTCAGCCCACTCCCCTGAGGTCTGGAGCGGGGCTGAAAGTTCCAACCCTCTAATCCCATGGTTGCCTCTTCAGGCAACCAGCCCCCACCCTGAAGCCATCCCAGGGGCTGAGGAGGGTCACCCTATTAGCATAAACTCAGGCGTGGCTGAAAAGAGGCACACTTAACAAAAGACACTCCCATCACTCAGGAAATTCCTAGGGTTCCAGAAGCTGTGTGCCTGGAACCTGGGACAACCACTGACTATCTGTTTCTTGTGGTATCACAGAGATGGCCTGAAGCAGCAGGATCCTGACAGGCCATCAGCCAGCTGCTCTCCTAACTCAGGAGACACGGAGAGCTTCAGTCTGCACTGCCTGGGCCTTGGCCTTGGCCGCTTCAGCACCAGGGGAACGACTCCAGGACTCCCACACCTCGCGAGGGCCCCAAAGAGCGTATCCCATGCCTCCATGAACCCAGGGCCCTTGCTGCATGGCTTGTAAAAACCTCCCTCGCTTGTTTCTGGCAAGCTCTTTCAAATGCCAGAGAAATTCATTTTATAAACTTTGGGGGAACATTGAAATCTCGTGCCAACAGCTCAAAATTATGTTTACGCTTATCCAGCACGTCTGCAAGCATCCAATATTCTGGTAGAGTGGAAAAGGGACTAAATGCACCCGGGACTATTGCCTGAGATCCTAGTCATGGCTTAGGTATTATATCAGAGGTAAAACTCTTCCCCGACCTCCAAACTCCTCCTATGTCTGCCCAGATGCCGTAACAATAGAGACAGAAGTCTAGTCCCAGATTAAGAAAGAAAGGCACCAAACGGCTCACGTAAACTTATTTACGCTATGGTGCAAATGACTAATACTCTTAACGTTGCCCAGAAACTGGCTCTGGCAGGAGCAATTACAGCAAACTGACTAGTCACATTAGGAAAGAAGGATCCAAGGGGGAGCAGGCTTGGGGCGTGGAAGACAACCCTGCCTGGTCTTCAGAACGTTCTGTGCTTGCTCCTCACCCGCTAGCTGAGAAGGGACCCAGATAGGGGCCCCCACTCCCAGACGAGGTGGAGCATGTCAGTTGTGAATTCCACCCTGACCAGGAAAGCACGTTGGCAAGGACGGTTCAGATGGGCCGAAAGCAGAAAGCCTTTCTGGAAAAGTCCATCGCCTCGGTCTGGTTGAGCACAGCCACTAGCGTCTATGTAGTTGCCACCCCTGGAAAGGAGGGCACTTGGCTGGTACCTGGGGCTCCGAAGGCCCGGCGGTCCTGCTGGCTCCACACAAAAGGGTCGGGGAGCAGGCTGCCCTCAGCAGAGCTTCGAGAGGGTGCCGTCACAGCACTAATGAACAAAGCCTCACGAGGCGGCCCAACCCCTCAGACCTAATTAAAGTGTTGACCAACTGCAGGCCTGGGTCACCTTCCCCAAACACTCCTTCTCGCTTGCACTCTTCTTTCTTAAAGGGAAGGGGGACTTGAGAGTTGCCCATCGCTGTCTGAACTTTCTCTTGGCCCTCGCGCTCCCACCGACGACAGCCATCCTGGGTTTCTTGGTCATGCCTCCGGGACACACCCAAAACTGGCCCCCCCGTCCCCGTCCACTGGCCCAGGAAGGCAGGACGGAGAGACCCGTGGGTGTGAGGTGTTGCCTCTGGGCCTGGGGAAACCGAACCATCTCTTTCAGGAAGGTGGAAGGCAGGCCGCTCTGGTAGGAGCCTCACCCCCATACCTGGGGCGGCAGGGCGGAGGCCTTGTCACCGGAGAGCCCAGAGGAAATGCCCGGGAGGTGGTGACGGCACGTGGGAAGCTCTGGGCAGCCTCTGGAACAGCTGCACGAACATGAGACACCATCTGGGGCATCTGTGGATTCCTGCCCCCGGACAGCACTAACCCCGCGCACATGGAGAACGTCACAGAGCTCCAAGATCCTATGCTCAGGGCGGGGACAATCCTGACCAGAGTGTCAAGGGGGCGAGCACAGCCAATGACGAATCACGAACGGAATCTCTGCCAGAACATACTGTGCCAAAAAACACAGCCTTGAAGAAGCCAACTGTAACCCGTACGTGTTAACAAACCGCCTCCCGGGCGGTTTGTTGGGCACCACTGGTAAGAGGCGGGCCTGACCCAGGAGCGGGGGCCGCAGCCGTGAACAAGGCCAGTGGGCGCTGGCCTTCCAGGAACCCCCGTCCAGAGGGGCAAAGCTCCTCCTAAGCTTATAGACCAAAAAGAGGTCGCTGGAGGCCTGAGAAGTTCTTCGATGAACAGAACACGTGAGACCCCGGGTTCTACGCTGCTCGGGATCCTAAGCCACCACTGCCTTTCTTCCACGTTTGTGGCCATTCGCCCGTACGGTCATTTCTCGTTTAATCTGTTTTCTCCATGAGTCCGTAAGCTCCACTGCTACTCACCATCTCTCCAGCACAGAGTGCAGTCCTGACCCCTAGAGAGCCCTCAATACCTTACTTGGGGAATGGATGAACCAGTTAGACAAAACCGGACCCGTAGTCTCTTACTCCGAAGATCTAACTAAACTTTAGGCGTAGAAAGGCACCAACATGTAAATGATGAGAATTATCCTTCCATGGCGGGAAAACGTGGGCAAATTTTCAAAACATTCGATTTCTCTGATCATTCTCAAGTTTCCTTTACTGGACATAAATTACTTGTGTAATTTGTAATTATAGACATTATACCGTCATTACTGTGGAAATATTACAGCATTACTATCCCAAGAAGAAAGGGAATAACGTAATTTAGGGACTGGCTGGATAAAGCGTGCCCCACAGCTCCGGCCTGAGGCAGCCTTATCCAGAAGCCTCCTTCACTCTATCTGGTCAAGGATAGCCACGGCCGTTACAGCCACCTCCCCGACTCACCCAGCCCACGCAAGGCCCTCTCCTGTCTGCATCCCTGGGACTTTGATCTGGAACCGTCAACCGGAACACTCCCAGGGTAGAGGGGAAGTATGGATGGGTCTGAGCACAGCCGTGTTTGGATGACAAGTGGAACATCCGGGTGCACACGGGCTCGGGGGTGGGGCTATGCTGGCAGACAGGAAGGGCAAGCAAGACCCAGGATGGCTCTGAGGCTGGGGCTTGGCGCTGGGCAAGAAAACCATCTTCTCTTTTACCAATTGTAGCGGAGGCTTGCCAGTTTGAACCTTATTCAGATTTTGGAATCGGACTAGTCAATGTGAAATTTCCATTCCCTAACGTGCAACGGATTATGCGATAAAGATCATTCCCCAGTTGGTGATACCGTGCTATGTTTAGCTCACCAAACTCTTTTCAGGCAATTTTAGCAAATCTGTGTGTCCTGGGGAAGGTATTTGACCTTTTCCTACCTTGTGTGTGGCGTTTGTGGTTTTTTACTTTTTCCTGGTTTTTTTGTTTGTTTGGACTTTTTTGCCCCGTGTGCAGTGTGGGGAGGTTACCCTTTACCTTCCTCAAGGAGGACGTAGGGGAGGAGAAGAGCAGACGTTCCCAGTGGCTAACTTTGGTTGAGGCTTCCAAGTGCCCCTCCCTGCTCTTGACCAAGGCTGCAGACGGCCCTGGAAGAAGCCCAAGGGGCTGCAGGTTCAGCTTGAGGAAATTCCTTCTGGCTCCTTGTGAAACCACCACGTCTGGTTCAGCTGTCCAGCCCACCCCGGTCCTCCTACGGGGATTCTCCTCCTGGCCTATCCCCCTGCAGACCAACAGCTTGCTTGGGTTGCTTTTTCAGCTCGGGTTTTTCTTCTGGATCCCACAGGCTCAGTTTTCTGCCCCAGGTCAAGGATGCAGTACCCCAGGCTCCTGAGGTGGTTAGCCAGACCTGCCCGTGGGGCCCAGAACAGCTGCAGGGTGACGTACTATAACCAGACCACAGATCCCCTCAGAACCACACTGATGTACATGTCCTCATCCCTGGAAACAGGATCTGGCCAAACTAGAAACAGGCGCTCAGTGTCTTTCAAATGCCACAAAGGCCTTTGTGAATGTGGAAGACCATCGGTGGTCACGAAAACCATCAGGCTGACCGGCCGCAACATGTGGAAAAGGGGGAAATGCCCCCCTGCCCCACGGAGCTCCGCTCAACCACCCTAATCTCATAAAAGCCATGAGCCCACGTGCTCTGAGGCTGAAGCTCTTATTACAGGGACATTACGGTGACAAACAATATGTCTACAAGCAGCAAGAGGATAATATAGACCCAAGGAAACATTTCAGTACCCACACTACTGATCCATTTAGTTGCTCAGAGGCCCTTCTACCAATCAAGAGCTTTAAAAACAAAAACAAGCAAAAATCTCCAAGCTGACAATGAGATCACAAATAGAGAGTCTTGCTTATCTCTGGAGCAACACAATGACTTTGAGGCCCAGGTGAGCAGATGCTGACCAGCTGGACCCCCCTCATCTCTGCTCACGGGAGGCCTCTGGCTGGTCACAAGGCACCAGTTATTGACCCTCACCTGCTGTGTGTTCTGAGGCTGCTCCAGGGAATGTGGCCCCAGACACTGAGTTCCTATCAGTGATTTTCACTATGAGACCACAGCTAGACAACACGTTTCCTCTGCCTCGTGGTTAAGGACATTCCAGTCTGGAGTCACCCAAGTTGTCCTTGGAATCACCCGAAAACACAGGTTACCCATCAGCCAAACCTCTCCCCTCCAGGGAAGGGAGGGACTGCCATTTCTTGAGTGCCTACTATGCGTTCTGGAGGCAGCAGCCCACAGCCTCGGTGACCAGCACAGGTCAAAGTCACCAGATGTTCTGATCTTGTCTCTTTTGGGTAGTTTCTCTCATCGCAAACATCGGGGGGGGGGGGCGGGAAGGGGTCTTCCTCCCCCCAAAGGACTAGTGTGGTTTAAAGTGTGGCTCTTGGGGCGCCTGGATGGCGCAGTCGGTTAAGCGTCCGACTTCAGCCAGGTCACGATCTCGCGGTCCGTGATTTCGAGCCCCGCGTCGGGCTCTGGGCTGATGGCTCGGAGCCTGGAGCCTGTTTCTGATTCTGTGTCTCCCTCTCTCTCTGCCCCTCCCCCGTTCATGTGCTGTCTCTCTCTGTCCCAAAAATAAATAAACATTGAAAAAAAATTTTTAAAAAAATAAAAAAATAAAAAATAAAAAAAATAATTAATAAAGTGTGGCTCTTGATCTCCTGCTTTTGCCCCAAAACCAGGCACACGGAGCAAAGACCATCCAAGGAATAGCCAGAGGACTGACATTAAAACAACTACAAAACTAACTGAAGTAAACTATTAGTTGTAGATTCTAACAGGCGAGCCAATGTTCACTATACAATCCTTTCAATGATTATGCTTCACTATTTTCCTAATAAAATACCAAAAACAACTTAAAAACGAAAGGAAGCACAACCCAGAGATGAACACTTGTAAGAGAAGCAGAAAACCTGTTTCCTAAAGCAAAGAGGCTTCTCAGATCCCTTTAATCAAAGAAGGCCGAGTCCCATCACTGAGACAATTAACTTTGGCTTCCAGGGTGATAAGAACAATGGCCCACAACTGGTACAGGGAATTCAGTAATTTATGAATAGCAGCTGTCACAGAAGGGAAAGTCCAGTGGAGCCCACTTGATATGGGCACACTTTGGAAGGTGGGAGCCACTGAAAGCGGAAAACCTCAGCGAGACCGCTCTTTATTAGCACCAACACGCAGGGGAAGCCGCATTAGGCAGATGGCAGGGGAGTAAAGCTTGCTACAGAGACCACAAGGCTTGCAGGGGCAGGAGGGCAGTGAGCTGATTACAGCCTGATCCTCTGCCCTCAAAGAGCCCCTGACCCATTTCTCTGTGGGAAAGGAAACTGCCGTGGTAAAGACAAGCAGAGGGGCAGAGGCTGTGGCCAACACAAGCAGCTTCAGTAAATGCTCTTTTTTTTTTCTGGAGGGGGCAGCCAGTGGGAGTTGTGAAGAGTGACAAGGGGCATCAGAAGATACATGTGCACAGAACAGGGAGACGTGTGGTTAATGTGTCAACCACACACACATGCTTTCCTTACACAAAAATAAAATCCAGGCCTCCCCCTAGAACATCCCCCAGCCGAGGTTCCGAATAGCATGGACTCTTTAGCGCAAGTCCCAAGCAGCCACACCACAGACAATCCCAAATCCACAGGTGTTTCAGGAAAGATCACGGGGTGGGGGGCGGGGGGGGGTACTATTTTGAGCCCCTGCACCTGAACATAAGGTAAAGAGAACGGGCCGTGGCCCGAAGATGGCCCGGGATGAACAAACTGTCCCCTTACGGGAGGGAGGGAGAAACAAGGTCTGGGCTATCCCCGCCCGGCTGAGCCCGGAACTTCGCTTCTTATAGTCAGTGGCCTCTCGGACAATCCTGGCAGAAACTCCACGACCTGTCCTCCTGTGCCTAAATGATCCAAGGGCTGTTCTGAGACTCCTATATGGTGGGCTCCTTTTCGGGGGTCCTGGAACCGGTGTTTGGGGATCTGTCTTTCCAACTGACCACCAGAGGCAGCCAGGGTTCCAGGGTCAGTTTCAGCAGCGGACCGAGAGGTGCCTCCCCGGCCCTCTGGCCAAGGGCAAGGGCTCGGACCGGGTCTGGGGGAGACCCGGGATGGGCGGGGACGGTGAGGGCAACAGGTGACAAGCCGCGTCGGGAGGGAAGTTCTCCGCTCCGAGGCCGACAGCGGCCCAGGCGCCCCCGAGGTCCGGCCGGCCCCCCGCGGCACTTACGCGCTCGTGGGTCCACTGTTTGGCAGAAGCGAAACTTTCTGGGGCCCAGCGGAAGAGTGCGGTAGCGCGGCGCAGCCCGCCATGATACGCAGAGCCGCCGCAGGCGGGCGCGGACTACGACTCCCGGCACGCTCCGCAGGCCAACGCCTACAAGTCCCGTCGGACCCCACGGCAGAGGGGCGTGGACTAGGACTCCCGGCTCGCGGGGCGCGCTGAGGTTTGCGTCTCCTGGCGCCGCTGTGCCACCCGCCCTGGGCTAAGCCTCTCAGTCCCCGCAGGCTCGGTGTGTCCCCGAGTCATCGGTGTGGCACCTTGAAAGCAGCGCCGTCACCGTGTGGCTTTTGAGAACTTGCAGTGTGGCTAGTTTGAGCTGAACAGTACACGGGCTGTAAGTGCAAAATACACCTGACTTCCAGAGACTTCGTATGAAAACAATACCGTGAAGTAGCTTCTTACTACTTTTATACTGATTGCATGTTGAAAAGATAATACTTTTGGTAGGTTGGGCGGGCTAAATGAAAAAGCATGTGTCGCTGGGCTTCCCGGATCCCCCTCACTTCTAAACCCAGGGACCTATTTGAACTCAGTGCTCAAAAACTATGTGTTAATGAATGAACTACCACTCCTGACTTCTGCCCCGCTCTCGGCCCGATTTCTATTTGTAAGTTCTATTCTCTGTTTCTAAGTTGCAAGGCATTCTGAGGCTGGACTCAGGAGAGTGCATGCATTCATGATGTCTACTATGGATCCAAGGCAGGAGAGCAACCGCACCCGGGGTACTTCAGCCTGTGATGGAAGCCTGGGCTCTGCCATTCCTTAGTCCTGGCTGCAGCATCCTTTCCTCTGCCCTAGCTCCCGCCGTTTAATCGAGAAACACCGTTTTACCTCGCAGGACTTAGCTGCTGGTGTCCAGCCAAGCGCCACGGCCCCAGCCATTGGCTGGGTGGGATAATACGGGAAAGGAAATAGATTTCCTACTTCAGGTTGGGGTATGGCACGTCATCAGCCATCTTTTATAAATTAAGGAGGGACAGACAAACCAGTGATGAGATGGATGGAACAGTCAATCCGTGGGGGGTGTGGGGAAGTGATTTCCTTTCTTCCTGTTAAAAACTGTGAAAGGAAGAGGGAACAGGGGGACGGTGGCAAAGGGAAAATCGTTGTGCCAACCACAGTCTGAATGGTTTTGTGACATACTGAGGGTGGGAGAGATTTTTAATGTCGGATTTTAGTGCCACTTTCTCAGGACTGTGAGCTCACATCCTCAGGACTGTGACCCCACGTGACTGGGGCTGTGGCCCCGCATGTTGAGAGCTATGGCCCCAGTGAATGGGTCATGACCCCATGTGCCAGAAGCCTTGCCCCCATGTCCCTGGGGTCATGACCTTACAGGCTCGCAGCCATGCCCCTACTTGATCAGGACTGTGAGCTCACGTCCTCAGGGCTGTGACACCTTGTGCTCAGGTGCATCACCCTGTGTCCTCTGAGCTGTGGCCCACTGCACTCCTTGGAGCTATGACCTCTTGCCTCAGGCAGCGATCCCACGTGTTCGGGGCTATGAATGTTAGAGTGGACCTCTCTGAGCTCTGATGCCCTCCTTGGTCTAAGTGGGAAACAGAAATGTCACAGGGTGGCTGTGAGATGTGCACATATATGGGCCTGGCACAGAGCAGATCTCAGTACAAAGTCAGTTTCCAGTCTCCTGTGGGTGTCTTCAGTCAGGAGTCGTGTTCTGTGTGGTCAAGGTAGACACTAAAAGCCCATGAGGGGCTCTGAGATGCACTGGGATTCCCTTCACACCCACTGAAATGGCGCCCCGTGTTGGTCTGCTCATGCTGCCGTAACAAAGTCCCACCAGCTAGGTGGCTTAAACAGGTCTCCAGGCTAGAAGTCTACGATCAGGGTGTCTGCTGTGTTGGCTCCTTCTGTGGCTGTGAGGGAACACCCATCCCATGCCTTTCTCTTAACTTCTGGTGGTTGCTGGCAATCTCTGGTGTTCTTGACTTGTGATAGCGTAAGTCCAGCCTTCACCTGGCATTCTCCCTTGGTCTGGGTCTCTGTCCAAATTTCCCGTTTTTATAGGGACACCGGTCATATTGGATTACAGGCCTGCCCTCACCCCTGTGACCTCATTTTAACTAATTACATATGCAGTGACCCTCTTTCCAGACAAGGTCACATTCAGAGGTACCGGGAATTAGGACATGAACACAAGAGTTTCTTGGGGAGTAGGAGGAGGACACAGTTCAACCGATAACGTGCACGAAGCTACAGATTTGTATCCCCCGAAGAACGTCATGGAAATGCAACTCATGAAATTATAGACTCATAGACTTCATTTCTTAATCACGGGGAGGGATCTTAGAGTTTAAACCTCTCCAGTTGAGTTGAATAGATAAGGAGAGGAAGTGGCTTGCTAAGGATCCAGTCAGAACGGGGGATGTGATTTCCTATTGAGGCCAATATTTGTGGGTTTCCTCTAACTTTTAAATAAACAAGATGCTTTGAGGGGCCCCTGGGTGGCTCAGTTGGTTAAGCGTCCGACTTCGGCTCAGGTCATGATCTCGTGACTTGTGGGTTCGAGCCCCACGTCGGGCTCTGTGCTGACAGCTCGGAGCCTGGAGCTCGCTTCGGATTCTATGTCTCCCTCTCCTCTCTGCCCCTCCCCTGCTCACACTGTGTCTATGTGTCAAAAATAAATAAACGTTGAAAAAAATTAAATAAACAAGATGCTTTGAAAAATTAGTAATGTTCAGTGTTGTTGTTGTTGTTTTAACTCACATTATCCTTATTTTTGGAAGAAAACCAGAGGCAGATTGTTGAACCAATTGTAACCAAAGTGGGGGGACAGATACAAGTGGGTACTTCCTTCCCCAAACTCCCATAGTTCATTGCAAGGTGCCTTGGAATAATAGTTTTAATGACACGTTTAAGGTGACGTGTTTAAGGCGTGCATTCCCAGTTGTGTGGACAATCGAGTCATATACTTTTCTCTGAGTCAAGGTTAAGTCATCTGGAAAAAGGACCACCAATTCCTTGGGACTAGAGTAATCCTATAGAAATCTTTCTCCAAATAAGAATGACCAGAGGCTGACCAACTTGAGAGTGGTGCTAATCCTTCTTTGCAGTCTTACGCCCCCTAACATGGGCTTCCCTCTGCCTTCACACAGAGCAGGCCTGTACACACGTGGCCAGGAACATCTTGCAGGTCCACATGCCCCCTCTTATCCCCGGGCCCACCTCTAATCCTTGTAACCACCCAGTTCTCCATGCCCATCCATTGCCCATATCTTCTCTCTAACCATGAGTGATGCTCACCTCTGATTTTCTGAAATGGTCAAAGTCAAGGAACCAGGCTTCCATTGTCCTCCTTTGGGCCCTCTGGCCACACTTTCTCTTGTCGAGGAGCTGGGAGTGTGTGTGTAGCAGGGCGGGGGTGGGGTGGGGTGCGGGGGCAGTTACAACCACCCACACCTAAAATCTGGGCTGGCCCCAAAGTGGAGAGCATAGTTCAGGATAATCCTTCTTCCCCTTCCCAAACTTCCCCCAAACCTGCAAAGTATCTCCCACCAAGTTTTCAGGATGCCCCAAACTCCCGGCAGGAAGCATAGCATTCCTTCTGATTAGAGGGCTGATCTCTGAAAAGTCCTTGTTCCAACACAGTGGGTCATGAAATCGGGGGGGAAAAAACCTTGGACTTGAAGACAGCCCAGGGGAGAGACAGGGACAGAAAACTCGAGAGCCACAGAGCACTCGAGACACATTGGCCTCCCGGATAATTTTGCCTAAGGCCTAAATGGAGCAAATTTCCCACCATCCTGACCCACACAAGGCTTGTTCCACACTCTATGCCCCATCCTCTTCCTGTATCCCTCCCTTCACCCTGAATCCTAACCCAGATCCCTCTCAAGCAGAGGACTTTTAGGAATCTTATATAAAGACCTAGGTAGAAATGAGAGGAACACAGCCAGGGATGAGTCCATACACGCTACTCTTTTATTTGTGCATATGATACAATGATGCTTTCTGTCTTTATGAGATGATTACAGTCGTAATTCCTATTTGGGGCTGAATCACTGGCAAAGCAAGTACTTTTACACACATGATCTCATGTGTATCTTCATTGTGTGAATAGAGTCTGTCTTTGTGTTTTTGGCATTTATACAGTTTTACAGATGAGGACGCGGAGAGTCTCGGAGGCCCATGGTCACAGTGATTCAGTAAAGGACCTTAGATTTGGGGTTTGGGTCCAAGGCTCACATCCCAAGGGCCTTCTCAGACAATCTACTTTGGGATCTGTTCTCCTGGTTTTTCCAGACTCATGGGCCTCTTTGTCCCGTCACAGGGCGGCTTTACAAATGAAAGCTGTCAGGAGTTCAGCAAACCAGGCGATGTGTGGGCTGATGGGCCATAGGGAAGAGTCATGGGACGCCATTGGGCAGTGCCTGGTGTTGACCAGAAGGTATAATGTAAGCAAGTGTGGAAAGAAAAAACAGAAGTAGGAAAAAGCCAGAAAGATGCTCTCCTATTCACTTACTCAACCAACCACAAACATTGCCGGGCGTTGAGGGAGGTTCTAGATCGGCCACACGTGGCTTCTGCCCTTGAGGAACTTCCATTCTGGCTGGGGTCATCTGAGGTCTGGGGCTGCCCTGGGCTTGGAGTTCCTATTCAGAGACCAGCAAGGCTCCTCCCTTCCGGGTTTTGTCCAAGAGAGTGGGGTGGTGGGAATGCTGTGAAGACATCTTCCCTAGGAACTACCGTGGATTTTTTGTGTTCCCGGAGCAGCAGAAGGTCCGCAGCCCTGTGTCCAGGGCAACTTTTATTGACTCTCGTGGGACAGGCCCACAAGAGTGCAGCTGTGGTTCAGTGGGCAGAGGGAGGGGACAGCAGGAGGTTGTGGCCAACAGAGTGTGCGGTCAAGGTGGCCACTAGTGTGCAGTGCTCTGGCTGATTTTTTTTCAGCAGTGTTGCCCATAGGCTCCTTTTCTGATAGGGCGTCTTCCCATCACGTCTCTGTTTCTCTGCGCCTCTTGCCTCGGTTTCCCAAGGAACTAAATTAAGAGAAGACGCTCTACTCTCTACCCTTGGAGATGACGAACCATCACGAGAAACGTAAGGACATGGACACGACTGCGTTTAGTGAAGTGCTCTCAGGGGTACGGCTGAATGCGTCGGAGGAAATGCTTAGACGAACATCTTTGGAGGTGAAGGGATGGGATGGGTGAGGAGCAAACGAGGCGAGCGTCTGTGGTGACGACCCCCCTCCCAACCTGCCTTCCAGGAAGAGTGGCGTTAAGACCGCACTGCGTTGGTTGGGGGGGTTGCGAGCTGGAATCGTCTCCCCTTCTCCCAGGGCTCAGCCTGCCCTCTGAATAAAAGTCAAACAACACCTTAATAATACTAGTTTGAAGGGGGTGCTGAATGACTACCCCGATCAGAAGCCCGAAGGCTTAACTCTGAGCCACGACTACCTCATTACCTCTTTCCTTTTGCTGTTTCTTCTGTCCGTGGTGAGTGATGTCCCCACCTATTGGCTGGCAAGTCCATGAGAGCTTTATCCCTTCATGAGGGCCCGAGACTCAATGCGTTTGGTAACTGTGCAGAGGCGGGCTGCTGGTGAGACGGTCTGGCCCCTGCCTGACCGGACGGCTGTGCCGGCTGGTTTTGGAGGGGTTGGCTCCGCTCAGTCCTCAGTGACTGCCGGCTGAGACCGTCTGCAGGGCCAACGTGAGCACATCCTAAAATAAGCATAGTCAGAGTGCAATCTGGATGCTGAAAACCTGCAGCTAGATGGGAGACGTGTTGCATATCATAGCTCCAGCTTCTTTCACGTGAGGTGGCCCCTGCATATTCGGCCCATGATTCTTTGGGGGAAGGAACGAATGGACTAAGTGCCACCTTCTGCATGAAGCATTTGCTTGGAGGATATAAAGATGATGAGATACCACTGCCTCCCTCCGAATGCCAAGAGCCCAGCTCCAAAGGTCCAGATAAGTAAACACCCACCTTGGCCAAGGCACCCAGGGTGAAGGTTCCTGCAACACCTCCTGCTCTCAGGATGGATGTTGAGCTGACCCTTCAGATTCATCACTGTCACCAGGAATGTTCTCCACCTGCCTGGTGGGTGGCACCCGCCTTCCCTGGCCACGCCCGTTCCAAACCTGAGTCATCTTTGAGTCTTGCGCTTCCCCTCCCTCCACCCCCACGGCCCAGTCCTGCTGACTCTGCCCTTCCCCCATTCCCTCAGAGTTGTTCTTGCCCACGGTGGCTGCGTGTCCGTGGTTCCACCCCCAGATGACCTGGCTTCCTCAGCATCCTTCTGCGGTGCCTCTCTTTCCCCACCCAGTGTGCTCTGAATGGACCCCGGGGCGCTTCAAGACCCTCAGCGGCTCCTCATCTCTTGCAGATAGAGCCCCAACACCTCAGGAAGTCTTTCCGGGCCCCTGCAAGTTGGCACCAAGGAACTTTCCCAAACTTCCTGCGGGCAGGAACCTGGTCTTCCGACCTGCTAGGCATGGGCCCTGGTGTTCCATCACTGTGTATGAGTGGGAGCAAAGAATGACAGGTGTCACTATTCTTCCAATGTATGTATTTTGGGGGGCACGCCTGGGGGGCACGTGCCTCTTGCCCCAGGAGGCTAGTTTACAGATATTAACCTTTCTTCCCTAGTCTACACTCTCAGAGCACCACGCTTATTCGTCTCTGTGGCAATGGCTGTCACGTGACCTTGCTTTTTGGTTAGCAGCACACATGCCTGCCTCCTACACTGTCCCATAGCTTCACATCCCCAGGACGTACATGAAAGCCACCTTCTAACCTTTCCATACAACAAACCTGGTCCCGATCTGTAAACCTGATTTAGTTCGGGAGCGGGGCCTTTGGAAAAGCTCCCCAGGTGATTCGGACGTGCACCCCAGTTAGGTACATTCGGCTGTAACTCCTTGAATTCCAGAGTCTTCCACAGTCCCCACAGTGGGACTTTGCACACGGGAAGCACGGAATATATGCTTGTTGAATAAAGTAGCTACTAATAACAGCCCTCGGCTGGAGCTTAGAGAGCATGTGAAGCCTTCTCCTCTTCACCTCCGGCTACAGGTTCCATGACGTATTTGCACCTGGGTGGCCAGGCTTGGAGGCGTTTTACTTGGCTGGGGAAGACTGAAGGTCCAATTTTAAGAATTAGGCCAGTAGCACCTGCTGGAAAGGACTGAGTCTCGGACCTTCATGAAGTCTTGGAAGATCCTCCTTTCTGGGACTCCTTCCAAGTCTCAGAGCCTTCTGAACAAAGCGATGTCTAAGCCAATGAATTAATAAAGGCAAGAGTGATGAAGTCAGAATTCAAGGCTTGTTTTTGTGGATGGCAGTATAACATTTCCAGCTGGGAGCCACTTTCTGCAGAAGGGGCGACAAGTGGGACCTGCTGGTGGAAAGGTACTGCTTTGGCCCCCAGCCCCATGGCCTTGGCATTCCCCACGGTGCCCTCCACAGTGCTCCTTCCTGCACCACCGAACTCCCTTTCAAAAGAAGGAGGCGCCCTCATAGTTGAAGGTGCCCAGGGTGTGAGGGGGGATGCTGGACGCCTGCTGCCGACAGAGCCAGAAGTGCCGGAGCAGACTTTTGAGATGCCTGCGGAACTTGACCCCGACAAAGACGTAGAGCACCGGGTTGAAGCAGCAGTGGGAGAAGGCGACGTTGCGGCAGATGAGCAAGGCGTAATCCAGCTGCTGGATGAACTCGCAGCTCTGGATGACCCTGAGTTTCAGCAGTGTCTGTAGAAACAGGATCAGGTTGTAGGGAGCCCAGCTGAGGAAGTACACCACCACGATGGTGAAGATGAGCCGGACCGTCCGGTGGTGCCGTTTGGACCGCGAGCGGAACAGGGTCCTGAGAATCTCCACGTAGCAGAACAGGATGATCCCGACGGAGAGCAGGAAGATGATGTTGTGCTGGTAGACCGAGGCTATGAACCATCTGACTTCCGAATAGTTGCAGCCCGAAGGAAACACCTTGTGGAAGATGGCATCGATGATTGAGGACAGGATGCTGGTCGCCCACACGGCCGCGGTCACCAGCACGCGGCACTGGAGGGTGTGGACGCGCATGGACGAGAGGGGCCTCACCACCGACATGTAGCGGTGGACAGTCATGATGGTCAAGAAGAAGATGCTGCTGTAGAGGCTGATGGAGAAGATCATGTTGAGGAGCTTGCAGAGGAAGTCCCCCAGCACCCAGCCCCAGTGGTACCCCAGGATCCACACCGGCAGCAAGAAGGAGAAGGCCATGTCTGAGAGGCACAGGTTGAGGATAAAGACGTTGGTGAGGGACTCCAGGCTCTCGAACTTCACCAGGACCCACAACACCAGGCTGTTGCCCACCAGGCTGAGGAGAAACACCAGGAAGTACAGGATTGTGGTGCTGAGGGTGGCAAAGGCGAAGTTCTTGCTCTCACACAGAAAGCTCTGATCGTCATAGTCAAAAGGAGTGGTGGACTCTGGGATGCCTGAGGGCTCCATCTAGACATGGAGAGCATCTGAAATGAAAGAGATGAGGAGTTTCAAGCCACATGGTTAGGCTAGGATCGATAGGACCCACGTTATAAAAAAGTGTGGTCCAGGGGCGCCTGGGTGGCTCAGTCAGTTGAGCATCTGACTTCAGCTCAGGTCATGATCTCACGGTCCATGAGTTCGAGCCCCGCATCGGGCTCTGAGCTGACAGCTCAGAGCCTGGAGCCTGCTTCAGATTCTGTGTCTCCCTCTCTCTCTGCTCCTCCCCCCCTCATGCTCTGTCTCTCTCTCTCTCTCTCTCTCAAAAATAAATAAAACATAAAAAAGAAAAAGTGTGGTCCATGGTCCAGCCGCCCATCATGAACTATTTGTAATGAGACTAAGAACTTTTGCCGAAACATGAAGCCACTAAGCAAACTGTATAATTTGGTGGGCATTTTTTTTTTCAGCCAGGCTCTCTTGATGGGGGAAGTGGTGCATTCATTCACGTTCATTTACTCTGTCACAAGCCCACTTTCTCTTGAAGCCTGGCATTGGAGTAGCACTAAGCTAGACCAGTCTCCCAGTAGGTGTGTATGAGAAACAGCAGCAGAACCAGATTCAAAGAACTGAGGTCAAATTTGGGCCCCATTACTGTATTTCTGGGCAAGCTATCTAACCTTCCTGACCCTAAGGTCCTCATCTATAAAACAGGGCTAAGGATCCCCACATTGTTCCTTCGTCTATTTACCAAGTGTCTAAGTGAGCATTGACTCTGCCTACCTGCCTTCCTCACTCTGTCTCTCCCCCTATCTCTCCCTCCCTCCCTCCCTCCATCCCTCCCTCCCTCCCTCTCTCTTTTTTCTTTCTTTCTTTCTTTCTTTCTTTCTTTCTTTCTTTCTTCCCCCTCCTCTCCTTCCTTCCATAAATCCTGACGGCAGGATTGTTTCAGGAAGCTTGCTTCTCTTGGAACAGGTCCAAAAAGAAAGGAGCAAACATCTCCCATGTGAACTCAGGTAGGAAATAATCTCAAGACTCCGATGAACACTGAGACTCTGGGAGACCAAATCGTCACTAACACAGATGTTCTATGGAAGAAAGTATATGCAGAGTGACCTCTGAGGACCAAAGGAGCCATGAGGCAAAAAAAAAAAAAAAAGCTGACTGGTCCAATTTGCCAAGAAATGGTTTAGTAAAGGATCTTATGGACAGAAGTCTGTCTTGGATGGCTGCGAGTCGAGTAGATCTCTGCACCCCGCCTCCCATAAGACCTGATCTTATAGCCCTAGAGGATGGGGAGTACATCCTGGGAGACTCTCAGGAGGAAATGTTTGAGAGTAGCTGTGTGTCATAGTCTTGTCTCCAGAGCAGGTCAAGGCCGCTATGCCCCAAGTGTATTCTTACGAGTTCTTTATCATGCCCATGGTTGGACAAAAAAGAAAGAATGGTGGTGGTGGTGGTGGTGTGTGTGGGGGGGGGGGGGGCGGGGGGGGACTGTGCTCAAGAAGGCTCCAGGTCACAGAGTGGTCACCATGGTGGGTTTGTCCAAGATGGCGTCAGGCCGGTTGACGCGGAGGATTAACTCCCAGAGCAGAAAGCCGCCTCACGCGGGAGTCTGGTTTACAGAACTTCCTACAGAGGCAAGCAAGCGGAAGCAACCTAAGTATCCGGTCGGAGGGAAGTCGCTAAGAAACCCGCACGGAGTCACATCGATTCAATCCTCGGCGCTAGTGGGGTTTTGGAAACGGGGAGACTAGAAGGCCGAGGAGAGGACAGGGAACGTGACGGAAGAGCCAGAACTCTCGTTGAAAGAGGTGAGTGAAGCTTTGGGGAGGAAGACGGGAGACTGGGCGAAGCGGCTGCCTGCACCACGTAGGGGCCCCCTCGTCACCTACTAGGTGCCAGGCACCGCGCTGGCACAGGCTACTCCTCTGCTCCCTCCATGCCGTGACTGTCTGCAAGGCCGTCAGAGACACTGAGGCTCCGACTGGTGAAATGGCCTTCCCAGTGTTAATAGAGCCAGGGAGCAGGGAGGAGGGCCAAGCCGGGAGCCAGACCTAGGCTCTCCTGCCTTGTATTTGGAGAAGGAGAATTGGAAAGGTAGCCGGAGTGTCTCACTTACCTAGTTAGGGGCGGGAGGAATAACAAAGGGGGTCTCCAACGTGTCCTATTTTTAATACTGTTTTCTTACGGATTTTAAGAGCACTCCTTAGTCTTGTCAACCCGTTGGGCCTTTTCTTTTTCGCCTTTGCTTTAAAGTTTATTTATTTAGGGGGGCCTGGGTGACTCAGTGGGTTGATTGTCTGACGCCAGCTCAGGTCACGATCTCGTGGGTTGTGAGTTTGAGCCCCACGTCAGTCTCCGTGCTGACAGCTCAGAGCCCGCTTCGGATCCTGTGTCCCCCCTTCTCTCTGCCCCTTCCCAGCTTGCGCTCTCTGACAAATAAATAAACACTAAAAGTAGAAAAATAAAGGTTATTTATTTTGAGAGAGAGAGAGAGAGAGAGAAAGAGAGAGACGGAGAGAGAGAATCCCAAGCAGGCTTCACCCTGTCAGTGCAGAGCCCGATGCAGGGCTCACTCTCACAAACGGTGAGATCATGGCCTGGACCGAAATCGAGAGTTGGAAGCATAACCCACAGAGCCACCCAGGCGCCCCAACCCGCTGTGCTTTTTAGCTTTTCATTCTGTCCGGGTCTTTTCATTTTTTTGACATTTAGAAAGTAGGTGCTTACATCTGATTCAATACAACAGTACCTGATGGCCTGTGACGTAGGGCAGGCCCTGTGACAGATGCTGGATTGTTGGGTGAAAACACGACTAATAAATAGTCTCTGTCTGCAAGAGGCTTGTAGTTCAGAATGACATCAGAAATCGTACAAAAGTCTGGGACCTCCTGTCGTGTGACTAGTTGGACGTGCAGGTAGTTTGGGACAGGAGCCTTGTACGCACCCCTTACGTCGTATAGGTGATCCCCAAGTCTGCTGCTTGGCTCTTGTCTTCCCCTGACCCAGACCCTGTGGAGGCCGACCCATCTTCTTAACATCAGCGCCCCAGCTGCGTGGTTGGAAATTTCTCAAAATGAAATGGCTTCTCCTGACAAAGGAGGTAGGTACCTTGTCCCTCTTTTAATTTAGTAAAAAACAAGTGGCTTTACACACTCTCGGTGTTGTCACATCTCTTGTGACCACCGAAGAAAGCACCGGAGAGATGGGGTGGCTTCCTGCGCTGATGATTTGTGTGGAATCACCGAAGCAGACTAGTCACACGTCTCTCCTTGTAGTGGAGTTCACATTTTCCGCTCAACTCTCCAGAATAAAAGAAGTCCTCGGGCTGGTCTGGGATGACAGGAAGCCAGTGACCAAAGTACTCAATGTCGCTATCTCCCGCCTCGCCTAGTCTTTTCCTGCTCTGTGGTCCTGAGTGGTGCAGCTTGAGTGGGTTGGTAAGAGAACTTTCCAGTTCCTGTTCTGCCAGGTTACCAAGTACTGAATTATTTACTATGGTGAAGATAACACTAAGTGGGTTTCACTTCTCAGTAAAGGCTAAGTAAGCTCCGGTGAACTATGTACAAACCCTGGAACAAAAATGAAAAGCGAACCCAGAAACCTTCCTGTGGGCACTGCTGAGCTACCAAAACATGGTAAACATCGGAAGGGACTGGGCATCTGAAAAAGGAGAACGGCTGAATGGTGGGAGTCCTACTTTTATGGCTTTGGCCTCGGGGCAGGACCCGGTCATGAGGGGCAGCTGGAATTCCAGTAGCAAAGTCACCATTTTTTGGTCTTGAAAAACCAGAGGGCTGAGTTTAGGACAACCACAGCCACTGGAGAGGAGGTGAGGGGACGTCACAGAGAGGCTGTCCTCACTCTCTAGCTGACCTCTGAACCAGGAATGTCCCCTGGGAAAACCGGAGGCACCGACCTGAAATGGACTCACTGCCCACGTCAGGGGAGGCCGAGTTTAGAATGTGAGCCGGCCACGTTGATTATGTGCGGAAACCAACAACATATAAAAACAATCAAAACTTTTCAGGAGAATGAAACAGAATCCGGTCTGCACAGCATAACGTCCACGATGATGAGGCTACAATGCCACCTGTGCAGCACAGGGAGAAAAAGCAGAACGTGGCCCCTCTTCAAAAACGTGGCGCCTCGGTGGCTCAGTCGGCTAAGCATCTGACTTCAGCTCAGGTCATGATCTCACGGTTCGTGGGTTCAAGCCCCACATCAGGCTCGCTGCTGTCAGCGTAGAGCCCGCTTCGGATCCTCTGTCCCCCTCTCTGTGTCCCTCCCCTGCTTGCGCTCTCCCCAAAAGAAAATAAATGTATAAAAAAAAGATAAGAAACTGACCCTGAGATGCCCCAGATATTAGAATCTACAGATATGCATGGGAATGCAACTCTTTTCACTGTGCCCCAGAGACTACAGGGAAATATATCCTTAATGAATGGACAGGGAAATCCCAGCAGAGAAGGAGAAAAAAAGATCTATGAAAGAACCAAAAGGAAGTAGAAACCAATAACCATAAGATATCTGGAAGAGCCAAAATAATTTGGAAGGAAAACAACATACTTTTTTTTTTTTAATTGTTTTAGTGTTTTTATTTATTTTTGAGATAAGGAGACGGGGCAGGGGGAGGGAAGAGAGAGAGAGAGGGAGACACAGGATCCGAAGCAGGCTCCAGGCTTTGAGCTGTCAGCACAGAGGCTGACGTGCGGCTCAAACTCATGAACCGTGAGATCATGACCTGAGCTGAAGTCAGACGCTTAAAGGACGGAGCCACCCAGGTGCCCCCTAAAGCAATATGCTTCTAAAGAGTCTGAGTCAAAGAAAAATTCACAGGCAAACTGTGAAATATTTGGAACTGAATACTAAGAATAAATGGCACGTGTTAAAACTCATGGCACACAACTGAAGCATACTTAGAGACAAATTTATACCTTTCAATGCTTAGGGTAGAAAGAAAAGAGGCCTAAAATTAAGGATCTGAAATCAATGATTCAGAAGCTGGGCGGGAAAAAAAAGGGCAAATTAAAACCCAAAGAAAGTAGAAGAAAGGAAATAAAGATAAAAGAAGAAATAAAGAAATAGAGAATAAGAAGAGAGAAAATGTGCAAAACCAAAAGTGGTTGCTTGAAAATTTTTTTTTGAAATATAATAAAATTCTAGCTACATTGAGAGCAGAAAGAAAGAGGACACAAATTCTGAATAGCAGATTTGAAAGAATGGTTATTGCTGTAGATTATTGCTCTACAGATAGATCTTACCAACTTTAAATGACTAACAAAGAAAAAAAACAAAAAGAATAAATGACAAAGAACTATTATGATCAATTTTATGCCAGATTCAACAACTTACATAAAATTGACACATTTCTTTAAAAATTCAACCTACCAAAGCTGGCATGAAGTGATATGGCAAATCCGAAAAGTCCTACCTTTGTGAGACAAATTTAATTAACTATTAAAAAAAAACCTTCCCACAAAGAAAACTCCAGAACCACATGATTTTTTTTCTCATACGTTCTGTCAAACATTTAAGGAAGAGGTAACACCAATCTTAGACAAACGATGTGAGATACAGGATGGAATATTGCTCAGGTCGTTTCATGAGGCCACCGTCACCCTGATACCAAAACCAGACAAAACCAGCACAATAAAGAAAACCACAGACCCATATCCCTCATGAACGCAGACACAAAAATCCTTATCCAAGTATTAGCACATCAAATCGGCAACATAATTTAAAAGGAGGATACGTCGTGATCAAGCGGTGTTTACCCCAGAAATATGAGAATGGCTTAATGTCTGAAGAATCAAGCAATTTAAATCCTTTTTGCATTAACAGAATAAAGACAAAGGCCACATGACACTGTTTGATCAATGCAGAAAAGTATTTGACAAAGCTCAATACCCACTCATGATGCCAACTCAGAAATTAAAGGGGTATTGGACGTCTGTAAAAGCGATTCCACTCTTCTGTTGGTTATTCATTCATTTACTCAAAAGCTTCTGGGCTGGGCTTGGGAGAATGGCACCAAGTGACTCTCCGAGTTCCTCTCTAGGAGCCCGGTTCCCTTTTGCCTGTCACTGTTCTCCCTCCCTGTCTCTCTGCTTGCCCACCTCAGCTCCAAGAGAGCAAATGTAGCTTTTCCTGTCCGCCATATAACTTGGATCGAGAAACCCAGATTTAAATTATCCAACCACTAAGAATAACAATGCCTGACCTTAGCGATGCAGATTTGGGGGAATCCCCATGAGGGCTTGGCACTCTCCACATTTACCAGCTCTCCAGTTGGTTCCGATGCCCACAGGGAGTTGAAAAACCCGTGGTACAAGCTATTAACATTAGAGGAAAACACAAGTTACACACATAAAGGAACTCACCTATATCTACACCTCCTGTGTGTCCTGAGGCAGAAATGATGCTTCCCTGTTGCACGTTGTGCTCCAAGAAACTGAAACAGCCCGAAGCTAGAGGAAGGTCGGAGAAAACTGTAGTGCGCTGTGTCAGAGGGAGACAGGGAGCCTTGACTAATCCCTCCTCTCCCACCTCCTGGCTTCCCGCTTGACCCACCCCCAACCTCCCTATCCCCACCCAAGACCTCACGTCACAACCTGGCCCCATCACTGGTCACCCAGCGTGTCTCCAAAGGCAGGTGGGGTCGACAATGCAGGAGTCACCCGAGCCCCCGGATCCCACTGAGAATAGAGTCAGGCAGTTTTGGAGTGGGAAGGGATCCTAAAGGGTACGTTTTTAAAAAGCTGCATTTGTATGTTAGCCGAAATCACATTTTATTAATGTACCAGTTACGTATGATGGCGATGATGATGATTTTAAGTCGAGGTGAAATTCACGTAACATAAAATTTGCCATTTTATGGCGCCCCAAAAATTTGCCATTTTAAATGGCAGGATTCCGTCGTTTCCGGCATATTTCACAATATTTATGAGCCATCATTGCTCTCCAATTCGGGGACATTTTCAGTGCCCTCAAAAGAAATCTCACACTTGTTAGCGGTCAGTCCGGTTCCCCATGTCCCTCCATCCCCTGGCGAACCACTGATCTACTTTCTGTCTTTATGTTTTTGCCTCTTCTGGACGTTTTGTCTAAGTGGAATCATACAATACGTGACCTTTGGTGACTGACCTCTTCCACTTAGTATAATGTTTTGAAGGCTCATCCACATCGTGGCATGTATCACTACTTCATTCAATTTTATGGTTGAATACTATCCCCTTGTGTGGATAAACCACATTTCCTTGGCCCATCCATCAGTGGGTTGTTTCCACTGTTTGGCTATGATGAACAATGTTGCTCTGAACAGTCACGTACAGGTTTTTTGCGTGGACATGTATTTTCAGCTCTCTCGGGTTTCTACCCAAGAGTGGAATTGCTGGGTTGTAGGGTGACTCCTACGTTTAACTTTTTGAGGACCCGCCGGCCTGTTTTCCACAGAGCTGCACCACTTTACTGTCCCACCAGTAAGGCGTGAGGGTACCAGTTTCTCCATATCTTCACCGACACTGGTGAGTTTTCTATTTTTTAATTATAGGGTATGACATGGCAGCTCACTATGTTTTTGATTTTGATTTTTGTTTTTGATTTTGTTTTATGTTTCCGAAATGGATAACAAGGTTAAGTATCTTTTCATGAGCTTATCGGTCAGGTGGGTGTCTCATCGAGAAGTATCCATTCAGAACTTTTGCCTTTTTTGGGGGCGCCTGGGTGGCTCAGTCAGTTGAGCATTCGACTTCAGCTCAGGTCATGATCTCCCAGTTCGTGGCTTCAAGCCCTGTGTCTGGCTGTGTGCTGACAGCTCGGAGCCCACAGCCTGCTTCGGATTCTCTGTCTCTGTCTCTCTCTGCCCCTCCCCTGCTTGTGTGTGCACTCTCTTTCTCTCTCTATCTCTCTCTCAAAAATAAATAAATAAACATTAAAAAACAGGACCTTTGCCTTAAAAAAATATTTATTTATTTTGAGAGAGAAAGCGTGGACATGCGTGAGTGGGGAAGGGCAGAGAGAGAGAGAGAGAGAGAGAGAGAGAGAGAGAGAGAGAATCCTAAGCAGGCTCCATGCTGGCAGCACA
The DNA here is from genome assembly GCF_014898765.1 of Herpailurus yagouaroundi. Lineage (NCBI taxonomy): Eukaryota > Metazoa > Chordata > Mammalia > Carnivora > Felidae > Herpailurus > Herpailurus yagouaroundi. The sequence goes on from NW_024412424.1 coordinate 4,735,248, forward strand.
GAGCCTGACTCCGGGCTCGATCCCATGAACCGTGAGATCACGACCTGAGCCGAAACCAAGAATCGGACGCTTAACCAACTGAGCCCCCCAGGTGCCCTTGAACCTTTGTATTTTAAAAGGATAATACATCATGACCAAGTGGTGTTTATCCCAGAAATATGAGAATGGTTTTAAAATTTGGGTTTTTTGGCTTTTAATTATTAAGTTGCAAGCATTATTTAAATATTCTGGATACCAGAGTCTTATCAGCTATATGATTTGCAAATAACTTTTCCCATTCTGTGAATACTTTTTAAATGTGTTGATAGTGTCCTTTGACACATGAAAGTTTTTAATTTTGATGAAACCAAATTTACGTATACATTTTTTATTCTCGTGATCAATTATATTAGGTTAATACTGGCTTCACAGAATGAGTTAAGAATATCCCTTCTGCGTCTACCTTCTGAATGAGATTGTAGAGAATTGATACAATTTCTTCTCTAAAGGTTTGGTAGAATTCACCCATGGACCCATCTGGGCCTGGGGATTTCTGTTTTGGAAAGTTATTAATTATGGATTCGGTTTCTTATTAGATATAAACCTGCTCACATTGTCTGTTTCTTCTTGTGTGAGGTTTGACAGATTGTGTGTTTGAAGGAATTGGTCCGTAGGTTATCAAATTTGTGGGCCTAGTATTGTTCCGAACATTCCCCTAGTTTTCTTTTCATGTTGATGGGGTTTGTAGTGATGTCTCATCTTTCATTTCTGGTATTAGTAATTTGAATCCTCTATCTTTTTCTTAGTCTGATTAGAAGCTTATTGATTTTATCAAATGTTTAAAGAAACAGCTTTAGTTTTGTTGAGTTTCTCTCCAAAAATGGGATCACATTTATCCTTTTTCCTTTAAACAAAATGCCATCAACATCTTTCCAAGCCTATTTTACTCCTTTTAGCTGCTGCATTGTGGTGTCATACTTTACGTATTTCCCTGTCCAAAGAAACAGGAGAGGTGTCCAAATGGACACCCAATTTGCTTCCAAATTTTCAAATGACCACAATGATACAGGGAACATCAATGTGTGTGTGTGTGCGCGCGCGCGTGTGTGTGTATGTGTGATTGTTCTTTGCCAAGGTAGGTAACGATTGAGAGGGCTCGGAAGTGTTCAACAAGTGTTTATTCCTTAAATATGAAGACACAATTTGAAACTCAGGTTTTCGCATTTCCTCATGTTTGATTTCGGTGTGAAAAAGAATCCGTGGTCATGCCTTAAACACAAAGTCCTGAAACACTGGTCGGGCTGGACAAAGGTGGAACTGAGTTCCAGCCTCATGCAGATTCGACATGCAGAAGGGGAAGCCCAGTCTTAAGTACAGCACCGTGCAGATGGGGGCCTGGTAACCACAGTTCGGGTCTGGACCCACACGTGGGGAAGTGGGATTCAGGGCAGAGACTAGCCAGCACCAGAGGCATCAACATCGAGTGGGACAGGAATTAATTGCTGTAATAGGCACTGCTGATTCTAGATCTCCTGGGTCTCACAGCCTCATTGGACCGTATGGCTCTGTCTGAGCCCATCCACATGAGACCAGCCACGAGCAGGTGTATATCAAGGGTCTTGCAGCTTCGGGAGTCCTTGGAGAGATACACATTGGCCTCACTGGGTGGCCCGTTCCCAGGGGACATCTTCAGTCGTGGAAGTGAGGAGTCCCAGAGACAAAGGATCTCACGGAGGGGTTACGAGGGAAGAACACCACAGTCTGTGGATGACCACACAAGACACCGCTGCAGGCACCTCATCATTAACTGACGTAGGCTTCGGGGACGGGATGGACAAGTGCCAAAGTTCTGTCAGCGGGGAGCGTGTGCTAGGGCCATCATAATCGGGACTTCGAGGTTAACATGCTTTTATTTGAAACTTAGGCTGGAGAGCTTGGGGTCTCTCTAGTTGTGCCAGAGTCTAGGGCAGAGTTAGATCTACAGGAGGAAATTAAATCATCTAAGCTTTGAGGGTTACAGGAAAGCATGACTCCATGGGGGTCACAGGGAGTCACTGTACAATAGGTCCTCAAATATTATTTTTATTACATTACTATTATTGAATGGGTAACGGAGCCACAGGAGTCCATGTAGATCATAGATCAAAATCAAAGATACACATTGAAAGAAGAAAACAGGAATTCACAATTCCGTATCAATAATAAGTAAATCGGTGAGCGGGTAGGGCTCTGCTTGAGGGGAAAAGCCAGTAGGTAAATGTGGAGGCGGATCTGGGGTTGGAAAATCGCTGTGCAACCATCACGGAGAAGGCTGGTTCAGACAAGAACGTCCAACGGGTGCTAACTCTCGGGGTGGGGATTTTTGATGAGGGGCAGTATATTTGCATGGTTCTTTTTTTAAGAATAATGTTATTTTTTTAATGTTTATTTATTTAATTTTGAGAGAGAGAGAGAGAGAGTGCAGAACCAGATATGGGGCTTGAACTCATGAACCGCGAGATCACGACCTGAGCCGAAATCAAGGGTCAGATGCTCAACCGACTGAGCCACCCAGGCACCCTCATTTGCATAGTTCTAAAGTGTCTCCACACAGACTACTTATTAGTTATAAAGGAAACGATAGCGATTATACAGCAGAGAAATCAGACAGCCTTGACCAAATGATCACGTTTAACATCCCCAATAAGGGGCGGGTGGATGTCACGTGCCTCCAGATACGATATCCTGAGGAGGACACAATATCGGTGCCCCGAGGAGGGCACAGCAGAGGTGCCCAGATGTGAAGTCACTCACCCACAGCCAAAGAGCAAGAAAACAGTAGCTGAGTGGGCTTCATCCCAGCTTGTGTGGCTCCAAGGCCTCAGGTTGCAGGGCGGGGTGGGGGGTGGCTTGGTATAAGGTGGGCCACACCGCCGTCCAAGGTCGGGCTTGGGGCCGTGATGCAGTACCCGGTTCCGCAGGCTGGGGTGGACGGTCCCCCTCTACTCACCCTCCAGCCACTGTCAGAAATGCTGCCGCAGGCACAGCCCTTGTTATATGTGCCAGACCAGCATTGTGAGCTTTCAACACCAATTTTTCTTTTCCTAGGAAATTTTTTTTTTTTTAATTTTTAACGTTTATTTATTTTTGAGAGAAAGAGACAGAACGTGAGCAGGGGAAGGGCAGAGAGAGGGAGACACAGAATCCGAAGGAGGCTCCAGGCTCCGAGCTGTCAGCACGGAGCCCGACGCGGGGCTCGAACTCGCAAGCAGAGAGATCACGACCTGAGCTGAAGTCGGATGCCCAACTGACTGAGCCACCCAGGCGCCCCACTAACGTAGACTCTTAATCAAATACTTATACAGGTAAAGTTCTGGGTGTTCATGTATTTGGTATCTTGGGACATTTTAGCCAAACTAAGGTGTATGATGAGAAAGGGGACAAAGAAAAGGATGAACTCGGGGTTTCCAGTTGCCGGCTCAAGTTCTGCGTAAATAACCTGAAAACTTCTATCATCTGCCCTTAAAGAAACCCGATTTCTTATAGCCACAGGGCTAAGATTTCTGAACACTAAACCAATTAATGTAAATCAAGTCCACAGTATCACGAGGTGTCTTCTGTTAAAGGAGGGCATTGGTTGGGAAGGAATGGGATTCCGAAAACTGGAATAGGGATATACAGGAAGATCTCAAGGAAGCTGAAGGTATAGAAGCCTAAATTCTCCTGAGTCTTCTTTGGTTGCTCTTTGACATGCGGGTACCACCTACAAATGGTGGCATCCTTCTCTGGGGCATTCCTGAGTGACAGGGATGAAGCGAAAGCCTCTCGGTGAGCAGCATTTTGAGCATTGCACCTGGCTGTTCATTTTGCTTGGAAGGAGAAATGGGTACCCAGACACCCAGTCCTGCTATGTATAGATAGCCCCTGATTTCAGGGCCATGGACCTCATCCTGTACACAGCAAATTTGCTAGCTGATTTCAGAAAGAAAATCTTCCTTCCCTGACTTCCGGATTCAGGGAAGAGAAGTAAGGATTCTCACTGTCACTTCTATGGAACATGAATTTACAGGTTACATTTCCTATTTCTACCAAAAAGAAGAAAGGGTGCTTGGCCATTTTTCACTTCCACTTGGCTGAGGCCTGAATACCCATGGCCAAAGCCAACCCCCCCTCCCCGCCCAAGGTTTTTTTTTTTTCCTTTGATCCAACTTTTAATATCGAGGTATGTGTAAGATATATTGTACATTTACTAACATATGTGTTTATAATAGCAGACGTGCATGCATTTATAACAATAGAGTCATATTGCCACCAGACATGATACAACTGTCTCTGCTAACCCTTTCCCCACGCAGGTTGCAAAGTCTTTGGGTGATATTCACTCTTTTCCTTGGTACACTTGAAAATGCGATGTACGGTTAATTATCGTTAATACATCTTGGGTTGACAGAGAATAAGAGAAGGAAGAAAACACAAATACTTGCTCAATACGTGTGTATACAAACATATTCATAACAAAATAGGGAAGAAATACTCATAATAATGATAGTTCTCACTTCTGTATCTTGTCACCTGGTCATAGCTGGTTATTTACAACTACCTTCTTCCACTCCCTGTTTCATATTCCCTTTGCCCTCAGTGAGCACCTCACGGGGTCACGGGTCTTTGCCTGGGGGGTGACCCACACCTTCATACCTGGAACCTGGACCATGAGCGTTCCTGCTTGAATTGGGTTGTTGTGGTTTCCCGCTGACTCGAATCGCAGGACGTGGTAATACGTGGCAAGAGACAGCCTGAGGGATCTCCTGTACTCCAGACACAGTCGTTCCTTCTTCTCATGTGTAGTAGCCGATCGGTTGCCTCTTGGTGGCCAGGACCAATCACCCAGCCAGCACAGTGACTCCCTTCTTTGCCTGTTGAGTCAGAGGCAAGAGGATCCCAAAGCGGCCAGGTGGTCGCCTCAACTTCCGGACCAGTGGGATCGCTGTTGTGTCCTCTGGTGGAAGTGCGTGCAGCATGGCCTCGGGGCTCTCCCACCCCTGCTCCCTCCCCCTTTCGCCTTCCTTCAGTTCCCCCCCCCCCCCCCCCCCCCCCGAATAAACCTCTTGGACGTCTAATCCTTACTTGGTGTCTGCTTTTGAAATTCCGAGAGAGCAGGGAGCTCACGGGCCATGTATTTACGCCTCAGAATTTGACAAACGCTACAAATCAGGGCTCTTTCCTCTGGAGGGCAGGTTGTTCAAATTTACCAGCACACCGCTGCATGGAAGGTTATCCCTGTCTTGGGACTGCTCCCGAGAGAGAGTCCCCCCGGTTGCTATCCTAGCTGGTATAGGGCTAGCGTTCAGGATGCCGGTAAGAGACAGATGGCCCTCTCGACAGGGTGAGTGAGGACAATTCAAGGAAAGGACCTTCCCCAAAGGTGTGGGCAGGGTGTAAGGAAGTCAAACAGCAGGGGTGAAGTATTCCTGATCTAGCAATAGGGGGCAGCTGCCGCCGATCGATCGCAGGAGGGAAGGCACAGGAGGAAGTGTCACTGAAGGCCCTGGAGAGACCCGGAGCCCTAGGAGAGGGCTGGCTGCTTGACGCGGGATGTGGCCTGCGGCTGCGGAAGTAGTCATTTCCACCCCTTGCCCGGCAGGGAGGGAGCCGGAGGAATAAATACACCGGCCTCTTTCTCCTCCCATCCCACACCACCAAACTCCTGCTGGAGCCTTCCGCTGGTGCCAGCAAGGAAGCAAGAGGGGCTGTTGATGAAGCCCAGGCAGGTGGACGGCAGAAGGCAGACCTGGAGGGACGAGCGTGAGAGTCCCCGTTCCGAGCCTCGGGCAAAATCCATCCCAGTCCAGCCTCCTTGGGTGAGGTTTGCTCTCGCCACACACAGTGTTTCCATTTGCACGAAGGCTCTCTTGCTTCCCCCCCTCCCGGTTCATTACCACCCCTCCTTGGCTCAGACGTCACCCTTTTGAACATGCCAGGCTCTTTGTTGATTGTTTTCTCTGGTCCCAAGGCATTTCCCCACGTATGGGGGAAAACAAACATTTTTATCCAACGGTGACTTGTTTGCTAGTCACAATACTAGGAGCCAACATTCCTGAGCACTTAACCACATGCCAGGCACCGTGTAACTATGTTAGACTTTATTCTAGGCTCTAGCCTCCATGAGGGCGGGGACCATGCTCTGTATCGTTCGTGTCTCCATCTGTCAGGCCTAGGACAGTGGCTGGAACATACGAGGAGCTCGACACACATGTGTGGAGTAAAAAGCCCCACTGTGAGCCCGGCAAGTGTTTCCTAACGCTTTTGCAAGACGGGAGATTAAATATGGCTGAAAATGTTTTACTGCTCTTTCCATCGGGAGGTGAAGTCTAATGCACCTCCTTGAACGTGGGCCGGTCTCGGTGACTTGCTTGACCGACAGAATGTGCCGGAAGTGACATTCTGGGGGTTTTAGGTTGTAAGAAGCCTTGCTGCCTCCAGCTGGGTCCTTGGAACATGCTCGTTGCGAACCCTGAACCGTTACTTACAAAGCTCAACTGCACGCGGCCGCCAGGCTGGTGAGGCTGCATGTGTAACGTCTGGTGGTTCCAACTGAGCTCAACGATCAAGCCTTTTCTGCTGAGGACCAGACATGGGAGTGAAGCTGCCTCAGAGTGGCCCATCTACCAGCCCAACAGCACCAAAGGGGTCTCTGTTGAGGCCACGTGAAAAAGAAACCCTGCTCACGGGGCGCCCGCGTCTCAGTCGGCGAAGCATGCGACTCTGGATTTTGGCCCAGGTCGCGATCTCACGGTTCGTGAGTTTGAGCCCCGCATCGGGCTCTGTGCTGACAGCGTGGAGCCTGCTGGGGATTCTCTCTCTCCCCTGCCCCTCTCGAAATGAATAAATAAACATCAAAAAAAAAATTTTTAATGCGAAAAAGAAAAGAAACCCTGCTCAGGCTCTTGAGCCACAAAATTATGAGCTATAATTAAAGGGCTCTTACTTGGGGCCTCTCTCTATGGGGGGCTTTATCGCACAGCAACTGTCAGAGGACACGGTATCGGTTAGGGGGAAGTCCCCAGCCTGATTTTCCATGTCACCTCTCCCATCCCACACTCTTGGGTTCCCCTCGAAGACTGTCACCACCAGGAGTCCTGCAAACTCTCCAGAAACTTGCCTTTGATGTGGCTCGCTGAGAGGGACCTTTTCTAGTTAGCTTCCACTGGCAACACTGCCTGGAAATCCCCCAAATGCAGCCCCGCCTGCTCTCTGGCAAAGCTCCAACGGCCGCGTTGTCCCGGGCCACCTGCCGCATCATCATGCCGCCCCCTCCAAGCTTGGGGGACGGTGAAGTCACCGGCTCCCGGGTAGAGGCCCTTTTCCTCTGAAGCCTGCTGTGCCCATCCGACCGCACATGAACCTGGTTAGACAGTTTCACACTGAGAGTCGGGGAGACACAGGTAGCCGGCTGGGGCCGCCCCTGGTTCTGCTGTCGCCTCGCTCCCCGGTCACGCCTGTCCCAGGCAGAGCGAAGCCTTGCTGGAGTCCCCGGGGATTTGTCCGGGCGGCGCTTGGGAGGGCGGCCACAGGCTGCCGCGAGGGGACTGGAGCCCGGTGGGTGTGCTGCGACAGCATGAATAGTTCCGGATGGAGCCTCTGAAGCTTTCTGGAAGTACCGAGGACTCAACAGACATTCAAGAAGCTGGAGGGCTCTTGGCCTCTCCAGGGCCTCTGGAAGGGGCCGCGTGGGGGCGTCCCTGGTGGTGCTCGCGGCATCTGCCAGCTCATTCTGAGCAGGACGTCTACCCTCTTCTCACCCCCTCATGGCTCTTCAAACACACGTGGGTGGGCGGGTGGGTGGGGGTGACAGCATGCCTGGCAGAGGTCACAAGAGTCTGGAGGAGGGGGAGCCCAGGCAGCGTTTGTGAAGCAGCGAGAAGGGCACGGCAGGTTCCAGACCCCGTAGCGTCTTGGCCGCTCCCTGATGGTCCCGGGGCTCGGCCATCCTTTCCGAGCGGGAGATCCGTGTGGAAACTGCACTACGTAGGGCTCACGATGAATGCAACCCCCGAGGCCCTCCTCGGTCCTACAGAAACAAGCTCTTGGGGGGGGGGGGGGGAGTCTGGCCTCTGCGCTTGTAGCAGGTGGCGAGGTGGGCCAGAAGAGAGCAGGTGTGGGGATACACATCACGGGCTCTGGGGTCCGCCCGGAGGGCGCAAACTCAGACCGCAGGACACAGGGGCCGCGTAATTTCGGTGCCTCGGTTTCCCTATGCGCGCCACAGGCAATCACAGCATCAGCCTCACTGACTTGTCACGGGGATTAAATCAAGGAAATGAGTGAGGCCCTCCGAACAACGCCGGGCGAGTGCCCCATTGCTGCCAGCTCCGGGGTACCTGGATGGGGGAAGTGAAACGCAAGGCAGGAAGCTGCACCTTCAGAACACGGTCAGATCCGGGTACACGTTTGAATGGAGGACAAGAGCAAAAACCACTCGGCCGCACCACGGCTAGAATTACGCCGTGAGCCTTCGGTTTCGCAGCCAGCCCCGGCTGGCACTACTCCAGGTGCTGGGTGTTCAAAAAGGAACAGACCGTTCCCTGCCCTCGAGCGGCCCGCGGGCTCACCGACGCGGAAAAGGACCTTCGGAGGCGGCGTGCTCAGTGTGATGTGAGGGAGAGACTCTAGACACAGCAGCCTTGGAGAGGCGAGGAAGGCTTCCGAGAGGAGGTGATATCAAAGGGAGATCTGGGGGATGAGGGGAGGTTGTCCAGGGAAAAGGGGGCTGGATGCCGGGTGTAGGGACGCTCATGCAGTAGTGCACATTCCGGACCGTCCCGTGATTCGGAGGGGGGTGGGGGGAGGTTGTGCATAAGAGGAGGTGCCGTTGGGGTTCGTGGCTTGAAAGACGAGCAGGTTCTGCTGGTCGGGTTGAGTTGGCTCGCCCAGCGTCTTCAGTTCTGGCTAGCTCATCTCACACACTGTGCATCCTGACCACAAAAGTCACCTTGTCTCTCTCCTCTCTCTCTTTCTTTCTCGCCTTTGCTCAAACAAACTGAGGGTTACCAGAAGGGAGATGAATGGAGGGAATGGGGATTAAGGAGGGCACTTGTGATGAGCCCCGGGCCGTGTATGGAAGTGTCCAATCACTATACTCTGCACCTGAAACTAATATTACCCTGTTATGTTAACTACCTGGAACCTAAATAAAAACTTTTTATTTTTTTTTTTAATTTTGTTTAATGTTTATTTATTTTTGACAGAGAGAGACAGAGCACGAGCGGGGGAGGGGCAGAGAGAGAGGGAGACACAGAATCTGAAGCAGCCTCCGGGCTCTGAGCCGTCAGCGCAGAGCCCGACGCGGGGCTCAAACTCGCAGACCGTGAGATCGTGACCTGAGCCGAAGTCGGATGCTCAACCGACTGAGCCACCCGGGCGCCCCAAAAACTTTTCTTAAAAAGTCACCTTGTGTGTCATCGAATAACACTCCACCTGGGCGAGTCAACCAGCACACTGTTTTGGTGCTCAGAGAATGAAAAGTCACAAAGGTTCAAATCCCTGCCTTGAGGAAATGTGTGACCCCATTCAAATGGAGGAGTGTTAAATAATTTGGGGTCTTCATTTCAAAACCACCACATGGAGACTCAGGGAGGATGTCCAGGAGGTAATGACACAGGCTAAGTCTGGAAAGGTGAGTAGGAGTGAGCAGAGAAAGAAGAGGAGGGAGAATGTGGCATCTGGGGACCACAAATGTAGAAATCAGGAGACAGGAAGCCCTGGGACTGGTTCAAAGGACTCTAATTACAGCCCAAGAGGAGAAAGTGTGTCCTGGCAGGAGCCGTGGGAGATGAGGCAGGAAAGGGAGGCGAAGCTAAGGAAATTCATCCTGAATGGAGAAGTGAAAGGTTTTAAGCAGAGAGGATGCTCTTGGCTGCGAGTGACAACTAAAGTGGCTTAAGTAACGGCAGGCTGTTAATTTCCCAGAGGAAGATGATGCTAGGGTGGGTGCAGTAACTCAGCAATGTCTTCAAGAACTAGGGCCCTTTCTGTCTCACGTACCAGCCTGAGCACCTCTGTAGAACCATTCCTCATGATCGCAAAATGGCTGCTGTGGCACCAGGCATCATGGCTTGGTACAGCGTCCGGAGCGGGGGATAAGGAGGCATATGTGTGAACAAGTCACTCTCATTTGGAGACATTTTGCAATGTCCGGGAGGGCATTTGGGGTTATCACAACTGGGAGGAAGCCGTTGATATCTAGCAGGTAGAGGCCAGGGACGCTGCCCAACAGAATAGACTCCCAGGAGAGAAAAGTATCCAAGTGGCAACAGCACCAAGGTTGAGACACCCTGGTCTAAGCTGGCTGGGTGCCTTTGGCTTATAAGGGGAGTTGAAGTTACCTCCCCTCCCTGTGCGTTTGAAGTGTAGAGCCCAAAGATCTTCTTTCGTGGCTCGGTTGCTGAGGAACCCTAGACACTGCCAGATCTGTCAACGTGTTATCAAGCTACAACCATAGGGGGTTCCAGATAGACTGAAATGTAAGAAGTAACAGCAGAAAAACAGGAAACAGAAATAGTTATCAGACGGATGGGTAAAGACTTACTTATATGTTTATATATGTGTTGCATATCATCATAAACACAGTGTATCTATGAGCCTCAGCACACAGCGTTCGAGAAGGGCATTATTATCTGTCGCGGGTGATGAATTGCTTTGCAGGACACAGCTTTCTTTCACTCTGATACATTGTTAGTTCCTGGAATTTCTGTTCCAGAGTTGTATCAAATGTAGTGTCTTTGTTTCCTTTTCAAAGCGGAATGACTGACCCACCACCATAGAGGCAGTGATGGTGGGGAGTGGAGGAGGGGGGAGGATTTTGAAGGCAGGTGTTACCAATGTACCAGAAATGCACCTTGTCTACCGTCAACCCAGACCCTGAAATGTTTCTGATACTTCCGCTGGGGGTTTCTGGTTTGACCTAGTTCTGACTTGATACCTTTTTCCTAAACACCTTCCTTTTCCTGTTTCTTGTTTACTGTGGCGTCCGCCCCTTAGCCTTGTTTTGGAAAATGAGCCCTGCTGATTCAGTGTGGGTGTCAGTGGATCACGGGCATGTGTGTGTATCCATGTGTGCAGGGGTCGGGGGCTGGGGAGGGTTCACCTCTATATCCGTGTCAAGGCAAGTTAGCGGACAAAGCTCTGGGCTCCTTCGGTAACAAAGACAACTTGGCTTCCAGCACATCCTTACTGTGAAATCAACAGCTGCGAAGAATATAATAAAATAGAATATGTAAAAATAGTAAAGCAACTTCCTGCTCCTGAAAATCTTCACCGAGGAAGTTATTGCAAAAGAAACAGCAGACTTTAAAATAACCCAAAGATCAGAGAAGTCTCAAGGGGAATAATAATAATAAAAAAAGCACACAGAATGGAATAAAAATGAGTCAGAAAGGGAGCACTAAGAGGGAAATTCATTGCCAATTGCTTACATCAGAAAAGAGAAACTCGCTCACAGAAATAATCTAAGCCCCAAGCTTAAGAGCCCGGAACAAGAAAAGCAAAAATAAACTCAAAGTAAGTAGAAGGAAGAAAAATAAAGAGCAGAATAATAAAATTGAAAACATAAGTGGGGCGCCTGGGTGGCGCAGTCGGTTAAGCGTCCGACTTCAGCCAGGTCACGATCTCGCGGTCCGTGAGTTCGAGCCCCGCATCAGGCTCTGGGCTGATGGCTCGGAGCCTGGAGCCTGTTTCTGATTCTGTGTCTCCCTCTCTCTCTCTGCCCCTCCCCCGTTCATGTTCTGTCTCTCTCTGTCCCAAAAATAAATAAAACACGTTGAAAAAAAATTTTTTAATTGAAAACATAAAGACAACAGAAAAATGAAACAAGAGTTTGTTCTTTGAGAAGATGGGATAAACGTGATACATCTCTAGAAAGACTGACAGAAAAAACGAGAGAGAGAGAAAGGCACAAATTGCTAATATCAGGAATGAAACAGACATGTCACTACAGACCTTGCAGACATCACAGGAGAGTAGTCAAATCCTACAGACAACTCTACAACTTGGATGAAGCAAACCGATTACACAGGCTACCACAGCTCCCCCCAAATGAAATAAATTAACCTCAATGGCCTTGTGACTTTTAAGGAAATTGAAGTCATAATTTAATCTAAAAAATTTTTTATGTTTATTTTTGAGAGAGAGAGAGAGTGCACCAGTAGGGGAGGGACGGAGAGAGAAAGACACAGAATCAGAAGCAGGCCCAGGCTCTGAACTGTCAGCACAGAGCCTGAGGTGGGGCTCGAACTCAGGAACTGCATGAATGACCTGAGCCGAAGTCGGACGCTTAACCGACGGAGCCACCCAGGTGCCCCTGAAGTCATAATTTTAAAACTCCTGAGAGGGGAGCCTGGGTGGCTCCGTCGGCTGAGCATCCGACTTCGGCTCAGGTCATGATCTCGTGGTTCGTGGGTTCGAGCCCCTCATTGGGCTCTCTGCTGTCAGCACAGAGCCCGCTTCGGATCCTCTGCCCCTCCCCAACTTGCGCTCTCTCAAAAATAAATAAAACATTAAAAACAATTTACAAAAACTCCTGAAAAAAAAAATCTCCAGGTCCAAATAATTTGGATGGGGAATTCTTCCAAATGTGCAAAGAAGAGTAAATGCTAATTTTACATAATCCCTTCCGGAAAATAGAGGAGAATATTTCTCAACTCACGTTGTGAGGTCAGTATTACCCTATACCCAAACGAGACAAAAAATAGTACAGAAGATACATAGCAACTAATACAGTAAAAGCATTTGACAAAATTCAACACCCATTCATGATCAAACACTCAAGAACCGGGGATGGGGGAACTTTCTTAACTTGATAAAGAACATGTGTAACAATGACCAGCAGCTAACATCACACGAGTAGGTGAAAGACTGAATGTTTCCTGGTAAGACTGGGAACAAGACAAAGACACATGCTTTTAAGACTCTTATTCAGTATAGTAAGGCAAGAAAAGGAAATAAAAGGCACACAGAATGGGAAGCAAGAAATAAAACTGTACCTGTTTGCAGGTGGCATAATAATCTGCATAGAAAATACCAAGAATATCCAAAAACAAAACAAGACTGTAACAATTCCTAAGCCAGTAAAAGAGTTTAGCAAAGTTGAATATAAGATCAACACATATGGGAATGCAAGCTGGTGCAGCCACTCTGGAAAACAGTATGGAGGTTCCTCAAAACACTAAAAATAGAACTACCCTACGACCCAGCAATGGCACGACTAGGCATTTATCCACGGGATACAGGTGTGCAGTTTCCAAGGGACACATGCACCCCCATGTTTACAGCAGCACTATCAACAATACCCAAAGTATGGAAAGAGCCCAAATGTCCATCGATGGATGAATGGATAAAGAAGATATGGTGTATACACACACACACACACACACACACACACACACACACACACACACAATTGAGTATTACTCGGCAATCAAAAAGAATGAAATCTTGCCATTTGCAACTACGTGGATGGAACTGGAGGGTATTACGCTAAGTGAAATTAGTCAGAGAAAGACAAATATCATATGACTTCACTCATATGAGGACTTTAAGACACAAAACAGATGAACATAAGGGAAGGGAAACAAAAATAATATGAAAACAGGGAGGGGACAAAACAGAAGAGACTCATAAATATGGAGAACAAACTGAGGGTCCCTGGAGGGGGTGTGGGAGGGGGGATGGGCTAAATGGGTCAGGGGCACTAAGGAATCTACTCCCGAAATCATTGTTGCACTAGATGCTAACTAACTTGGATGTAAATTTTAAAAAATAAAAAATAAAATTAAAAAAAGGATCAACATATAAAAAGCAATGGTATTTCTTTATGCTAACCATAAACACACGGAAAGCAAAATTAAAGTACAGTACCATTTACAATCTCTCGGAAAAGAAATATTTGTGCATACATCACCAAAAGGTGTCTAGAACATGGATGCTGAAAATTACAAAATGTTGACGAAATCGAAAGGAGATCTAAATAAATGGAGCGACATCCCATGTTCACGGGGTGGAAGATTCATCACAGTAAAAGTGTCATTTCTCTCCAAAACGATACGTAGTTACAATGCAATTCTGTCAAAATCTCTTAAGATTTTTTTTTGTAGGCATGCACAGGCTTATTCTAAAAGCAATGTGGAAGGTAAAGGAAGTAAATGGCTAACGCAGGAACGCAAGGCAAAGAGTAGGAAGAAAAGAAGGAAGGAAGGAGAACCTCGATCTGAATGTTGGACTTTTCACACAACTTAACTCAAAATGCATCATGGACATACTCGCGTATGTAAAATTAGAAAAACATAAGAGATGATTTGGGGGACCTACAGCTTGGTGAAGGGCTCTCAGACATAACACCAAAGTGTCACAAGCCTAAGACAGACAGATCAGACTCCAGCAAAATGAAACACGTTTGCTCTGCAAGTGACCCTGTAAGACCAGCCACGGACTGGGGGAGAATACTTGCAAACCACATAGGAGACAAAGGATTCTGCATATACACATTCGGGATATACAGAGGATCCTTGACCTTCAGTAGTAAAACAAACAAACAAAGAAACAATTCAGTTAAAAGTTGGCAAAGGACTTGAAGGGACATTTCACCGAAGAGGATAGACAAACGGCGGACAAGTGCACGAAAAGACATTTCACGTCGCCAGCCGTGAGGGAAGTATGAATGGTGATGAAATACCACCACATGCCTATACGAGAGAAAATCAAACACAGTAACACCACCAGATCCCGGCGAGGATGTGGAGAAACTAGATGTCCCCCTGCGTCGCTGCCGGAAAAGCAAAAAGACACAGCCCCCCTGGCAAAGAGCTCGGCAGCGTCTGGCCACCCTGAACACACAATGGCAAAGACTCTTGGGCGTTGATCCCAGAGAAACGAGAATTCACCTTGTCACAAAAACCTACACGTGAATATTTGCAGAAGGTTAATGCTCGAGAGCCCCGAACTAGAGACAACCAAAAAGTCTCTCAATGGGTGAATGGCTCGATGGCATGTCGTGGGCTACTGCTACCCAGTGATAAAATAAAAAGGAGCACACTTTTGGGTTGTGCAACTCCTCGGATACATCTCGGGGGGGGGGTTATGATGAGTAGAACGAAAACAAAAACAAAAACAAAAGCCCTGCGATCTCAAAAGGTCACAGGCCGTGCCATTCTATTCACATAGCATTCTTGAAATGACAAAATCCTGGAGACGGAAAGCGGATGGGTCGTTGCCAGGGGATAGGGGGTTGGCGCGGCCAGGGAAGAGTCTCGGCGGGAGTGGTGGTTACCGGGATCTGCACACTCGATAAGACGGAACAGAACCGCACATTGTATCAATGTCCCGTCCCCGGTGATATCGCGCCGCAGCCAAGGACGTGACCCTCGGCAGGAAAGGAGTGATGGGTAGGCGCTCTCTCTCTATGCCATTTTCACCGCTTCCTGTGAATCTTCAGTGACTTCCAACCTAAACGAACAAACAAGCTTTGGTCCTCCTACTGCTCGGCTTTAAAAGCTTCAACGGCTGTTGACTGCCCATGGCCGTGGGTTTACATCTGCAGAGTACTGGTGTGTCCCTTATGTTGTACCAAACACGATCTCCAGGCGCTTGGCCCAGAAATCCTGATGCGGGAAGGTGGCGGGGAGGGGGCAGGGATCCCCAAGTCCAATGAGCTCAGCAGGTAACCAGGCCGCGCAAGGGGTCTTTCAGCTCACATGCTGAGAAACTCAGACTCTGGCTCTGTTCCTGGGCTCTAGCTTGACCGTGAATATCCTGCCACACAACAAAAACCTCTGCTTGCCCGTCCCAGGACCAGGGTGAGGCAAGCGAGACGCCGGG